>NC_073746.1:304141664-304741664 GCF_029784135.1 Toxorhynchites rutilus septentrionalis | reverse complement strand
TTCCCATTATCAGCGAAGTTATAAAGGCTATCTGATTTGAAAACACGAAAAGTACAGTTAAGCAGTTGAGGAACAATCCGCATCTGAATATAAACTACACAACTTCAAAGATTGATCTTGAGCTTTACTAATTGTGATTGCATACGCCAATCGAATAAAAGTGAATGAATTTAAAATTATTTTCAAATGCAATTTTAATTCACGATTTTTCAAACAGTTGCCAAAAAATGTGCTTATATCACATAAAATACATATTTGATACGATAATGTTATTTTATGTTCACAGCTTTGTTTCAAAAGTGTACTTATTCCATCTGAAAATCCATTGACATCCTCGCCCGTAATAATCCAATCAACCTGATTAATTCGTTTTCATTTGATTTATATGAAATTCGACTACGATCTGTTTTACAGAGATATTCTCTATCGAATGAAAAATTATCCTTTCATTTTGGATTATGATTATTTGGATTATTGGATTATGATTATGATGACATAACGATTGCACAGCAAGTTGTGAAAACTTTGAAATGTTCTATACAAAACCCATTAATTGCTTTGACAAATGCATTGTTTTATGACAGAGTTACAGCGTTCCCAAAACCATTCAATTTTTTCGATGTCGTATTCTGGTCCTTTATTATTTTTTCTGTTTAGTGCAGTTCTCCCCACTCCGGAATATGATCGATCACATCAAATGCTGATTCATCTTCACTCTGGATTTCCGATTCACCTTTCGTCGGTAGCACAATACGAAACCTTGTCCACCATAGTTCGGAGAATTTTCAGAAGGTATTAAAAGCGTATTAATATATATAAATATTTAATATATATTTAAAAAAAATATATATATTTTTTTTCAAATCCTTATCGATTATTCTGCATTAAGTGTCTAGATGGCTTTCAAAGAGCTAACGGGGGAAAATTACATCAGACAACTCACGATTCATTGATTCCTAACTAAGAAATCAAGCTCAAATCTCAACTATGAAAAAATTATTGAACGTTTCTGAGACCCATTTTGACCCCAATTCAAAATTACGCTTCTAGTATGATTCAATTGCATTCATTTGAAAGATGATTGCATTCATTTGAAAATTTAGCATAACATTCTGTTGAGAAACATTTTAAATAGTGGAAGATAACAATACAAATATCAATATAAATACATTGTGGTTTCAAGGGAAGGAATTGTAGAATGGTTGAAGAGCTTCAATTTTGTTGATAGAAACAATCAAGTTTATAATGCATTTTTGGGAGAAAAATAATTAAACCCTTAAAAACAAGGAAAAATAAGTTTTTTCCGCTTCTAGAAGGTATTCAATTCATCAATTCAATTTTTTTACAACTTCACTCTAGGCGAAGTTTTCAGAAAAAAATATTAGAATACTGGGTCAATTGACTAAAGTTTGACGACTGGTGTTGCATGGATCATCTTACGCAAATGTTAATATTAATTCATAGGAATTGACGAAATTCCAATACTTTGAATACAGTAAGTAATACAGAGAGAAAAGTAATACAGAAATATTGATTTTACACGTAATTCTGCATGATAAATTATATACATTTTTATCGTATCACTAACTGTGGGGTGAATTGGTCCTACAGGTTTGAGACTTTTCTTTGGTTTAATTGATTCCCGATGCCGTTGAATTACAAGAAGAGGATGGACAGACAACGTTGGAAGAAGGAGGAGCTTGAAAGAGCAACGCAGGCCATTGAGAACGGATTTTCTTTGATCATGCATCAAAAGTGTTTGAAAATGCTCGACCAACTTTCACTGCATTTTCATGCAGAATTCGAGATGGTGTCAATCCAAATTTTCTGGTCTGGAATCTGGCCAAGACACCTGGTATCGATCCCAAAACGTTGTTACTGATTGTAACATTATCCCAAAATACTTTACATAAACATAAGTATGTTTTGGGGATGTCCACATACCACGTGGACAGAAAAAGCACTATTTTAGACTCCCCCCTCCCCCTCCGTGGACGAGCGTGAACATTTTCATACCCCTACCCTCCTTTGTCCACGTGGACATTTTTACTTTTTTAGTTAAAACAATTGAGTGAATTGCGCCTAAATTCCATGTAAATTCCATTTGAGTTTATTTTATTTCAAATTTTATTTGCTGTACCCTGCTGTATCAACTATACTGTGGCCCATTGTTGTTGTACGGTAGAGAAATGAGTAGCATAACAAGGCACATGTTTCGTTTAATTTTAAAATATTTGTGTGCATATAACATATATATTTTTTTGTTTTACCATTATCAGCGAAGTTATAAAGGCTATCTGATTTGAAAACACGAAAAGTACAGTTAAGCAGTTGAGGAACAATCCGCATCTGAATATAAACTACACAACTTCAAAGATTGATCTTGAGCTTTACTAATTGTGATTGCATACGCCAATCGAATAAAAGTGAATGAATTTAAAATTATTTTCAAATGCAATTTTAATTCACGATTTTTCAAACAGTTGCCAAAAAATGTGCTTATATCACATAAAATACATATTTGATACGATAATGTTATTTTAAGTTCACAGCTTTGTTTCGAAAGTGTACTTATTCCATCTGAAAATCCATTGACATCCTCGCCCGTAATAATCCAATCAACCTGATTAATTCGTTTTCATTTGATTTATATGAAATTCGACTACGATCTGTTTTACAGAGATATTCTCTATCGAATGAAAAATTATCCTTTCATTTTGGATTATGATTATTTGGATTATTGGATTATGATTATGATGACATAACGATTGCACAGCAAGTTGTGAAAACTTTGAAATGTTCTATACAAAACCCATTAATTGCTTTGACAAATGCATTGTTTTATGACAGAGTTACAGCGTTCCCAAAACCATTCAATTTTTTCGATGTCGTATTCTGGTCCTTTATTATTTTTTCTGTTTAGTGCAGTTCTCCCCACTCCGGAATATGATCGATCACATCAAATGCTGATTCATCTTCACTCTGGATTTCCGATTCACCTTTCGTCGGTAGCACAATACGAAACCTTGTCCACCATAGTTCGGAGAATTTTCAGAAGGTATTAAAAGCGTAATAATATATATAAATATTTAATATATTTAAAATATATATATATATATTTTTTTTTTCAAATCCTTATCGATTATTCTGCATTGAGTGTCTAGATGACTTTCAAAGAGCTAACGGGGGAAAATTACATCAGACAACTCACGATTCATTGATTCCTAACTAAGAAATCAAGCTCAAATCTCAACTATGAAAAAATTATTGAACGTTTCTTGAGACCCATTTTGACCCCAATTCAAAATTACGCTTCTAGTATGATTCAATTGCATTAATTTGAAAGATGATTGCATTCATTTGAAAATTTAGCTAACATTCTGTTGAGAAACATTTTAAATAGTGGAAGATAACAATACAAATAACAATATAAATACATTGTGGTTTCAAGGGAAGGAATTGTAGAATGGTTGAAGAGCTTCAATGTTGTTGATAGAAACAATCAAGTTTATAATGCATTTTTGGGAGAAACATAATTAAACCCTTAAAAACAAGGAAAAATAAGTTTTTTCCGCTTCTAGAAGGTATTCCAATTCATCAATTCAATTTTTTTACAACTGCACTCTAGGCGAAGTTTTCAGAAAAAAATATTAGAATACTGGGTCAATTGACTAAAGTTTGACGACTGGTGTTGCATGGATCATCTTACGCAAATGTTAATATTAATTCATAGGAATTGACGAAATTTCAATACTTTGAATACAGTAAGTAATACAGAGAGAAAAGTAATACAGAAATATTGATTTTACACGTAATTCTGCATGATAAATTATATACATTTTTATCGTATCACTAACTGTTCTCGAGATAGAACAAAATGTATAGAAAATTATATTTGATGAAAAAATCATATGCGTAATATCATGAAAACTCAACCATTATAGTTTTTCCCTTTAAACCGAATCGCTGAATTTTTATAGTTTTTGGCTATGAACGTCTATGCATTACCCGTAACTATAAAAGTCATAGGATCATAGGAATAGCTCGGTTATCCACAGTTTACGTGAATTATTTTCAGAGTATGGATTTCAGTGAAAAAGTTCAATAATTTAGTAAAAATATATGGAACACTCTCAGGCAGCTCAATCCGTTTATTGATAAATACGATAAACTCAGGTTGGGCGCAGTTTTAGAATTCTTGAATACGGAATAGCTTTTATTTAATTTAAAATGTATCGGTGATAATACTTAAAAAATATTTATTCTTCGTGTCCACGTGGACACATTCTATACCCCCTCCCCCCTCTCCATGGACAATCATGGACATTTTCATAGCCCCTACCCCCCCCTAAAGTTGTCCACGTGGTATGTGGACAGCCCCTTTTTTCGATGACACACACTGGACCAAATCACCCCGCATAAAATTTTAATGTCCAAAAATCATCTCTTTTATTTTATGATATATTCGGTAGATTGAAGATTTATATAATGATTAAAAATTATTTATTGAGAGAAAACAAGTGTAGCTCAGTATATAATGTGACATTTTTTATTTAGACCGTATTGATTTGGAAATATTAGGCGATTTGCTTGGGTGGTCCAAATTCCCCCCTTTTCCCCTAGCACAAATTTCTCAATTCATATTTGTTCTTTTCGTTTCACAAGTTTGTGCAGACGAAAACCAAAACCAACGACACACAAGTTAATTAGCACACGAAATTGGTAAATTTGCACATATATTCGAAAACAATCAAATTGAAAGCGCGCGCGTCTGGAGCAATTTTTAAATGCGTCTACACCGATTGACGACGAAAACGGAAAAAAATACTCAAACTCAACACAAAAAATAACACAAACAAACACAAAAACCCAAACACGAAAAAATCCGCCAACAAACATTTTTTATGTATGCCCCAGAAAGAATGACAAACCAATTAAAAGAGTGTATTTTTTGGGAAGAAATAAAAATAACTTTGAGTGAAGTTGAGATATTGACAAGTTCTGCATCGCAAAATGATTGTATTAGTAAGTTCTAAAAGTCTTTCGAAGACAGTTTGTATGTAGAAATTGAAATATAAAAGTTAGAGCAAAAAAACATTTTTTTTTTCATGGTGTCCATAACGCAACATAAAAGAAGCGCTAAATCTGTTATTTCAAGAGATAGAAAAAAAACTGTGTTCTACAAAGATGTCTCAAATAACTGGAGCTACAACACACAGTTGTATTTTTTATTTCATCGACAATTTTGGTCACCCTATTTTTGATAACATAAAATTGAGCGCTCTATCATATGTAACAACTTTGTCGAATACAGTTTTTGTCTAGAGAATAACTGCCGAGCTCTAAATGCTAATTTCCACCTCAATGCATCTCCTGGACCATTGTGCATTGATGGCAAGGACCTGAGTGAACGTGTTGGACAGTTGCGATGCTACAGAAGAGGGTTGGTTCAAGACTACTTCTTTTAGGTCGGCTCAGGACCATCACGACTCTTTTCAAATAACGATATGCCGTGTACCGCAGGCAACAGGTAAATTTAATTTATATAGCTTATTTTGATGAGCAGACCATTAGTAATCGAAATTGTCTAGTTTTGTAATTTTCTATCTTTCTTTTTGTTGATGCACTGAAAACACAATTTGGCGCCAAAACGCTAGAATGAAGGGAGCAGGAAAAAGATCACCATACAACCAAATTGTAGTCAAATCTCAATTATAACAGAGGTATTGAACTTTTCTTGAATTTCCCCAATTTCACTCTTCTCGTCCACGCTGGCAATCAACGTGTTTAAAATAGAATTGCGTGAGATAACTTCTTAAATGGTACTGAATTCCACTAATTGAAATGTTTCGCCACTTTATTCCATATCAAAATGATCATCTTAAACGATAAACATTTTCCCAGATAGTATCAATGCAAAAGTGACACTGTGACATGAAATATCATTCAAAGCATTTGTAAGTTTGCAAGTTACACAAGTATGACTACAGCACCGGCAAACATACAACAGTAAACATTGTATGTCTGGTAAATAAAAGGTATTCAACTCTATTAGACTCGGAAGCTATTGCCGGAAATGCAATCCATTCAGCCACAGACGGTAGAGAAATTTGATTACATTCATCGCAAACGTGATTATCTCCGCTGTAATACCTTGACTCAACAACCGTCGGGTAACCTTCTAGAAAGCGCAAAAGTGCGTCATTTCCACGCTACACTTTCAATGATGAGAA
The DNA here is from genome assembly GCF_029784135.1 of Toxorhynchites rutilus septentrionalis. Lineage (NCBI taxonomy): Eukaryota > Metazoa > Arthropoda > Insecta > Diptera > Culicidae > Toxorhynchites > Toxorhynchites rutilus. The sequence goes on along the minus strand of NC_073746.1, from coordinate 304,735,431 downwards.
CTTTCTCAATGATCCAGATAAGCTACTACGCACCGGGAGGATTCGTTAACCGGATTCATCAGCAGTGAAAATTTCCATTGAATGTGCACTGCTCTCTGTAGAACATCCCCTCCGCTGGATTGACTGTGGGAAGACTATAAATAGCGATTCAACCAACGCTATAATTTCAGTGCGAAAAGCATAATCGGGTTTCCAACGAGTACCGATTGGCGAGTTTTCATTCTAATCTAAAACGGTTGAGCCACCCGCACCCAGTCATGCAGATCAGCGTAGGTCGTGAGTGTCCCACCCCAACATGGTGAAAACATGGTGAAGCGTAACTGAAGGATGACGCAATATCGCACACTTTCAGGCATGATTTTCCTTATGGCGGTGTCCTGTTTGGGGCTGACGTTATCTGTGGATTACTGTGATCCATTGCTGTGTGATAGCGGCAGGATACACATCGGTTGCAACGCCACAGATGACTTTGGCGAGGCTTGCCCCGTCAGCCCGGATGTGGTGGCCATGGATGACAAATTAAAGGAACTTATCCTGGACATGCACAACAGTTTGAGGAGTGAACTGGCCAGTGGGAAGATGGATGGATTCAATTCGGCCGAACGGATGCCCATCTTGGTGAGGGGCATCTTTTATTCGATGTTAGAGTTCGGACGATTCCGTTTCGTTCTCTCTAACGACGATTATACTCGCAATCATCAAACACATCACAAAACAATGTAATAGTAACTGAATTCTATCCCCCAGGAATGGGACGACGAGTTGGCCAAATTGGCCGAATACAATGCCCGGTCCTGTTTGTATTCCCACGATGAGTGCCGTGGTACGGAGAGGTATCGCTTCGCCGGGCAGAACATCGCCCGGAAGTCAAAGCCCGACAACATCACAGTGAATGTGACACGTGCCATTTCGGATCTGACCAACAAATGGTGGCAGGAATACGTTGATACCAATCAAACCGTGATGGACGCTTACCAAAAGGTGGACGAAGGGTAGGTTGGAAAATTGCATTCGTTTCCGGATAGCACCAAATTCCATGTTTCATTTAACCATTCGGTTTTTTTTTCTCTTTTTCGGTTCCTACCGACAGGATCCACGTCCAACATTTTGCACTGATGGCCAGCGATCGGATCACCAAGGTCGGTTGTGCCGCAGTCAAGTATTACAACCCGGAAAACAAACGTAACTACTTCTACTACGTTTGCAATTACTCGTTTACCAGCGTGTTTGGCAAGCCGGTGTACAAAAAAGGCAAACCGTGCTCGAAATGTGACAACTGCAGCAAAAAGTATCCCGGGCTGTGCGAGGGAATTGGCGATGAAATCGACAAAGCGCTTTGAACATACCCGAAACGTGTGTTGTAATCGTGAATAGGATTTATCCAAATATAGTGCCTCATCCGGATTGTATTTCTGCGGAATGCAGAGGAAATAATGCGTGCAAGAATTTCATTAAATGCCTACCGAAAACAGAACTGTTCTTTTCACATCGCATATTTTAAACTCGGCCTGATTCCAATTACGAGTCTAGCGGATGAAGCGGTAACAACGGTCGGGAATCCCGTCCCAATGATTCGGGTGGATAAAGCAAAACAATGAATCAACCACGCGGAAACTGATTACTCGCTTTCCGCAGTCTTACTTTTGTACGAAACTTTTCTCATAACTCTCGGCACTCGAGAAGTCCCTGGACCGAATCGATGGAAATTTGTTTTGGATAATGAGTCAATTTTCATTTCCCGATAGGCTCTGAGCAGGGTTTCGTGATGAATTGCTGTTCAAATGATTCGCCGTGGAAATGGATTCAACTGATTCGAATCGAATGAACAAATGGTCAATTTTGATAAAAATTTTTACACACCAGAAAACATCAGTTATGAAACAAAGAACTGGAAGTTTGATATTGAATAAGTCTTCGAACTGGAAAAATTTGAGCTAATCGTGCAAAAAAAGTTTATTGAAACTGTTTTTTGATTATAACTTTTCTTTAGATTGTTTGTTATTCCCGAACAATATCTATTTCAGAGCGAGTGTTAATGTTTCACTAATTTTTTTGTTTTAATTTACATTTTTTACTCAGAAACTCCCCGAAATCACAATCGTGTTACGATTTTATCCTTACTTGTTTCGAGTTCTTTTTTTATGTTTAGCATATCAATTTGAGATTTATGCCGTATTTTTGGTATGACTGGATTTTGCCATTATTTCTGCTCGGATTGGTTTTCAAGTAGACGAACACATGTTTTGTTATCAGCTCGAATCTCCAGTACTGATTTAAGTAGAGTATACTTTAAATTGAACGGAACTACAAATATTTCCACTTGCAAAAGATTCCAAGTGTAGCTACTAGTACGTGTTCGTTTTGCTCTGCTGCTTGTCACATTTAGAATGAAGTCAATCGTTATGTTCTACTTGAGATTGGCGATGAAAGATCAGGCTGGTACGGAACACGCCTAGCTGAACGAGACTGCCTTGTGACATCGGTCTAACCCCTCATCAACAACTAAAACTCGCTTCGCGTTGTTTTGTTTAACCCTCCTGTACTCGCGTGCAAAATCATAACACGTATACTCGCGCACGGTGTCACAGACCGAAAATTGAACTTCTCTATAATGTTGCCATTGTGAATTTTTCAGGCTTTATTGGCATTTATTTGAAGGAGAGGGTATGAGTGAATGAAAAAACTCCAAAAAATATGTTTTCTTCATTTTTATTATGTTTTAATAGTCATCTAATTCAGCATCCTCAAAACAGAGTAATTTTTTATACTCCAACACAAATAACAAAAATCGAATTTTTCACTTTTATAAATTCAAAGTAAACAACTGAATAGTATTCATGGAAGTATAAACAGCTATAAAACAACATAAAAACGTATTAATCGATTGTGGTTTCATTGGAGTAAGAATCAGAACATAGCATTACTGCATGCTCGAAACAAACATATTTTTTACATTTCATGCAGTTGTTGCGTATTTTTCGGGTCTTTTATCAAAGAGAAGAATGTATAACGACCTTCTAGATAATTACCATATGATAAAGATTCTGGAATATAAAGTTTGCATATTTATAATATTCTTTGTCTCTGTATTGTTGGCAAACTAAGAATTAATGCCTTTTTTAGATGTGGCATGAAAAGATGATATAAAAGGATTTCTAGGAACTTCCTTTTCTTTTTCTTGTTTTCTTGTGGATATTGTCCATTATAAAAAAAAATATCCCCGAAACTGTAACTGTTAAAAATTAGCATAAGCCACCGATTAGTTTAAAGTTTACTGTGAAGTGAAATTCTTTCACAAGTGTGTATATGTATGACCATTAGCGAATTACTATACGAAAGTCAAACATTTATATTTTGCTTTTGAACGTATGAATATAACGACGAATAGTTAATATATGGATCCGTTCAATCCAGTTACAGAAGGGAATGGATTCAAATAAGAATAGTCCGGTAATGATCTTATGCATTATATGCAATAAATATTCCACGCCACTAACATTAATTTATACATTTCATTCAACAATATTCTAGAATATGAAAAAAGGCACTTGTCCAAAAAAGTTACTCCTATACTCGCGTCGGTGTGTCAGACCGAAAGTGTTAAAAAAGTGGCACACGTCCCCTTTGTACCAACACATGCGATACGCTAAACGATGACGAACGACGAATAACGGAGCTAGAGAGAATTGCAAAGTCGTAGTGTTGATATTTTCTGATAAATGAACGAATTATTGATTTCTCGGACTGACAGACCAATGCGCGAGTATAGGAGTGCTAAGTTAATCTAATCCAAATAAATCGATAGGTGGCATGAACAAAAAATTCCTGAAAAAAGAAACCGTCATTAAAAAGTACCCGAAAGTGGAAGTGTAAGTCAATAAAAGTCAATCACATTATTTGATAATAACTTTAGCAAATTAGTTGTAAACACGTAAGAGACAATCCATTTCCTGGTTCGAAAAGGTATAGTGAGGGCGAAAATAATAAACACACTGCAAGTGTAAGACATTTTTCCAGCTGTTAGAAACAACACCGCAGGGAACACGAGCAGCCTCGTCGGAAAACAGAACCACTAAAACGTCAAATAGTAGACATGTCGAAAAACGAGCTACAACTGACTCTCGGACTAGTCAATTGTCAAATAGGCAAAAAACATGAAAGGTTCATGGTGGAAAGTACGTGTTTAAAAATCACAAGTTAAAAGAAAGTTATTCCTAAATTGATTATACTAGTTAAAATAATAGATATAACTAGTGAATTTGTCGAACTACAGCCGACACAAAACGGATTAAAACGAACAACACGTGGGTTAAGATTCGCAGGTAAAAGGCAATCTTGCGAGGCAGAATATCTATTGCAGGAGGAAGAGAAACTAAATGTAAAAGGGTAAATCTATTAAAAATATGAATTTAATTGATAAATATATATTTGTAGCTTTGATCTACTAACAGCGAAGTTGATCCAAAGAATTTCTTTCCGTAATCCGAACAAAATCAAAGATTTACGGATAACCTCAAAAATGGATGCTTCTACGGATAAGAATTGTCTGCTCTGCGATGCACCTGATACTGTTGATGATATGGTCCAGTGTGGTCAGTGTGAGTTGTGGGCGCATTACGGATGTGCTGGAGTCGATGATGAAATTAAGAAAAGGCCCTGGAGTTGCCCGAAATGCGCGAACCTGCTGCAGGTTCAAAAACCCAAAACAAAATCCAAGACAAAGAGTGGATCGAAAAGTGATGCCGGGTCGGTGAAGAGCGTGATTTCGGCAATAAAGCAACTGGAAGAGGAGCAGGCAGCGATGGAAAAGGAGCTGGAAGAAGAAAAGGAGCTCCGTGAAAAACGGTTGGTCATGGAGAAAACTCTACGAGAGAAGCGTATGGAACAAGAAAGAGATTTACGTGAAAAGGAGTTCCGACAACAACAAGAGCTACGGGAGAAGCAGCTGTTGGAGGAGAGGGAAATGCTGGAGCGTAACCTAGCTGCTGAAGAGGAATTCCTGCGAAAGCAGCATGCTCTACGTGAGCAGTTCCAGATCAATAAGAAGAAATCTGCTATGAAATGGACAGATGCGGATGGTGCTGTGGGCGGCGGCTTTGAAGTAGACAGACGATCAGAAGCCCCAGCCGATGAAAAGGTGAAGAATTGGTTGAAGGAGCAGAAATCATCTCCAGATGAGAAAGGTGATCCCAGAGGAGCCTATCCAAAGGACACAATTACGAAGGTGGATAATCAACCGACCAAGAAGAAACTGTCCAAGATGGAAAGACTGAAAGCATTGTTAGAGGAGGAGAGTAGTTCCGCGGATGAAGGCGAAAGAGAAGCAGAAGAAGATGGGAAACCCGTTCAGCAACCGCAAGAACCAACCCGACTAAATCAGAGGGAGCAGAGGTCATACGGGCCGGGGCATCGGTTGACACAAGACCAGCTTGCTGCACGCCAAGTGATGTCGAAACAGCTTCCAGTCTTCAAAGGTGAGCCCGAGGTATGGCCTCTGTTCATCAGCAGCTTTGAAAACACGACCAAAGCTTGCGGGTTTACCAACCTGGACAATCTCAAGCGTCTGCAGGACTGCCTTCTGGGAGAGGCCCTCGACGCGGTCAGAAGTCGATTGATCCTACCGGAATCAGTTCCGGGAGTGATAAGTGATCTCCGAAATCTTTTCGGGAAACCAGAGAAACTCCTCAAAGCACTTCTCATGAAGGTTCGAAGAGCTCCTTCTCCAAAGGCCGAGAAGCTAGAGACCTTCCTTCACTTCGGAATTACGGTGAAACAATTATGCGATCACCTGGAAGCGGCCGGACTGGCAGACCACTTAAACAATCCAATGTTGGTCCAGGAACTTGTAGACAAACTGCCGCCACACTACAAGCTTGACTGGGTGCGGTTCGAAAGGTTTTCCCACGGTACTCCTCTTCGTATGTTCACCGACTTTATGAGCGGTGTCGTCTCGGATGTGTCCGAGGTCGCAGAGTTCTCAGCACTGGAGCTGAATGAGTCATCCTTTCCAAGAAATAAGAGCGCAAAGAAGAGAGAATTCGTTCATATGCATTCCACCCCTCCCAAGGTGGAAAGGCCACATGGTGACAAAGCTGCCAAGCCATGTTGGATGTGTAAACGGTCGGATCACAAAGTAAGATTTTGTGACGACTTTAAAAAATAAACGTCACCGACCGACTGAAAGTAATTGAAAAGCATAAGCTTTGTGTGCTATGCCTCAATAATCACGGAAAAAGCCGCTGTAGTTTCAAGCTGCGTTGCAGTGTTGGAGATTGTCAGGAGTACCATCATCCACTTTTGCATCGTACCAAGGAGACAGTATAGGCGTTGGAAGTGCAGTGCAATACTCATAGTCGTTCCAATAGGTCGATCATTTTCCGGGTGGTACCAGTATCGCTTTCGGTAGGGGACCAGTCAGTGGACACACTGGCGTTCCTAGATGAGGGTTCGTCAGTTACGTTAATCGAGGAGACGGTCGCTAACCAACTCCAAGCAAAGGGGGCCCCAGAACCATTAATTGTGTCGTGGACCGGCAATATGAAGAGGTACGAAGATGCATCCAGACGAGTCGAGTCGATTTAATGTTGTCAGCAAGGGACTCGGATAAAAAACTTTTACTGCTTGGAGCACGCACAGTTTCCGAACTGGTGCTTCCGAAACAGGAAGTGCGTTTTCAAGAGCTCACGAAGCGCTACCCACCTGCGTGATCTACCGGTAGCGGATTCGAAATTCGAAGATCCGAAGATTATAATTGGCCTGGACAACCTTCACGTGTTCGCTCCGCTGGAAGCGCGGATTGGTCGACCCGGTGAGCCGATTGACGTGAGAAGCAAGATAGGGTGGACAATTTATGGGCCTGAGAAGCAGATCCCGTCATTGATGCAACACGTCAATTTTCATATGACGGAAGAGGTCACCAATCAGGAACTTCATGACATCTTTCGAATCCAATATGATCTAGAACAACAAGGTGTATCTCCGACTGGCGTTCCAGAATCGGAAGAAGACCTTCGAGCCCGAGAAATACTGCGTACAACCACTATTCGTGTCGGCGATCACTTCGAAACAGGGCTGTTTTGGCGGAAGGACGAGAGAAATTTTCCTGATAGTTACAACATGGCAAAACGGCGATTGCTGACATTAGAACGACGCTTGGAGAAGAAACCACAGCTTCGAGAAAAGATACGGCAACAAATCCAGGAGTACCAGTTGAAACAGTACGCGCATCTAGCGACCGAGGAGGAACTGTCCGAATCCGATCCGGCAACAGTGTGGTACCTTCCACTGAACGTTGTGGAGAATCCACGTAAACCCGGAAAGGTGCGTCTTGTATGGGACGCTGCAGCTGCTGTCCGAAGTGTCTCGTTAAACTCGGAATTGCTGAAGGGACCAGATATGCTGATCTCGCTCCCATCGGTCATCTGTCGCTTCCGAGAACGGCGCTACGGTTTCGGTGGTGACATCAAAGAGATGTACCACCAAATCAAAATCAGGAAAGAAGATAAAAATGCACAACGGTTTCTGTTCCGAAATGATTCAGCGGATCCTGAACCTCAGGTCTACATCATGGATGTTGCAACTTTCGGGGCAACCTGCTCGCCGTGTTCCGCACAATTTATAAAAAACTTGAACGCAGGTGAATTTGCCAGCCAGTACCCGGAAGCGGCAGCAGCCATTGCAAACCGCCATTACGTAGATGACTACTACGACAGCGCCGATACTATTGCGGAGGCGGTAAAACTGGCCAGGGAGGTGAAGTACATTCACTCACGCGGTGGGTTCCATATAAGAAATTGGGTGAGCAACTCGGAGCAATTTGTACGTGAGATGGGAGAAGAATGTGTTGGTCCTACTGTACATTTCAAGGACAAGAGCTCTGTTGCCGAACGCGTCTTGGGTGTATCCTGGAACACGACAAATGATGCTTTCCTGTTCACCGCTCCTCCTAGGATGACTGATGATGAGCATCCCACGAAACGAAGCGTCCTCAGCCACATAATGTCCATGTACGACCCGATTGGATTCCTGTCACCATTCACCGTGCAGGGCAAAATACTGGTGCAGGATTTGTGGAGGACCGGTTGTGAGTGGGACGAACCAATCGAAGAAGAATCGCACAACAAGTGGAGGAGTTGGATAAACATACTGCCGGAGATCGAAGCAGCCAGAATTCCGAGGGCGTACTTCGGGGACGCTTCATCGGATGAGTTAACCGATGTCCAACTTCATATACTCACCGATGCTAGCGAGAAAGCGATTGGTTGCGTGGCGTATTTTCGGGTGACGATAGGAGAAGAGATTCGGTGTGCGTTGGTGATGAGTCGAACGAAGGTGGCGCCGTTGAAGCGACTGACGATTCCGCGGCTGGAGCTCCAAGCCGCTGTTATGGGAGCGAGATTGGCGAAGACGGTGTGTGCCAGCCACAGCATCAAAATATCACGAAAGTTCTTCTGGACCGATTCCCAAACGGCCCTTTCGTGGATTCGTTCAGACCAGCGGCAATACAAACCGTTCGTAGGATTCCGAATGGGGGGATTTTAGACCTCACCAGGTTGACAGATTGGCGATGGGTGCCAACTAAATATAACGTCGCTGACAGGCTGACGAAGTGGAGCCGTGACCAGAGTTTCGACACGGAAAGCGTGTGGTTCAAGGGACCATGTTTCTTATACCAGGATGAAGCAGACTGGCCGCAGCACTCCAGACCATCAGCGAATACTGCGGAAGAGCTTAGGGCGTATTACTTGTTCCACGATGTTGCCGTTCCGGAGCCTTTGGTCGATGTCAAGCGGATTTCAAAGTGGAGCGTATTAGTCCGAACGGTGGCATGTGTCTTCAGATTCATCTCGAACTGCAGGCGGAAGGTGAAAGGTTTGCCAATTGAGACTCTTAAGCCGACGCAGGCGCAAGTGAAGGTGTTGCTCCCGGTTTCCATCCCTATGGTTCGCGTACCGCTGAAGCAGAAGGAATTTCGTTGTTCCGAATGTTTTCTTATAAAAATTGTTCAGGCAGAGACATACGGAGACGAACTCAAAGTGCTCACGAAAAATCAGCAAAGGCAAGCAGCAAAGTGGTACCCTCTAGAAAAGGGCAGTCCTCTCTACAAGTTAACTCCATTGCTAGACCCTGATGGTGTCATCCGGATGGAAGGCCGCACCGGGGATGCCGAAGAGTTACCATTTGAACTACGCTTCCCAATCATCCTGCCGAGGGACCACGAGGTTACAAGAAAGATTATTCTCCATTTCCACGAGCGATATGGGCACGGTTTTCGCGAAACCGTAAAGAATGAGCTGCGTCAGCGGTACTTCATCCCAAATATCAACGCTGCAGTACGGAAGGTGGCGAGTAGCTGTTTGTGGTGTAAAGTGCACCGAAATCAACCGCGAACACCAAGAATGGCTCCGCTTCCAAACCAAAGACTTTCACCATACCAGCGTGCCTTTTGCTATACCGAGGTGGATTATTTCGGACCCGTGGAGGTATCCTCTGGCCGCAGTCATCCAAAACGTTGGGTGGTCTTATTTACATGCCTTGTAATGCGTGCGGTACACCTCGAAGTCGCCAGCGACCTAACAGCAGCTTCCTGCCTGATGGCGATTCGAAGATTCGTGGGTCGCAGAGGAACGCCACTCGAGTTTTGGTCGGACAACGGAACCAATCTGAAGGCAACCGGAAAGGAGATTTTCGAGAACATTCGGGTAATCGAAGAAGAATGCGCAGACGCCTACACTGATGCACGCACGAAGTGGAGGTTCATTCCACCTGCCAGTCCCCACATGGGGGGCTCGTGGGAACGCCTCGTACGGACGGTAAAGGAGGCATTGGTGGTCATTCTCGATGGAAAGAAACTCACAGACGAGATCCTCCACACAGCGATCATCGAAGCTGAAGATATGGTGAACTCTCGTCCGTTAGTGTACGTAGCTGAAGAAGCTTCCGAAACAATCACCCCAAACCACTTCTTGCGAGGAGTGTCGCCAAATGAACCGCTTCTGGTTCCACCACCTCCTCACTCGGCGGAGGCCCTTCGCAATGCATATTATCGTTCCCAAGAATTGGCTGAACAGTTGTGGCAGCGGTGGGTGAAAGAGTACGTGCCGATGATTAACCAGCGGAGCAAGTGGTTCAGCGAAGTAAAGCCGTTAAAAATAGGTGACCTGGTATACGTAGTAGACGGTAAGAACCGGAAGTTATGGGTTCGGGGAGTCGTGGTCGAGCCGATAGTGTCAAAGGACGGCAGGGTTCGGCAGGCTTGAGTAAGAACCAACAGCGGAGTGTATAGAGTGTATAGGCCAACAACTAAGCTTGCGGTGTTGGAGATTAACGAGGGTAACGCTGGACCGAATCAGGGGACCGAACCAGGATTACGGGCCGGGGATATGTTAGAAACAACACCGCAGGGAACACGAGCAGCCTCGTCGGAAAACAGAACCACTAAAACGTCAAATAGTAGACATGTCGAAAAACGAGCTACAACTGACTCTCGGACTAGTCAATTGTCAAATAGGCAAAAAACATGAAAGGTTCATGGTGGAAAGTACGTGTTTAAAAATCACAAGTTAAAAGAAAGTTATTCCTAAATTGATTATACTAGTTAAAATAATAGATATAACTAGTGAATTTGTCGAACTACAGCCGACACAAAACGGATTAAAACGAACAACACGTGGGTTAAGATTCGCAGGTAAAAGGCAATCTTGCGAGGCAGAATATCTATTGCAGGAGGAAGAGAAACTAAATGTAAAAATGTAAAAGAGTAAATCTATTAAAAATATGAATTTAATTGATAAATATATATTTGTAGCTTTGATCTACAGCGATCTAACAGCGAAGTTGATCCAAAGAATTTCTTTCCGTAATCTGAACACCAGCCTATCGGGTGTTTGCTGCCTTTCGAATGAAACACAAATTTCTGCATAACTCGAGAACTAATCAATCTAATGGTATCAAATAGAACCAAATTTGGCATGTGAAGGTTTTATGAGCCACGAAACGTATTCATGGTGAATAAGCACTTCTCCCCCCTCTCTAGAGGGGGAGAGAAGTGGGCTGCCATACAAACTCATTAGGAAATAAAAAAATACGGGTCTAATGTTATGCGATAAAGATCAAAATTACCACTTTTGATTAAAATCTGAGAACCACTATATTTTAAATGAATAAAAACACGTTATATGTGATTTGCAAAATACCTCAATTTATTTATTGAAAGTATTTTTCGGACGATCCATGCGGTGAAAATACTCCGGAAGTGATGGCTTCCGTCCTGTACGAGATTAGGAGATTTCTGGGCGGTTCCATAATATTACATATATTTCAATAAAAAATATTCCAACCAAACATGACAATTAAAATTTTTCGGAAAACTCTGAAGGAAAAAGGGAAAATTCGGAAAATTAAATTCCCATATGTTCTACAATTACATAGTGACATGTGCTGTTAGTCCATTTGATATTTGCGCTAGCGAGATTGATCTTTGTTCGAAACTTTAAATGGATTTTAATGTGATGAAACGCACTCCAATATCTTCTTCTATCTATACCAAAAGAAAAGGAACGCCGGATGTGGTGATAAGAGCAGAACTCGAGGAAGGAATTGTCAGAAATAGGGCTGTCTTTATTCTATCATATTTTCTGTATAAAACATTTATTCCATGTAACGTAGAAACATGTTATTTGCAAGTGGTTGAAAAATATTGAACAAGAATTGTGTCTGAAAATAATCTGACATTATAATGATGAGTTTTGGTAGAAGTACTAGGAATTTTAAGGTAAATACAACGGGGTCCATTAGAAGGTCAATCAATGAACAGTTCTGCGATTGGACTCATGGACTTGTGCTTAAAGGGTGTGTCACATCAAATTGCATCACGGAAAAAACGCTGTAGATATTTAATTTTTAGGAATTATATCTTCAGCTTTCGCTTATAATCAGATAAGAGTGTATAGATCACGTTGGCCATGCTTCACTGTCAATTTTTCGTAAATTTGGAAAAAGAGCGTCGTGAATTAATCCTGCGCACTCATTTCGAGAATCCGGAGTTGTCACATCGGGACATCGGTAAGATGCTGGGAATCGTCCAATCCACAGTCAGCAGAGTACTAAAACGATACTTCGAGAACCTAACCATCGACCGGAAGATGAAGAACGGCAAAAATGGATGCTCCGTCAGTGAAAAAGATCACAAGCGCGTAGTTAAGCAGTTTAGACGTGATCCGAGAAGTTCGGTCCGGGATGTCGCCAATAAGCTGAATTTGTCAAGTTCATTCGTCCAGCGGACCAAGCAGCGGGAGGGCCTGCGTACATACAAGGTTCAGAAGGCTCCTAACCGCGACGAAAGGCAAAACATGGTGGGGAAGACGCGAGCCCGGAAGCTGTACACCGAAATGCTGACGAAGCCGCATTGCCTGGTAATGGACGACGAAACCTACGTCAAAGCGGACTTTCGTCAGCTGCCGGGCCTGTTGTTCTTCTCCGCAGAGGACAAATTCAGCGTTCCGGAGGAGATTCGCAAGCAGAAACTATACAAGTTTGCCAAAAAGTACATGGTGTGGCAAGCGATCTGCTCTTGCGGAAAGCGAAGCGCCCCCTTCGTGATGACCGGCACGGTAAACGGGCAGGTTTACCTTAAGGAGTGCCTACAGAAGCGCTTACTACCACTATTGAAGCAGCACGAGGGCCCGACCATCTTCTGGCCGGATCTCGCATCGTGCCACTATTCAAGGGACGTGTTGGAGTGGTACTAAGCCAACGGGGTCACCTTCGTGCCAAAGGAAATGAACCCGCCCAACTCGCCGGAGCTTCGCCCAATAGAGAAATATTGGGCGATTATGAAGCAGGCCCTCCGGAAGAACCCAAAAGTTGTCAAATCGGAGGCGGACTTCAAGAGAAAATGGATTTCTGTTCAAAAAAAAACTACAACCTGACGTTGTACAGAACCTTATGGACGGGGTAAAGAGGAAGGTGTGAGCATACGGGCTTGGGCTCGAAGTATGAATAAAAAGAAAATGCCAAAAGTTGTCTAATAGTTTTTATTTTACTGTCTAAAATTTTCAAAAGGATCGGTCTACTGGGCGAATTTCTACAGCGTTTTTTCCGTGATGCAATTTGATGTGACACACCCTTTAGTAAGAAAACGTGAATGTTTGAAGGTATTGATAACAAAAAATAAATGTTGGGCGGGACGAAGTTTGCTGGGTCAGCTAGTAGTCTATATGCATACATATTATGTAGAGTTCCACAATCCTACAATTTTATGAGTAAATACGAGTATTTACGTGCTCACGCGAAAAAAAACGCAAATGTTGTTGCCATATTTGCGCTAATTTATGTTTTTGATTAATTTAAGGTAATCAAGGCCTTTTCTAACCACCAGTTTTCTCGGGACCGAAAGGAGTGTTTTGGGTTGGCGGAAAAATATACTTCGCAAGACCACGTGCTCGATGTCGCAGCCTTGGCAATTAACGCGTTTACATTAACTCATAAAATTAGTGATTTGAGGTGGATTATTGTCTGTAGTATGAAGACAATCACCAAGGATTCTTTTGTAGATGTACTTAAACACCATATGAGAAATCCTCTGTGGAAAATTAAATAATTAAGTCGTCTTATCTGCTGTAGCGCATTTTTTTTATTTTTCTTATCTGCTGTAGCGCTTTTTTTTTCGCTCGAAGAGGAAAATTGAACGCCTCGACGAGAGTGCGAGAATCGTAATGCGTACGTCATAGAGATACTCATTCCCACGGAGCAAATTCTTGTTACGAGATGTAAACAAAACGAGGAAGGAAAGCAACTCAATTATTCGAACTAGATTCAGTCTAGCAATGCTTTGGTCAACTTAGAGATACCAAGAGAAAATCATTTTGTTATGATGGAAGAGGATTCATCGTTAGTCGCATTTTGTACAGATCGCGATCTGTGCAGTTTGCGATTAGTCGTAAATCGCATCATGCTCCCTTGTTTCCCCTCCTTGGACGTTAGTGCAGTTCAAGAAGAAGTAAAAGTACTCTAATTGAACGGATTTCAATAACCTTTTAAAACACAGAACATATTATTTTAATGTGAATGCGAAGATATTTTTTAAAAATGTTGATTTATTGTTTCCATGTAGTGTTTACCTGTACCCCCTCCTGGACAAGGGTGAACATTTTCGTACTAAACCATACCTCCCCCCCCCCCTACTCTCTGCAGTTGTAATCGTTGGTACACCTTTTACTTGATACTACTGAAAATTCGGTAATTGACGCCATTCCTGAGATCGAAGAGGAGGTCGGTTTTCGACCACTCTTCCATACTTGTTCCTTCATATTCACTCTACGAACTTATGAGCTCTTCAAGCACTTAGTTACCCAGAGTTCTCATTCTCACCGAGGTTTCATTTATTTTGAAACTAAGAGGATTTCATTTCAAGCTAGGTAAAACATTTCAATATGCCCAGCACCGAGTTTTATTACTTTTTTTCAAATAACAACTTATCGCTATATGCTGTTCTGTTCTCAATGAGGGTTTCACTCATCGGTCATCGCTGTATAATAAAACGACTCTCTAACTAAACCGGATAGTCGATAACTTGTGCCACTGGTTCATCCTCGGCGCACAATCCCTTGTACTTCGTATTGCACCCCTTGGTACACTGGGAACATGGTTCGCCGGCGACGTAGATTGGAATTCCAACGAAGTCATTAAAGGAATAATTACACACCAAGTAAATCTGGATCCAACCTTTGTCGGGCTTCCATTGGGTTATGCCGCATCCCAACTTGTTGACCTTATCCGAGCCCAAAACGGCGAAATGGAACACCATGATGCTGTAGGAATAGGAATGATTTGAAACATTTTCGAGTAATCAACTAATTATCATCATACTAACCTCTTGCCAGGATCGTACATGGTATTAACCATGTTCTGATTGACGTCGTGTCGCTCATCCCACCAGCTGGTAATTAGATTTGGAACCTGCGCGTTGACGTCAATAGTATCTGCTGAGGTCGCAAAGTAGTTAATGTTTTGGCCTGAGTTTTTAAACAAATCGGTGTTGTGGCAAGCGTCGTGACCGCGAATACAACGGTTCGAGTTCATCTGGGCCGTTTCGGCCAGCTCATCGTCCCATGTCTATTTCAAGAAACAATCAAAAGTATTAACACAACTGAGTGAATTGTATAAATTTCATTCCAAAACCGACCAAGGTGGGCATCACTGCCGCTTTCGGCAACCATTCTACACCACCGGTTGCCAGAGTGCTACGGTACTTATTGTGGGTATCCAAAATAAGCTGCTTCAGCTGGGCGGTCATTTCTATCGGTTTGGCCCCCTTGGGACACTTGGGACCCAACTTTCCATCGTTCTTGCACCCGATATGTGCCTTTCCCGAGGGACAAAGTTTGTGATCGCAGTAGTCTGTACTGTAAGACCGCTTCAGTGATGCCAGCAGCACCACCAGCCAAATCCAAGCTGTAGAAAAAGAAATGAACCGGGAGGTCGTTATCAAATATGTCAAATATGAATTTAATCTAGATGAAGGACACAATTGTTTTCTGGGGGTACCTAAAGGAAGCGTTTTCAATGAACATGACTACAGTTTGTACAGTTTGTTTGGCGAATCTTCTTCTTTCTTCTTAAATAGCACTAACGTTCCTGGAGGAACTTCGCCGTCTGAATGTAGTATTACTTGCGTCATTTTCATTAGTACTTAGTTGAGATTTCTATGCCAAATAACACGCCTTGAATGCATTCTGAGTGCAAAGCTCTGGAATACGCGTGACCACAGTGCAAGACGGAGAAAATTTATTTGATGGAAAATTACCCCGACCAGAACGGGAATCGAACCCGAACCCCCGGCATGTTAGGCTTGACGCTAACCTCTCAGCCACGGGAGCACGAATTCAGAGGCGAATCGTTGAATAACATGCACCCCTTCACCCCTGTCATCACTAATGTCCGATTTATAGGTCACAATCGCCTCCAGTGCGCATTGAGTGGTGTCTCGGTATGTCCAATTAGAGGCAACTCTCTGTACAACCATTGTTAGTAGAAGGTATTTCTATATTTATTTCTTTTATTTCTGATAAGCTTTTTTAAAATGATCACATTTGTCCATTTTGTCATATCCAAAAAACAGGAAGTGGGTTATATCTATGGTATAACCGCAAGGGTGACGTAGGACTATCGTTGATTTAGAGATCATTTGTTTGAAGTTGAATCTAAATCCATTCTGAATGAATGTGTAAATGAATATTTGGGGGACTTCGAAAACGAGAGCGTTTCGTTGGAGGCACAAGGTTCTTCACAAGGATAATCTTCAGAAGATTTCCTGCTAACTTCACTTGATTGAAAACTCACAAAACCAATTGTATTTGGTCGCAGCATCATATGAATAGAAAACATTAAAATAAACTCTTTCGCTTGAATGTAATTCTCAATTCCAAGGGGAACTGGCAGATTATTTTTCAGCAACGATCATTTCTTTCCAGGTTTCTTCTCGATAACCAGCAAACGAAAAGAGTTGCGCGCGTGCATGTGTGTGTGTGGCGGCTGCTTCGATGTCTTCCCGGGGAACCGTTTTTCGATGCTGATACTCTCCTGGTCACCTTCTCTTCTCCTTCTGATCGATCGGCTTTTCTGCGCTCCCTCACAGTTAAAACAAACTGATTGCGTTTCAGGTCAGGTCAGGCCAGGTAATGAATCCTTCGATCCCTCGATCCTTCGCCGTTCAGCTCGTTCAGCTCGTCCAGCTAGTTCAGCTCGTTCAGTAACGATGTTGTCTTGTCGATGTCCTCACGGAAAATGAATGCGTTTCATGATGATGATGTTGGATTAAAGAGGCTTTAAACTTTTCAGTTCATTCGCCTCTAATCGAATGCGTTTCACCACCAGAATATCGTTTCACCACCAGAATATCGTTTCACCACCAGAATATCGTTTCACCACCAGAATAAATGCTTTTTGTGCGCGATTGAATCGAGAGAAGGTATGGTTTACGATAGCAATTTGGAAGGCAAACTAGAGGGGAATGAACTCTCTGAGTTTGAAACTTTCGGAGACTGAGCAATAATCGATTGAAAATTATATAATTTTCGCGAAACGAAACATTTTCCGTTGCATACGCATACAATATTGGATACGAAAATATCCTACTGATGGGGAAGAATAACCTTCAGAAGCTTTCCTGCTAATTACACTTGGTTGAAAAATTACAAAATCAAATGTATTTGGTCGCTGTGTTATATGGTTAGAAAACATTAAAATAAACTCTTTCACATGAATGTAGTTTTTTAATTCCCAGGGGAACTGGCAGATTATTTTTCAGCAACGATTAGATTTTTCCAGATTTTCCTCGATACTTGAAGCCCACCGGTGGTTAATGATAACTCGATAACCACCTGTTAATAGCACTTGATTAAACAATATTTGGTCACAGTGTTACATGAATAGAAAACATTAAAGTAAACTCTTTCGCATGAATGTATTTTTCAATTCCTACGGGAACTGGCAGATTATTTTTCAGCAACGATTAGATTTTTCCATTCCATTCCTTCTTTAAGCGTGATTCATTCTGCTTCGGATCAACGGAACAGTATGATAATCATTTCATACAAAAGATAAAATGTCCAAGAGTTATATCATTTCTATTTATTGACTCGAAAAATTGTTTCAATAGCTTAATGATAGCTTGGAAAACAGGTTATTGAAATCATACGTATCCGTATGTAGCGCGCCCACTTGGAAGCCCATTAATCCTATTGGAATGTGAGATGGGGAAGCTCATACTCACGTCTATGCATTATGCTGTACTCTTCCAATTAATTTCGTTTTTGCAGGCCGAACTGAAAAATTTTCAGTTGAGTTAACTGTACTGTAAAAGAAGTAATGCTTTTGAATCCGGACACTGCATTTCATTCAAAATCATACCACAGCCATAACATTTTTTTTCATGTTCAATTTATGCGATTAATAGTTACTAATATAGTTACTGATAGTTACTTGATACTTACTAATCAATCGTATTAATTCAGCATGCACGAAATGTTGTGTCTGCGGTATGATATTGAATGTAACACAAAGTGTCCGGATTCAAATACATTACTGTATAATTACTTCGATGTTATTCTTTTCTCTCTCAGGCTAAGCTAAGAATATAATAAAGAGGGTGGGGTTTACATTCAAGTCTGTTATGGTATATAATATCACGCTTCCTTTGCTTTCGTTCATTTCTTACTCTACTCTCGCACCGTGAGGACTTGTTTGTTTGGGACCAAGAAGACAGCTCGTTAGTCTTTCGGTGGTAAGGCACCATGAAAGCAGCTCGGATAAGCGCACCAGCCGCAGAAAGCGTGAAGAAGCCACATCGCTATCGACCGGGAACTTTAAGTGAAATTCGTCGCTTTCAGAGGTCGAACAAACTGCTGATCCGCAAGCTACCTTTGCAGCGTTTGGTTTGTGGAATTGCCCGGAACTTCAAAACCGACTTGCTCGTCAAACTTCGCGGTTATGGTACTGCAGGAGGCCTATTCGAAGATACCAATTTGTGTGCTATCCACGCAAAGCGCGTCACATTATGCCCAAGGATGTCCTTGGCCCATCGTATCCGAGGAGAGCGTGCTATTAGCTTAGCATATAATCAGCAGCCCTTTTCAGGGCTCCTAATTCGATGTATTAGAGTTCAGGAAAGTTTTTTGCGGGCCGAACTGAAGGGAGCATTTAGCGAAAATCGTGTTGTCGATGACAATTCGATACCGATAGGTGCCATGGATATGGATTTTGATAGTGAAGAATATGAAATACATGACATGATGCAGTGAATATTTCCCCATATCGAAGAAATCACTTTGATGAAACTGCATTATAAAGTTATTTGTGTACTAATGGCGCAATCTATAGTCGATTCTAATTTGCGCTGGGTATTTCCTCGGAGGATTCGATTCCTCCTTTGAGCGTTATTAATCTGTTTCCGGCAAAAGGAAGTACTATGATAATCACATTATTCGGAAGATAAAATGAAGATGTTTTCTGCTAATTTCCTTCAACCTTCAAACATCTCTTTCTCCCGTTTGTCGTTTTTGCGTTCGCTAATCCTTTCTCACAACACCCATTTCTCGTTTGAGAAACTGTTGAGTAAACATCGTTTGCCAGTGCGCGTAGAGCGGGAATTCCTAAAGATTCATTGCACCTCTAATAAATTGCCGAAAGACGTGGTCTTACGTTGATCGCAATTGATTGAAAAATCCAAAACGAAATGTATTTGGTCGCAGCAATATATGAGTAGGATGCAAATAATCGCTCGAAAATGACATGATTTTCGCGATGTGTAACATTTTCCGTTTTTCATGTTATGCATCCAATATTGGATACGAAAATTATCTACTGATGGGGAAAAATAATATTCAGAAACTTTCCTGTCAATTGCGATTGATTGAAAAATCACAAAACCAAATGTATTTGGTTGCAGTGTTGTATGAATAGAAAACATTAAAATAAACTCTTTCGCATGAATGTATTTTTCAATTCCCAGGGGAACTGGTACGCGGAACGCGGAACGAGGGTTCCGCGCGTGTATGTATGTGTGGCGGCTGCTCCGATGTTTCAAGCGGAACCGTGGCATCACTCTCCTTCTGGTGGATTCCCTTCTGGCCTAAGGTGCACAAACAGGCTCTTGGTGACACCGTTCATCAGCGCTTTCATGAAAAACGAAGAGCTTCACAACAACAGCGACAACATGCTCCAATCGCTGTTCAATTATAACTGAGTGGGTTTACGAGCGGCGCTCGCTTATATACCGATTGGTGATTTCAATAGCCTGTTTTGAAACCAATTTTAAGGCTATTGAAACAAGTTTTTAGATGAAAAAGTAACAAGTATATAACGCGTAGACATTTTATCTTTCGAATGAAGTGTTTATCATACCATTTCGTTCAGTTGTTTAAGAGCTATTAACGCTCAAAATCTCGGTGTCCGGCGTAACGCTTTCGTTTTCGAAACTTTGATTTTACACCCCGGTATAGAAATGAAAGACGTAGTCCTACGTCAAAAAACCGTATACTGTGTGGGTAAAGCAATAACAAGAAAAAGTGGCGTTGCGTCGATAATAAATGAAAATCAGTTGATCATCACATGAGAGAGAAGGAATAATTTTCTGTTTTTTTAAATTTTTCGTATTTACATTTAGTATATCCAACTTAAATATTCTGAACGAAACAAATAAAAGCGAAAGAACAGTTCATGTTTACAGGGTGAGTAGTAATAACTGTCGTTGTTTTTGGACGTGTTTAATTAAAGATAGGTAATCTCAAATTTATCTGCATATTACGTGTAAATGTATCTGCATATTGAACAAAATTCAGGCCACAGTCAAAAAGGATCCTTCTCGGTTCTGGAATTTCGTCAAGCAGAGGAAAGTTACATACAGTATCCCTGCCACGCTGAAGTTTGGTGAAATCACTTCACACTCGAATGTGGAGGCAGCGAATATTTTTGCAACATTCTTCGAAAGCGTATTCAGCAAAGCATCGCCTGTTCAACGACAGAATTGCTATGACCATATCAAGACATTCAACATTAATCTGCCATGTATACCGTTTAATCTGGATGATATTAGGAAAGCTCTCGAAGACCTCGACTCTACTAAAGGACCTGGAACAGATGATCTACCTCCTGTGTTTTGGAAAAACTGTGACGCTTCGCTTGCGATACCTGTAGCTGCAGTTTTCAATCGCTCCATAGAAGACGGAGTATTCCCACTCGCGTGGAAAATGGCATGTATAGTTCCGATCTTCAAATCCGGAAATTCCAATTGTGTTTCCAATTATCGTGGTGTATCCATTCTCAGCTGTCTCGTTAAAGTGTTTGAGAAGCTGGTTCACGCAGTATTGTATAGAGTGACTGCACCGATCATCACTGACAGCCAGCACGGATTCATGAAACGGCGTTCAACAACAACAAACCTTATGTGCTATTTGTCAGCAATATCACGTTCTTTTGAATCAAAGCGACAAATGGATTCAGTTTATGTTGACTTCGCGAAAGCATTCGATACAGTACCGCACAATCTCATCATTCAAAAAATGAATCACATTGGTTTTCCCTCATGGATTACCAAATGGATATACTCGTACTTATCGGATCGTAAAGCTTTCGTTATTGTTAATTCCGTGCGCTCTAGAATATTCACAATTCCATCTGGTGTGCCACAAGGAAGTGTTCTCGGCCCGGTTCTGTTTATTATTTATCTTAACGACCTATGTGAGCTACTTTCCACATCCAAGCTTTTATTCGCCGATGATCTCAAAATTTACAGTGAGATTGCATCATCCATTGACTGCATCAAACTTCAAGATGATATTAATTGTTTGCTAATCTGGTGCAATGATAACGGTATGCGTGTGAATAGTAAAAAGTGTAAAGCCATATCCTACAGTCGCTGCAATAATGTCATTCGCCACCAATACCACATGGGGCTGGAGCCCATAGAACGCGCAAACTCGATCTGTGATCTAGGAGTAATGATCGACTCTAAACTGAAGTTCAATGAGCACATAGTAATCACAACCGCTAAAGCATACACTGTGCTCGGTTTCATTCGTCGCCATGCTTCTGGATTTTCTGACGTGTATTGCCTCAAAAAGTTATACTGCGCGCTAGTTCGGAGCATCATGGAATATGCTGCACCGGTTTGGTCCCCATTCCTCGTTACACAAATCGTTGCGTTGGAGCGAATCCAGAGAAGTTTCATGCGATTTGCTTTGCGACAGCTCCCTTGGAATGATCCGATAAATCTTCCGAGTTATGCTGATCGTTGCAAACTGATTGACTTGGAAACACTATCAGCCAGACGTACCAAACTACAAAGAATATTTATTTATAATCTAATAACCGGCAATGTGGACTGTCCCGAACTGTTACGTCAAGTTCCATGGAATATTCCTCCCCGTCGTTTTCGTAATTCATCGTTATTTCTTATACCATTCCATAGAACGAATTATGGTTTCAACAATAGTTTCAATTTGTGTTTACGTTCTTTCAACAATGTTAGTGATGTGTTTGATTTTACTCTGTCCAAGAATGTGTTTAGTACTAGAATAAGAAACTTAGAATAATTTAGATCTTAAGGTTTCAGTCTGTACGACGTTGTCGAAGATGGTGAAATAAAATTAAAAAAAAAATATTTGCGTTTAGAGTATATTCAAATGCCAACACAGCATGTAAGTTTGTTTTGAATATTATTTCACTCAAGAGTCATGGTAATCATGGATGCAAAAAGGGAACTTATGATGAGTCTGTTTTTGAAAAATGTTCGACTTTTGAAGACTTTGAAGAAGCCGAAACCACTCGAAATAAACGAAAGATTCATCTTTCGTACCATCGAGCGATACAAGAAAACCGGTTCTTGAAAAATACTCCCAAAACATGGCCGTAAACGCAAGAGTCCGCAAGGAGTCCTGAAGCCATCAAACAAGTAAGAGAGCCGTCAGTTTGGACGTAAGAAGACTAAGGAACCGGTTATTTCGCAAAAAATTGACATTTTAGATAACATTAGAATATAAAATATTATTAATAATAAAGGGTCTGATCACAAACGGTGAAAAAAGAATGAAGTGTATATAAACTTGAATACAATTCATTTGGTTTTCACCGTGAAGTGACGTTCGTGAGCCCAAAAAATCATAATGAAATAAAATAAATAAAATAATAAAAATTATTTGAAAAGTTATTTTCATTACCAGTCCCGGAACCAAATTGACATACTGTATATAACTATAATAAGATCCCTAGCCTGAAAAAATTGTTCATTCACCCTTTGAAAAATAATAATTTTAGATCAGATACTCTAAATTATATTGAATCTCCCTTTCACAAGACCGCTAGAAATACACATAGAAATAAAAGCTAAATCTGTTTTTGTGCTTTGACCATAATATACTGTGAGCAAGTTAGCTTGATGTTATTATGCTAATAGAAGATTAACGTAAATAGAAAAAAGTCCAGGGCAATAATCTTAGCCCTCTGATATGATGAGGAATGAAATTTTATCATGAAAAATTATCATCCGGACGAGGATGTGGTGTTTTGGCCGGACCTGGCCTCCGTCCATTACGCGAGGAAGTCGCTGGAGGAGATGAACCGCTTGAAGATAGATGTTGTTCCGAAGTTCGCAAACCTTCCAAACGTCCTCCAGCTGCGTCTCATCGAGCATTTCTGGGTAAACCTGAAGCGGAGGGTCTAGTTCAACAATTTCGTGGAGAAAACGGAGGAGAAACTAATAAATAAAGCTAAGAAATAACTGAAAAACATACCAACAAATAAGTTTTTTGACACCAAGGGCGAAAATTCCGGACAACTGCTGAGGAGTCGTCCGACAGGGCGTCAACATATTGTTGTAACATGGTCAATAAAAATATGTTCTATGGAAAATATTTCCCATAAATTTATCATTTATAGTTTTTTTTATCACCATCTGAAAATTATCAATTGTTTAATGCAAGCGTTATTATTCCAGGTATATAGAATATTATAACACTGGGAAATAATTCCGTCTATTTTCAGTTCCAGAGAGTTTAGACATCTGCGAATAATATTCTACTATTGCTGCTTCAAGGTTTCACACGAGAACAAATTTTACAGACAATCGGTTTTGTTGTAACTGTTTTACTTTGATATTTTGTGTTAAACCAAAACCGCTTATAAACCGCAGTTCAAGCGGTTTTGATCCTCTGTCTCAGGATAAGCTTCGCAAAAAGTTTTCAGGAAACTTTTCCTATACAATAAAGAATCATGAGAATGATTCGGATATAAATAAGCAAAGATAAAAAACTTGCAACGGAGTGTGCACCCCATGTCACCCCATTAATTGAAACCGGGAGATGTTGAAAAATATTCTACTTGCGAACAGTTTAGTACAAGGTAAAAATAAACATGATAAAATATAAAAAATCTATATGAAATATAAATAAAGATTCTACTAGAAAAAAAAACACTATTTTGTGTAAAACTTTTTTATTGCATGAATGAAAATTGTTGAAATTTTGGGTAAAACTAGTTTAGAGTATAATGTTTACATGTGCAAAATTTCGTCACAATCTGTCATGCGGTTATTGAGATGGCTTCCAACTTGCAAACTAAAGTACCAGAGTGAAGGTGCCTCAATTTATTCACCAAAAATGGTAGACGTTTTGGAAGAAGCACTTCCGGGTAGCTAGTCACTCTCTTGAAGCGGAGATCTGCACGGCCGTTCTACGCATAGTTGTCCCATGTTCTAAAATCAGCAACTGAGAAAAACGCAATAAATATTTTCTACAATATTTGTCTACCAAAAGCTTTAGGCATTTCATTTTAGCAATACACTGGGTTTTTTATAAGCAAAAAACTATTGTTTAATGAAATGTAAACAGATCACCTCACTTGAATCAATCAATAACGGTTGCGGCACTGCAGTGGAACTCCATACAAATCACTGACTAAAAAGTGTCCACATTTTTATCGCTTGTTTACGTGAAGAATATAATTTTTTCAGGCACACTTGATTTGAGAGTGTATCGATTTCTAGCTGTCCTGACGCAAGGTCTTTAATGAAGAATGAGTAGATGGGAAGGTTCATATAAACATGTTTATAATTACATAAGTTTATTCAAATATTAATATTGCCCTTATTTAACTATTCAGTGCAATTTTATCAAAATTTGAAAGAGAAATTAAAAAAGGAATTTTTTTTTCAATATTTTACTGAGATGGTTATGAAAAATCCATGATTACCCTTGCTTTATTATAGGGGCTTTATTATATTAGGGGTTTTTGGGGCCGGGGAAGGTTTTCGTGATATTTTGAGACCCCTCCCCCCTCTCTAAGGGGGGGCTGCCATACAAATGAAACACAAATTTCTGCATTACTCGAGAATTAATCAAGCAAATGAAACCAAATTTGGCATGTGGAGGTTTTAGGATGCAATAAGTGTTTCTATGGTGTTAAGATACTCCTTCCCCCTCTCTTAGAGGGGGCTGCCATACAAATGAAACACAAATTTTTGCATTACCCGAGAATTAATCAAGCAAATTAAACCAAATTAGGCATATGGAAACTTTAGGGTGCAATGAATGTTTCTATGGTGGTTAGATACCCCTCCCCCCACTCTTAGGGGTGGCTGCCAAACACAAATTTCTGCATTACTCGAGAATTAATCAAGTAAATGGGCGGGACGAAGTTTGCCGGGTTAGCTAGTATATATATACATATATAAAGTGAATTATATCACATTCACTATTCAAGGAAGGTAATGATATTTTGTAGCATCAATCCAAATGCAGTAATCCTAATTATTATTATGGCCGCACTAAAAGACATGAAAAACAAAAAGAAAAACGCGAACTTTGAAATTTGTGAATGCCAAACTGATATAGTGGTTTTCAGATTTTCGTGAAAATTGGTAGCTTGTTTTCGTTATGGTAAAATATTGAACCTGTAATATTTTTTTTGGGTGATTCGATTTTGTTCACTTTTTCCCAAAAATGACTTTTATCAAAAACTCATAACGTTTGAACCGCTAAGCCGATTCAGATGATCAATACATTTGAAGTTAATTAGCTAGTCTTTTTTTTTTTTGGAAAAATATCAAACTTGCAAGAAATTTGAATTTTGTTTTCGTAATTCTTTATAGTATCCGTTTTTATAGTTTACATGGTTTCGGCACCAACGGCGCTATATTTTTCTATATTTTTTTTTTTGAAAACTGAAGATTTTTTTACACATTTACATTTTTTTATTAAAAATTAGATATGTTCTTTTTGGAGTGAAAATTTTTTAAAGTTTACCGATAGTTCGGAATATTATTTTCTTCCCCTTTTTCCTATTCTCAAAAATTCATAACATTTGAACTGCTACAGCGATTCAGATGATCGATATATCAAATTAAAGCCTATAATTTTTTAGAAAAATATTGCACTAGCGAAAAAAAAATTGGGAAATTATTGACTTAAATTAACTATGTCGATTATCTGAATCGGTTCAGTAGATCAAAAGTTATGAATTTTTGAAAAGCGTCATTTTTGGAAAATAGGAGAAAAATTATTTTTTGAACCATCAATTAAATTTGAAAAATTATAATTCAAAAACGAAGAAGAACACATTTTTTGATATGTTATCTAAAAAATCCTCAGCTTTTGAAAAAAAATATAAAAATATATAGCGCCCCTGAATGAAAACTATAAAGAACAATTACGATCAATAATTAAAAAAACAAAATTACTTTTTGTTGCAAGTATAGTATTTTTTCAAAAAAACCTAGCTAACTGGCCAATTTGATATGTCGATCATCTGAATCGGTTTAGTAGTTCAAAAGATATGAATTAAAAAAAATATATTTTTGAAAAGGGGGAAAAACTAGATTTTTTGAACCACCCTAAAATGGAATGGAATCTAATATTTAACGAAAAGGAACAAAACTACCAATTTACACGAAAATTTGAGAACCACTATGTCGGTTTGGCATGGAAGATATATAATACTAAAAAAATATTTTTGGTTAATTTCACCTGCAACTAAAAAGCTGATTACTAGAAACTAATTGACGTTAACGTTTCATTGCCTTGTAAATTCTGGATACAATACCAACAGAGGGTATTTTAACAAATAAAAATGGCTTTCGAAACTGAAAAAAAAGAAATTAATTCAGAAATCATATTTTTATGTTGTTTTTTAAGCGTACATACATCATTTAGTCGTATAATTATTGTATCATTCATTTTATTCCGATGAGAATGCTTTAAAATATTTCAACTGATGCTCTTACCACATGTTAATTTTTTTATTCAATGTTCAGTTTCTATGGCGAAGCTTCATTCGTAAATTACACATTTGTCATCATTGGTGGAATACGACCATAAATGTTGTTCTGAATAGCACAGCAAGTTATAATTACAATACATATGGGTTTATTTTGATAATGCATTATACATAAACCGATAAAAATGCATTATAATATTAGTCCACAGCGTTTCAACGCCTATATGTATATTTCACTCAATTTTCAGTTCGTAATTTCTATCCCATTCGCCGTGTTTATCATGATGATGCTAACATTAATAACATTACACCCTTTTTAGAGACATCTCAACAATATGTTCAATTTTTAGAGCGTAAACCATCTGTCAATTTTTTCACTGTTTACATTTTCTTGCCACAAATCGTTGCCACTTTTTTCTCTCAAGTTCCACTTCTCTTCTCTGGTTGCGGGCTTAAAAATTCATGGTGGGACAATTATGCATAGAATATCAACATGGGACAATTGAACTTGATGTTTGATGTTTTTCGAAAAACTGGGAACAAACAATAAGTTTTTTTGAGTTTTTCCGAACGATAATGAATAAAAACATCGTTCTATGAAGAAAGGCGTGATATAAATATAAATCTCATTGTTATCAGGCATTCACTAACAAGGTGTACACGTGTTCTGTTAAACTTTTTATTATTTGTTTGAGAATTAGTTTATTTTTCCAAACCAGATATAAGTACAATAGTCCTGCTGAAAGCATGACATAAAATTTTTGTTCTTGAATCGATTCATTTATTATGTATCTACAAAAAATACATGGTGGGACAGTTATGTATAGAATATCAACATGGGACAATTGAACTTGATGTTTGATGTTTTTTAAAAGCTGGGAACAAACTATAACTTTGTTGTGTTTTTCCGGAAGATTAGGCATGAAAACATCGTTTTATGAAGAAAAGTGAAAATTGTCAAAAAGTGACATGGGACAACTATGCTTAGAAGGGCAGTGCAGTCCATGCCAGAAAACACGGAGTTTTTCGCTGACTATAATGTAATAAACTATGGAAAATACTCCCTTTCAAATTAGAAATATTGCGAATCAGTCCCACTGTAAATTATTAAACAAAATGCACCTATTCTAAAATCTAAATATTAGGCTGTCAAAAAAGTCCTGCGGTATTTCCGCGAGGTGTCGTTGTAAGCGCGTAGTTTTTGTTGTATTCATTGTATCGAGTCATACTATTGCTTGTTGGAAAAGTATTTTTGCTATAATATAGCTATAATATAGTCCTTGACAGTGTTTTGCTTGGATAAGTCGTTCGTGAGTTATAGTGTCGCAAATATGGAGCAAAATAAAGAGAAAATCCGACATATTTTACAGTACTACTATGACAAAGGCAAAAATGCATCTCAAGCTGCCAATAAAATTTGTGCAATTTATGGACCCGATACAGTTTCCATTTCCACCGCACAACGATTGTTTCAACGTTTTCGTTCTGGTGTAGAGGTCGTCGAAGATGCGCCACGCTCCGGAAGGCCTGTCGTCGAAAATTGCGACAAAATCGCTGAATTAGCCGAGAAAGACCGGCATAGTAGCAGCCGTAGCATCGGCCAAGAGCTGGGGATAAGTCATCAAACCGTTATTAACCATTTGAAGAAGCTTGGATTCACAAAGAACCTCGATGTATGGGTGCCACACACGTTGACGCAAAAAAACATCTTTGACCGTATCGACGCATGTGAATCGCAACAAAATCGACCCGTTTCTGAAGCGGATGGTGACTGGTGATGAATAGTGGGTCACTTACGACAACGTGAAGCGCAAACGGTCGTGGTCGAAGCCCGCTGAAGCGGCTCAGACGGTGGCCAAGCCTTCATTAACGGCCAGGAAGGTTCTGCTGTGTGTTTGGTGGGATTGTCAAGGAATAATCTATTATGAGCTGCTTCCCTATGGCCAAACGCTCAATTCGGACCTGTACTGCCAACAACTGGACCGCTTGAAGGTAGCACTCATGAAGAAGAGACCATCTTTGATAAACAGAGGCCGCATTGTCTTCCATCAGGACAACGCCAGGCCACACACTTCTTTGGTGACGCGCCAAAAGCTCCGGGAGCTCGGATGGGAGGTTCTTTTGCATCCGCCGTATAGTCCGGACCTTGCACCAAGTGACTACCACCTGTTCTTGTCCATGGCAAACGAGCTAGGTAGTCAGAAGTTAGCCACAAAAGAGGCCTGTGAAAATTGGCTATCCGAGTTTTTTGCCAATAAGGAAGCGAGCTTCTATAACAGGGGTATTATGAAGTTGACATCTCGTTGGGAACAAGTCATCGAACAAAACGGCGCATATTTGACTTAAAACAGATGATTGTAACTAATTTTATGAACAAATGAAAATTCAAAAAAAAATACCGCAGGACTTTTTTGACAGCCTAATAATAAGAGATAATAGGATCGCCTTGAAATAGTATTGGATATATAAAGAATTGGATATAAAACAAACTTGTCTACAATAGTTCAAGAAACGATAAACATGTGTGGCGCAAATGTCCGAAGATTCTGCCATTAATTAAAGATAGCAGCATTTGCTGCCATTCCCAGAGAACATCGACAATGCGCTGGCTAGCGAGGACGCCTCTTCTGTGCATATATCAGCTTTCTACAGTAATCCTACAACAGATTCAATGATCTGTTCCAATGGATCAACTGAACTTCGTTCATTCGAAATCGAAATCGCAACATGGTCCAATCTTAGAATACTTCGATGGAAGCGGTCCGAACTATTGGGTTGGGGAATAAGTTCATAGCGTTTTTATATTTCTTTTATTTTACAACGAATCGTTTGCTGTTTGGCAAAGGGAAAGTGTTCATTTGACCCTTGTTTTTTGGTTAAAATGAAAGCTGCGCTACGAACTTATTCCCCAATTAAATATATTGAACTTCTGATATTCAACTCCAAAAAGTATAGGAAAAGCAGCCCGCAATCCAACCATTTTAATTTTTTTTTAACATAACAGATTACGAGCTCCGTTCTTCACAATCGGTTTGTTTTATGATTTATCGACACTGAATATAATCTACAAGTTGGATGACTCCTCCGCCGAATAAAGATAAGCTTATCCACCGAATAATTTTGGTAATTTGTCCTATAGGGCATCTAAAAATCACACTTTTCAACACGGATCAACCAACCGTCTAACAATCCTAAAATCCAACATATGACAGAAATATTTCCGACATTTCTCGAACTGATGATACATTTTTCTAATCCACTTCTTAAATATATGACAATCCAACAAATACTCATGTTTCTCACATTTGGCAAACTTAACCATTTTCAGGCACAATCTTCTCACTTCTCACCGAAAACCGTACTAAACATTCGACCCAACAGCGCATCATTTTTATACAACGAAAGCTCCCAAATCTCCAATCTTGCAACCTGCCTCACCCTGATAAAGCGTTTAATTACAGGTTTAGATCTAATTAGCACAAGCCGTACGAATGAGAGCCCATTTATAAATCGAGAAGCCTATGACCCCCAATGAACCCAGATATTAAACGCACATCACACTCACTCTCCAATCGACAGATTCGATTGGTGTGAAAGGCACACGTGCGTGAGATGGACCAGAATCTCCCACAGTTCTGTGGCAATGGGGCGCGTATAGGATCCGGAGGGTAGTGCCCCACCCACCGGGCGTCACTACAATTGTTTCGAAGAAGATCGATCAAATGATTCAATGCAAATGAGTGCTTATTTTTCTTTATTGAAATCAGACGCTATAAAGCGTCCATAAGCGCCCGTTTGCAATTAGGTCAATCGAAGTTTAATTGAAGCAAGATTATGACGTTCAGATTCGATTAACAGGAGTAATTGCATTTTTACATCCCGCAACTTGTCGGTGAGCGTCGCCAGTGTAATACATTTTGTACAACGCGTGAATCCAGTAATTATTCAACGCGGGAGTACAAAATATGATTCCAGTTAAAAAGCCTAGCCATAACTGATACTTGTAGCATGTAAATCAATTATCCGTGAATAATCACATCAACTTTTCCCACACTGTTGTTAATGTGTCTTTTGACCCACCTGGCACCTGGAGCTGAAGCAATAATTCCAATTATTTCGAATTAATATCGTTTCCCGGCACAGAACAATAGCAGAATACACATATAAGTATGCAAATTGGTATCATTTTGCTCTGCTGCCCAGAGCTGAGTCGATTTAATCACTTGATCTGGTAGTTATTATGTTGCATTGAGAGATTTTATCAGTGTATTTCGGTTGGGCAATTAATCGAGAATACATTGGTTCATGCTGTTATACTATGTGTGACTCACACAAATCGGTAACAATAATTCTGTGATATAGTACTTCGATGGGGTACTCTAAAGGGTGTGTCACATCAAATTGCATCACGGAAAAAACGCTGTAGAAATTCGCCCAGTAGACCGATCCTTTTGAAAATTTTAGACAGTAAAATAAAAACTATTAAACAACTTTTGGCATTTTCTTTTTATTCATACTTCGAGCCCAAGCCCGTATGCTCGCACCTTCCTCTTTACCCCGTCCATAAGGTTCTGTACAACGTCAGGTTGTAGTTTTTTTTGAACAGAAATCCATTTTCTCTTGAAGTTCGCCTCCGATTTGAAAACTTTTGCGTTCTTCCGGAGGGCGTGCTTCATAATCGCCCAATATTTCTCTATTGGGCGAAGCTCCGGCGCGTTGGGCGGGTTCATTTCCTTTGGCACGAAGGTGACCCCGTTGGCTTCGTACCACTCCAACACGTCCTTTGAATAGTGGCACGAAGCGAGATCCGGCCAGAAGATGGTCGGGCCCTCGTGCTGCTTCAATAGTGGTAGTAAGCGCTTCTGTAGGCACTCCTTAAGGTAAACCTGCCCGTTTACCGTGCCGGTCATCACGAAGGGGGCGCTCCGCTTTCCGCAAGAGCAGATCGCTTGCCACACCATGTACTTTTTGGCAAACTTGGATAGTTTCTGCTTGCGAATCTCCTCCGGAACGCTGGATTTGTCCTCTGCGGAGAAGAACAACAGGCCCGGCAGTTGACGAAAGTCCGCTTTGACGTAGGTTTCGTCGTCCATTACCAGGCAATGCGGCTTCGTCAGCATTTCGGTGTACAGCTTCCGGGCTTGCGTCTTCCCCACCATGTTTTGCCTTTCGACGCGGTTAGGAGCCTTCTGAACCTTGTATGTACGCAGGCCCTCCCGCTGCTTGGTCCGCTGGACGAATGAACTTGACAAATTCAGCTTATTGGCGACATCCCGGACCGAACTTCTCGGATCACGTCTAAACTGCTTAACTACGCGCTTGTGATCTTTTTCACTGACGGAGCATCCATTTTTGCCGTTCTTCACCTTCCGGTCGATGGTTAGGTTCTCGAAGTATCGTTTTAGTACTCTGCTGACCGTGGATTGGACGATTCCCAGCATCTTACCGATGTCCCGATGTGACAACTCCGGATTCTCGAAATGAGTGCGCAGGATTAATTCACGACGCTCTTTTTCGTTCGACGACATTTTTCCAAATTTACGAAAAATTGACAGTGAAGCATGGCCAACGTGATCTATACACTCTTATGATTATAAGCGAAAGCTGAAGATATAATTCCTAAAAATAAAATTTCTACAGCGTTTTTTCCGTGATACAATTTGATGTGACACACCCTTTAACGAATTTTAACCAATTTCGAACGTTTTTTCGAGCTCCGAAAAAATAGAACAAAGAATATTTTCACAGTCCATTATATCATTGTTTGTTTATCTATCTTTTAACAATTAAACAAAAATTGAACGGAGAAAACATTCATAACTAGCAAAGTTACAAGCTGATGAAGTGAGGAAGTTAAAAAAAGGTATGCCATGGCGTACACGATTCCAGCCCTTCCGGTTATCTAAAACAAGAAAAAAAAATCAAACAGATTCTGAATCAGTAAAGATGCCGCTATCGTGTGAACCTAGGACAAGTCAAAAACATGTTTTTGACAAAATGATGGCCACTTGAGGAAAAAAATGCTGTTTAAAACGAGTTTAGTAAAATAGTAAAATAAAAAAATATCAGCCTTTGTTGATTCATGCGATAGAAAGATGCATACAGGGCAATTCCACCCCAAATCAGCCGGCTACTGACCCGACCCTCTCCGATTTTTTTGAAACTTGGCACTTATGATCGAAACTACCTAAAATCGCAATTTATCATAACGTTTGCATTGGAAAAATGGACAAAAATTGACAAAATTACCCATGCAGCATCAATCATAGTAACCCATGAGAAAGCGGAAAAAAATTGGCAGCTTTATCAGTCGAACTCTAACCGTGACTTTGTGAACGCCGGATCCATCCGTTCCAGCATCTACAACATCTTGGTACTATTGGATATCAATCAGAGCATCGATAGAAAGCCCGGTTCCAGACGGCCGACGACCCTGAGCGACAAGAAGCTCCAAAGGATGCTGAAGAGGAAGATCGAGAGGTCGGTGCTACCGGCCAAGTGCACGCAGCACGCGCATATTTATTTCCACGAAAATTACGTATAAAATAGCGTGCAGTGTGTGTGCGCGCTATTTTGCACGCTATTTACTAATACTAACGCGAGGACCTTTATAGCATACTTGATAAATGTCTAAGTTCGTTGGTTTGAGTTCACGATGGGTAGAAAATAAACCATCCATTGATGGGGTAACTCCTTTTTTGCATCAGGAATCAAGTTTTCGTTCCTCTTTATATGGACGTAAAATAAGATAAAACAAGATGGGTTCGCGGGTACAAAATCAGTGTCAGGGGAAAATGGAAATGTGGATTGAAGTCAGTTGGATGAAGAGGCAGATTTGTATTCATTAGTCGAGTCAGTTAAAATAACCACTGACTGGACTAGTTCACCAGTCATCCTCGCTGGTCAACGCTAATCAATTCATTTTCTGGTCAAGTCATTTCTTGTTGGCGGCGACTGCCAAAGCAGTTCTAGTCGAAGCGAAGCTACTGGGAGTACAGTCGGTCTTCATTTTTCACCTTCAAATATTTCGGGTCCTAGTGGCAACTATATTGCCACCAACAAAAATATTCTTTTCGCCTCACTTGGGATATTATTTCAATATTTTACTTAGCCAAAATCATCTAAAAGTATCTGGCAGCACCTCATTTTTTTGGGCTGCTGAAAATTGAAGATTTTTATTTGGGAGTCATTTCCATATAACAAAACCACGATTTTAGACAATCGGCAGAAAATTGTGTTTATATTCATTGAAGATGCAACAAATTGAAATTTTTTTCACTGTACGCGTACTATTTTGGATCCACAGCGTAAGATCATGCAATTTTTCCAATAAAATAAATCGTGCATTCGATAAAAAAAAATCAAATTTTATGTTTTCTCTTTGAAACTCTAGTGCATAACCAAAAAAGACGAATGGACTCTCCGAGTTTAAAGTCTCTATAATTCAATACCAACTTTTTTGCATAACCAAAGGCGTAATAAAGTAAATTTACAAGGCAATGTTTTTGGGGTTTAAGGCAACGGTTTTAATAGTTAAAAAAATTTCAATGATAAATACAGTCAACTCTCCCTAACTCGATATCCAAGGGAACCATCGAGTTAGGGAGGTATCGAGATACAGAACATTTTTTCATATTATTTTTATGTCAAATTGTCATACATTAGGGTAAGTGTCCCAACTATGGTATGAATTTGAATTTTTGATTAATCAGTGAGAAAAAACAAAAAAAAACACATAAAAAAATATTTTTTCCAGAATCGCTCAGGAGGTGACCGACGGTTATATTTCACGAAAAAAATCCTTCTACGCATACGTTCCAATTTCAACGATGACAGAGTTATAGAACTTTTTTTTGTTTCAGACTCTGTTAACTCAAACTAACTCTACATTGAGAGGCACGCTACGTAAGCCGATTCTGTTGCTTTCATTTGAAATATGAGAAAATTTAGTACAGGATATAGTAGTGGAACATCTAAATCAGTGGATTCAAACAACATTTTGGAAATGGAAAATGTTAGTATTTTTTTAAAATTTGTAATTATTAATTTTATCCCAAAAAATAATTATAAACTTGATTGTTTCTATGAATCAAATTGAAGCTCTATAACCACTCTACAATTTGTTCATGCAATTTCGATAAAAACAATTCCTGATGCAAATTCAATAAAAATATTCAAAAATCGCGATTTTTAACCCACTGTACTTATAAAAGCCACGTAAATTTAACAATAATGTTGAAAGGTTAATTTTTTTCTTGAAATTATTCATATTTGAATTATAAAAAAAACTTTTTTTTTTCAAACGGTATAGAATCGAGTCCTAAATTCTATATTCGAATCATATATAATCGAGTCTGTATAATCGAGTCCGACCTGCATAAGGAACTAGGTTAACAAAGAAAATATTGAATAAGTATATTATTCAAACTAAATTGTAACGATCACGCAGGAACTGTTCAATCACAAAAAAATGTTCAATTAGATTCACAGGAACATTTTCAGTTGATTTCAATATTCTGGATATATTCTTCAGGTTTGATTTAACGTTCGAAGGAGTAAAACCTTCCTGAAAATTATCCAACTCGATAGAACTACTATCTTCAGCGTTTTTCTCAGTTTTTTCAACACTTTCCAATATATTGCTATCTGACATCAGATCACAGCAAATCACATTTTGGTCTTTTTCGCACTAATCATTGAAAGACGTTGAGCAATCGAACGCTATTGTACTGTCGACATCAACGAGCTCACGATGCATTAATTATGCCAGCGAAATATCACCATCATCACTGAGGGAAAATAGGGCTTCCTGAAGCAATTTTAAATAGTTTTAGATTTAACCTTATTGATTTTAGAGGGTGAAAGTATTTCAATTGCATTCAATACCGGTATAACTGAAGGGTCCTAGAGTGCATTCAAATACAGTAAGAATGCTGAATAACATGAATGTTAAAAAGGACAAATATCCTCCATTTCTTGCAGTCTTCGTTTAACTAGTCGAACTAATCAATCGAAAATGGCGATAATACTGATTCAGGTTCTTGATTATGTCGAAGTTCAGCTGCTGACCTACGGAAGTAAAGATTTGTGGAAAAATTGTAAACTTATCGATTTGAGCTTTGATTGGAGAGATTTTGGGTGCGCTGTAGTTATCAACGAACATGACTACCTTTCAGAAGAAATAGATATTAGTATGATACATTACATTACATTCGCACATGGTTACATTACAATTACTCAAAAGTTATTGATATGCCTCCACAATCTTCCGACATCAATCCCAGTAAAAAACTAAGGAGGTTATCTGTGTAGGAAATTTGCAAACCCTTAAATTTCTAAAAATAACGATTTTAAAAACCAGCTTATGAATAAATTGATTAATATACCTTCCGAATACACAAAAAACTCGTAGAGAAGGCCAAAGACAGCTAAAGATAGTTGTATGGAATTTGAATATTGACTAACGACATCGAAATCGAGTATTGTTTTTAACCAGCGTACGATTATGAGTTTGAGTCAATTTTCATATATTAGCACATGCATTCGCCATTTTTAGAGAAATCTTATCTCATCTTCTTTGTTTTTAAGAGGCTTTAAACTTTGCAGCCTCTAATTAGAGAAATGAAAATCATTATTCTGAAAACAGATAGCAAACTTTTTAACTCTCATATGACACTATAATTTTATCTGAATAGAATGTTCCGAAAGCTTGTTTTCGACTTTCGAAAGAAGGGAAAAGAGATCTATATGGTGGAGTACGATTACGGATTTGAGTATGTAAGGGTTATGTTCTTTGAAGTTGGAATCGATTCGTTGCCTAGTTTCCAGACCCTTATAAAGGGTTAAAGCTAAGTCATCTTTCCAACGAACAAAAATCGACAATGACGAACTTCATTCCAACTCGTCTTAGGAGTTGGCAGCACCATCTCAGATAATAGCGAAACGTTGTGGGTGTAAAGACATGGGTCATTTAAGCAACTTTGCATACTTGCAATAATCGAAAAAGAATTAGACTAGTTTTTGGAAAAAGCCAATTTTTTTTCTTAATTTTTTACAAAAATTTATAACTTAAAAAAACTATGATACCTACAAAATTTATGCCAAAGAATGAATTGTAGAGAATTGTTACAAAAAAATTTATATTTTGGAATTTTACAAAAAAAAATACCAAAAATTTTTTGAGAAAAATATTCGGTGAAAAAAAAGTTATTTTAAAAATTAAAATTCATTTTTCTCAAAAACGTATTTTTTTAAAATTCCCAAAAAATATATATACAGGTAAACTTCGATATAACGTACATTTCACTTTCAAAATTGTACGTTGTATCGAATTGTACGTTATATCGAAGCATAATAAAGTACTCACAAACGTAGTCTATAATACATTATTGTGTTGCTGTTTTAGTAAAGTTTATGAATAACTTCAACCAGAAGACGAAGCCAGCCTTTCTCATGATGTTTCCCTTCGTACTGTTGATTAAAGCTTAGTTCATTTAGAATCCGAAATCACAAAACCAGCTGTATTTCGGGATTGATTGAAGGTACAGAACTTGTTTTAGCATCACAATACAGATAATTCATTGTTCTATCAGGAATTTTCCTTACACTTTGGAAATGTTTACGTTATATCGAGAGTACGTTATAACGAAGTTTCCCTGTATATGAATAGCCCTTACAATTTCCAATAAGTCGTCCATACATCGGAAGATGGGCACTTTTACAGGGAAAAAGTTTTTCGAACAACAACTTATCCTAATTTTGTTTAAAGTCTTGATAGCGATATAGTTTCATCGACAAAGTTTTAAATCGTGTTAAAATATAAACTTTTGTCGAAGACGTCAACTTTCTATCTTTTATAGTTTTTAGAATATAAGTCATTTTGTATGAAGGCTCCTAAAAAAAGTGATGTTTTGCTCGATACATTTTTGTGTGTTAATTCTCACGTTTGACATGTTCTTGACATGTTTCTAAATAGAGAAAAATTAGCAGATCATTTAAAATGCGATAATTTATATATAAAAATGTAACAAATTGAACATCAATAGCATTTTCTAAAAAAAAAGTGAAAAAGTTTTTTTTTCCCAAAATATATTTTTTATTAAGGCACATGTGGCGTTAGCCTGACGGGGCCGGGAGTCCAATATTTTGACAATTTTTTGTTCGAAAAACTTTTTCTATGTAAATGTGCCCATCATTCGATTTATGGAAAACTTGTTAATAATTTTAAGGGCTATTTATATTTATTTTTTTCAGAATTTTAAAAGTATATGTTTTCGAGAAAAAATATTTTTAGTTTTCAAAATATTTTTATTTTCAATGAAATTTTTTCCAAAAAATTCTTTGATAATTTTTAATGAAACCCAAAATAACTTCCTGCATTCCATTCTTTGACTAAAATGTTGTAGGTCTGATAAATTTTTTGGTAGTTTTATTTTTTAAATTTTGAGTTTTTTCAACTTTTTTCGAAAAATATTAATTTAAAAACTATAAGATCTATAAAAAGTTGGTCAGAGAATGAAATGTAGGAAATTACTTAGGTTTTCTTTAAAAATTATCAAAGAATTTTTTGGAAAAAAATTTCATTTAAAAAAAAATTTGAAAATCCATTTTTCTCGAAAACATATGCTTTAAAAATCTGAAAAAATAAATTTAAATAGCCTTTAAAATTTCCAACAAGTTTTCCATACATCGGACGATGGGCACACTTACATGGAAAAAGATTTCCGAGCAACTTTTTTTTTCTTTGAAAAAATACTATTAATGTTTAATTCGTTACATTTTTATGTATAAATTATCGCAATTTACATGCTCTGCAAACTTTTCTCTATTTAGAAACATATCAAGAACATGTCAAACGTGAGAATTAACACAAAAATGTTAGAAGCGAAACATTATTTTTTTTCAGGAGTCTTCATACAAAAATAACTTATATTCTAAAAACTATAAAATATAGAAAGTTGACGTCTTCGACAAAACTTCATATTTTAATAAGATCTAAAACTTTGCCGAGTACACTATACCGCTATCTTGACTTTAAACAAAATTAGGATAAGTTGTATTTTTTTTCAAAGAAAATATAAAAAAATTGTTGTTAGAAGAACTTTTTCCCTGTAAAAGTGCCCATCTTCCGATGTATGAACGACTTATTGGAAATTGTAAGGGCTATTCATATAAATATTTTTGGCAATTTTAAAAAAATACGTTTTTGAGAAAAAGGAGTATTAATTTTTAAAATAACTTTTTCTTAAGTGAAATTTTTTCCAAAAAAATTTTGGTATTTTTGTGTTAAAATTTAAACAATTTCCTACATTTCATTCTTTGACATGAATTTTGTAGGTATCATAATTTTATAAGTTAAAAAAGTTATAAATGTCTGTAAAAAATTAAGAAAAAAATTTGGCTTTTTCCAAAAAGTAATCTAATTATTTTTCAAATATTTCAAGTATGCAAAGTTGCTTAAATGACCCATGTCTTTACACCCACAACGTTTCACTGCTATCTGAAATGGTGCTACAAACGACCAGTCGAGTTGGCATGAAATTCGTCCAATGCGATAATACAATGTTCGATCAATATTGGATTTAGATAAACAAGGGAAGAAGACTTGTGGAATTTCTTTTTTCGTCCCGGAACAAACAAGTACAAACAAGCTCTTAAAATATGATTTCATCTACCGCATATATTGTATTGACTCTACTGCTTGGTATGCAACATACATGTACTCGTGATTAATATAATTTTACCATTTTTTGTTGTGTTGGCTCCAATATATCTAATGAATGTTTGGCTGGAAAATAGTACATCTTATTCAATCGCTATCATTTTCTTATGTCGATTGTATTACTTCCTTTAATAACGGTGTAATGTGAAAATTCCATTAAATTTTGTGACTGTATTATAACGTTTAGTTTCATATATTCTTCGTGTATGTCTTGCCTTTTTTTACTGCATATATTTACTGAGTGAATTTATCCACCCAAATACTGCATATGCATTGCGGTAAAAAATATGTTCTTCTTCGATTATCGGAGATACAATATTTTCAATATCGCGACAGGAATTCTTAACATTAAAATTTCACAAGCATATCTGTAGGCCCAATGAGAACAATTCATCGAACGGCACAAGATCTCTCTTTATCTTGCGTTATGCTTATGAGTCACCAGGAATATAAGAGGTTTTCGTTCTTCTTTCAATGTGGATGCTTACTTGTTATCAAAATTTGTGGTGGCTATTTTGATGCATTTTTTTCATTCTGATTTTCATGCGATGCAATGATAAAACTAGGGGAGCCTGAGGCTCCCGTAAGTTGCCTTCCATCTTATGCGTGATGTTCGGGGGTGTAACCTTCCATGTCCGGCAGTGGATTGCCCCATTCGCGTGCCATTATCAGGATCGTATTCTGGTGTAGCTTAGGACCGATCAGCGGATTCATCTGAGCCATATAGCAGCAGAGCCAGCTGAAAAGGGAATCGAGATGAGAATGACATCAGCAATCGAATTAAGTTCAGCACAGCGATTAGAACAACTTACAATAACCAACAGGTTGCCGCGGTCAGTATCAATACGCATTGGACAATTCTGCGAAGAGAAACGCTCAATTTAGGTCCAAAAAAATGAAGGCCAGTTATCAAGGCAACAGGGAAATATATGAACTCACCCTCGATTCGGTCCCTTTGGGGCAATGATTGGCAAAGCGATGCCAATCACGCCAAAAATAGCCGAGAAAATGATGATCGGTAGAACAGAGGCCCCCATGATTGCTGCTAGAAGCGGAAAAATTAGTAGGAAATTGGCGAACAACGAAAAACACTGGAAAATTACACCACTTGCGAACGTACCTGGTGACTTCTAAAATCGATTAGCCCGAAGTGAGAAAATATCACATGACAGATGTTGAGTGCAGCGCCGTGAGTTAGAGAACTCACTTCGGTGGGCCACTCGCGAGTGTCATATGTTTTGCAAGGCGCCTAGAAGTATATACTAAGGTGGGCCAACTTGCTAAAACCACTCTTCAGCCATCTTGGAAGTCTACTGTGATTTGTTTGTAAACAAAATACGCTATTGCCGAAGCTCGCTCGTGATCAGTCTGTCTCTTTCACGCTACAAGCAAATAATTCCCCTTCTACTTTCTTCCGTGCTGTTTTCATATACCACTCCCCTAACCAACTTAATGACGAAACGGCCTCACCTAGTACCATAGACCCGTCCTGATGTTTTGGACGTTTTGGAAGTTGATATTTTATGTTGGCAATCCGCGTTGACGGCAATGAGCTTCGTATTACGAAATGGGGGAGTAGGCATGACAATATGGGTTTCCAGAAAAAATTAACACACTTTAAAATTAAAATTATGAATGGAAATTATTTTTCCCAAATCAAATTAGTACTCTATGTAAATGAAAATTACTTTTGCTTGTAATTAGTGAAAAATATCATACAAAAATTGTGTCTAACGGTAATTTTATATTATAATGGAAAATTTTGGTAAGAATATCTAAAAGTTCATAGAAAATAGTTCAAATTAGGGTAAGAACAACGTACTTCCAGCAGATAAATAACGCCAAGAAAAAATGTTCATACAAATTTTAGCAATTTAAAAATACCTTAGGGCCGACTAATCTGATATTGAATGGTTGGCGTCATACAAACTAATGTCGTATCCAAGACGGGTCTATGGTACTAGGTGAGGCCGTTTCGTCACTAAGTTGGTTAGGGGAGCGGTATATGAAAACAGCACGGAAGAAAGTAGAAGGGGAATTATTTGCTTGTAGCGTGAAAGAGACAGACTGATCACGAGCGAGCTTCGGCAATAGCGTATTGTGTTTTGTTTACAAACAAAACACAGTAGACTTCCAAGATGGCTGAAGAATGGTTTTAGCAAGTTGGCCCACCTTAGTATATACTTCTAGGCGCCTTGGTCGTATCCAGATCAAGACGGGTCTATGGTACTAGGTGAGGCCGTTTCGTCACTAAGTTGGTTAGGGGAGCGGTATATGAAAACAGTACGGAAGAAAGCAGAAGGGGAATTATTTCCTTGAAGCGTGAAAGAGACAGACTGATCAGGAGCGAGCTTCGGCACTAGCGTATTGTGTTTTGTTTACAAACAAAACACAGTAGATTTCCAAGATGGCTGAAGAGTGGTTTTAGCAAGTTGGCCCACCTTAGGATATACTTCTACGCGCCTTGATCCAGATGTCGATACCATTCCGCCGTCAACGCGAATGCTCTACTACTTTTGTGATCCGCCACCGGGGCTTCTGTTTACAAACCATAATGTTCGTGGAATTTCGGGAGACCAAAAAACTTCGCATTGTTTTTACCGTTTTTACGGCTTTTATCACTAATCAGTCGGTGAAAGTGTGCATGAGTTGATCGGAAACGAGTTGTAGAATTGGTAAGGCGTGATTTACCTGTTTGGCCTGGAGTAATTCGGCGCAAATAATGCGGTATTGGGACACCTAGATTTGTTCATCTGTAGGTAATTTATGCTCTTACACGACTGTGTGCTCATAATAAAATAACACGTGCATGTTCCAATTGAATTTGACTGGAATGTTTATTACGGTTCAAGGACCTAATTGCTTATCAGTAACTGTTTCGTTTTGGCAATCTCTCCGGACACGCATCCTAAATCAAAGCGACCGAAACGATCCGATGTTTATAACATTTGTTGGGAGTGTTATTGAGTATTTCTACATTAAACCAGTTAAAATGATGAGCTCTTGGCTTATATTGTGCGATAGCGGAAAGTCCTTGCGGAAAAATTGTTCAAAATAAAGAATAATTTTAAACCAAAAAGCACATGATGTGAGTAAATATTAAAATATTGCAATTTAATAAATTCGTTACCAGTGCTCTATTTTTGATCTACAACGAACCTTTTGAATAAATGTTTCACAAAAATGTCCATTATTTGTTTCTAAGATCTGTTATTTGTGGATATAAACCCAATTTTTTGTTCATTGGAATGTCTCTTATTCTGAACCACTAAAAAGGTTTGTGAACCGCGCATGAAGTAGAAACACAATAGAATGTTCTTCAGGGGCCAGAGACTTTCCTGGATTTTTTTCTTGTCCCTTCTCACTCGCCAAGAAACAGACGATTATTTTGTGTGTAAAATTTGAGCTGACCTGAATACTCAGCAGCACCGACACTATCGTTAGTCTTGACGCAGCGTTGACTGGGGGCGGTTTGGTGTTCAGCGGTAATCTCGTGCATCCGCAGAAGGTAATTGCTAACAAAGCAAAGCTGTTTGTTTACTTAAACTCAACGTAATGCAAGTGCAATGCATGAGCAATCATAGCCGTGAATAATTGGTGGACAATAGTGTACTCTTGGTATGAGAGAATAGTTGGCCAGTTGTTCTTGAAGCGAACGTTTCAGAAGAAGGAAAATAAAATATACCGTTTTGACTCATATTTCGTACAGACTCAAATTCCGAACACTTCATTTTTAAATGTAAATTTACTGAACTTTAATGTTTTAAATAATTTAATACTGAAAACCCCGCCATTCTTCGGTATGTACACTTTTATATAACATTTTTTACGAGTATCGATACAGCCTATAATTTATAGTAATAAATATTCTAAAGAAAAGTGACACTGACAAAACCAGTAGAAAAATGTTTGTGTTAGCAAATTCCGTAAAACCAAACATCGTTAGTTTTTCAGTTTTTTGTAGTTGTTTTCTCTATTTGACTTGCTGAATAGAAGAACTAGAAGACTAGAAGAGGTTAGAATCTACAATAAATGCATGAACAATTAATCTTTAATTAAGGAATCTTCATTAAAATTAGTATTGAAGTAGTGTTCGTAATATAAATGAAGTTTTGACGAATGATTCAAATTCTGAACACTAGATGTTATCCAGCTTCTTATCGTTATCTTTGTCGATGGGCATCGTTTCCATGCGTCTTTCGACACGATTTAATTCTGTAAAAATCGCGACATTCATTTTATTCAATCACTAGACGTTTCATTTGTCAAAACTAATGAAGGCTGCTTGGGACACCACACTTGTTAGGTGGTTTTTTAAAAATGGAGGTGCAATGATTTCAAAACGAGATATCGCTCCACTGCTAAATGAAGCCTTAGAGTCAATGGAAAATATAGACCAAATACTGATCAACGGATTTCTAAAGAGCGACATACCTCCATGAAACACCGATGCTATTGATGAGGAAGTTTCCCCTGAGCCATGCCCAATTCCTAAAAATAAACTGCAAAATAAAAGCCCCACGGATACTGTGGATATAACTACCCTCTGCCCAACTTCTATAAAGCCACCCTGAATATATTCCGTTTATCAACAAGATGCTTAGAGTGAAGTGTACTAAACGTCAATTTCGTTCAAAAGAGTTGTTTGTTTATTTATTGGGTATAAATATGAGAATTTCAGCTGTCCAGTTTTTATTAGACCATTTCAAAATCCATAAGTATTATCAATAAAAAAAATTCAAACCAATCAGATTTACATGTCAACAATTGGTAACCTTGCCATGTCGGTTCATAATCTGGAAAATTCATGTTTGCATACTATATACCTGGGTCATCCGGAGTCAATGAAATTTATTTTTCAAGTGCATTTTACTTGAAATATAAATTTTTTGCACCTTTTTTCCCCATGCTGTCTTTTTTCCGCATGCTGTCATTGCTCCTATAAAAGCAGCAAATGTTTTCGTGACTCGGGCTTTGTTTGTTTACCTCTTTGACCGAACCGGAATTGAAATAAATATTGTAATTTGTGTAATTCGTATTTTTCAGTTGTTTTACTGAAAGAAAAAAAAAATCAAAAAATATCATTCTATCGTTCAGAATAATAAACAGAACTTGAATAAACATTTGGCGAGAAGTGAAATTGAATTGTGATTAAGTTTATATGGTCGGGGTTCTACCAGAACAAACCAAGCGCCATTTTTTTCAAAATTGATTTACTTCACCACTGGAGGCAGAAATTGATAATCTATCGACAGAAAATTAACCGTGACAGTTGACAACGGCTCCAAAACGAAAATTCTGAGTAGCAGCTAGCAGGCTGCAAAAAAGACGGAGTTGCATACAACCAGAGCGAGCCATGAACCAATAACATGGCATCGGACGATAGTGATCGTTTTCTTCAAAAAGGCAGTTTTT
This sequence comes from Toxorhynchites rutilus septentrionalis, assembly GCF_029784135.1. Taxonomy (NCBI): domain Eukaryota; kingdom Metazoa; phylum Arthropoda; class Insecta; order Diptera; family Culicidae; genus Toxorhynchites; species Toxorhynchites rutilus. The sequence goes on along the minus strand of NC_073746.1, from coordinate 304,690,529 downwards.
CCTATTTATCCGAATCTTTATCAGATTTTTATGTTTTAAACAGCTCTTGGAAACAGTTGTCGTGGGGATCTGATAAGTGAGATAATCAGAGGGCTGCGCTGAAGTGTAAAATCGTGTTAAGAGGGCTAATCTGCATTCATCAAAATTGCGTTCAAACACAACGAACCAAGTAGAGGACATTTTTAATTTAATTTATTTTTATCTAATAAGATATTATTATCATGTTCATCAGGAGAACGTAGATTCGCCGTCGTATCTCAAAAAACGTAAGCATGCTGAGCCTCAATTTTGGAAGAAAGAAACCACGTAAGCGTAATAGAAATGCAGGAAAATTATACATCAACATACGAGGGGCGGTAGTTACGGCTAAAAAGCCGATTACCGATTACGACTGTGGTTGTCCAAAAAATTGTGTTAACAAAATGTCTTTTGAGCAACGTCTGACAAATTTCAAACAGTTTTTCGAAAACGTATCGTGGGAAATACAAACAGCATTTATTGCCAAATCAACTCGAGTTTCAATAGTTCAACGGAGGAGGGTTTCCGTTGCAAGAGTTGATTAACAAACAGAAAAAGGGTAAGAACAAAGACAATGTGAACTGGCCAAGTATGAAAGTAATTCTATTAGTACTATTGGTTATTTTAATAATGATTCATTGTCAAAAAGTAACATGGGACAAGTATGCGTAGAACGGCAGAGCTTTCTTTGTAGTTCGTTCATATTTATTAATTCGATGATCTTCGCCTTAATAACAATTATTTCTCTATGTAGTGGATTATTATAAGAAAAGTAACACTTTTTCCCCTTCTGATTATTGGATGTCTTTTGACAATTCTATTGGATTCTTTTTAACCCTCCTGTACTCGCGTGCGAAATCATAACACGTATACTCGCGCACGGTGTCACAGACCGAAAATTGAACTTCGCTGTAATTGCCATTGTGTATTTTTGAGGATTTATTGACATTTATTTGAAGAAGGGGATATTATTAAATGAAAAATTTCCATAAAATATGTTTTCTTCGTCTTTATTATGTTTTAATAGTCATCTAATTCAACCTCCTCAAAATAGAGTAATTATTGATACTCCAACACAAATAACGAATTTCGAATTTTTCACTGTAATTAATCAAAAGTAAGCAACTGAATATAATTGATGGAAGTATAATAAGCTATAAAATAACATAAAAACGTATCAATCGATTGTGGTTTCTTTGGAGTAAGAATCAGAACATTGCATAACTGAATGCTCGAAACAAACATATTTTTCAAATTTTATGCAGTTGTTGCGTGTTTTCGGGTCTTTTATCGAAGAGAAGAATGTCTTCTAGTTAATTACCAGATGATAAAGGTTCTGGAATATAAAGTTAGCATATTTCTGATATTCTTTGTCTCTGTTTTCTTGGCAAACTAAGAATTAATGCCTTTTTTAGATGGGGCGTAAAAGACGATATAAAAGGATTTCTAGGAACTTGCTTTTCTTTTTCTTGTTTTCTTGTCGATATTGTCCATTATTAAAAAAAATATCCCCGAAACTGTAACTGTTAAAAATTATCATAAGCTACCGATTAGTTTATAGTTTACTGTTTACAATTCTTCAACAAGTGAAATTCTTTCACAAGTGTGTATATGTATGACCATTATATTTAGCGAATAACTATACGAAAGCCAAACATTTATATTATGCTTTTGAGCGTATGCATCTAACGACGAATAGTTAATATATGGATCCGTTCAATCCAGTTACAAAAGGGACTGAAATCAGATAAGAATAGTCCGGTAATGATCTTATGCATTATATTCAATAAATATTCCACGCCACTAACAGTAATTTATATATTTCATCCAACAATATTCTAGAATATGAAAAAAGGCACTTGTCCAAAAAAGTTGCTCCTATACTCGCGTCGGTGTGTCAGACCGAAAGTGTTAAAATGTGGCACACGTTCCCTTTGTACCAACACATGCGATACGCTAAACGATGACGAACGACGAATAACGAAGCTAGAGAGAATCGCCAAGTCGTAGTGTTGATATTTTCTGAGAAATTAACGAATTATTGATTTCTCGGTCTGACAGACCAATGCGCGAGTATAGGAGTGTTAATAACCAATTTGATTCTATCCGCATGACCCAGCTATTTACCAAATCCTGCCAAACCGAATTTCGCGATATTTTCCCATGTCTCCAATATTGCGGCCTTGAGCTCATCAATCGTGGTGTATTCCTCCTTCCGTAAATCACGCCAGTACCCGTTAAAACCATGAGGACCATCCAAATTGAACTTTTTTTCGTTACTGAAGATAACCTATACATTGAAGAACTTTTCGTTATGGTATATAGCGAAATGCATTGTTTTGAAAACTTTCCCTGTCATAACATACTATCGGCTCATGAGACCTTTGGCAAAACTCAGACGTCTTCCGATGTGAAATGGTGTAAAATTAGAAGCTTTAATGTTTTAGGCCCTCTTTGTGTAAGGACTTTTTACCAATCCTTGACGAATTGTCTCACGGGAAACATTTAAATTCAAAGATTGCTTTATTTGCATAAGTATTGACAACGTAGTAAGTAGAAGTATTCGAAGCTATTATAACTATTTCCCGCTTATCCCGGTCAGAGAGCTTCGATTTGCGTGGAGCTCTATTCTTCTTACTGTACCCTTGAGGGTTCGCCAAATAATTGAGCACTACTTGATGGGATCGTCTAATCCGATTCTCTGATACCAACATTTTCTTCGTGAAATGCATCGATTTGTCTTTCTCTCCGTGAGTACTTTTCGACATTTTCTAGATTTATTGATCAAAACAGCTTAAACAACGGAAAATGTAACTGATCTTATACAAACTTGAGACTTGAAAAACACAAACTTAGAGTCAAGTACAATTGAAGATATTGTTAGGGCGGGTTTACATTAGGGAGATCTATAGCTTTAGATGGATTTATTCACGTGAAAATAGGTGTAAACGGGTGAGAATAAATATGATACACTTATTCGAGGTATATACAACTTGAATAAATTCAGCATATGTAAACGCTTGTGAATTTCTCACTGGTGAGAAATCACTAAAGTTGGATGCAGTTCTACTTCAGGTGAATAAATTCACCGAAAATATGGATATATTCATTTTAGAAGTTCACACTAGTGTAAACGGTTGATGCGATTTCTATAAATATCATCATATTTCTTCACATGAATATATCACTAGTCTAAACCTACCCTTTGAAATAACACATTGAAATATGGATTTACAAATCAATTTTATTGTGTTTAAGTGGAGATAAGACTCTATTGTATTCAAGAATCAAATTAGTCTCGCGAAACAGTACCATTTCGAGTAATGAGACACTATTCAATAGTCAACAAAGCATTAGTGATGGGGGTTTTCGTAGCCACATTGACCATCTTTGCGTTGTTACAGAATAACTACGCCAACGCAACAATAATCAGCGATGGAGATCGATCCACGGTCGAATGAAGATCGATTAATCCATACATTTACTCTGCTCTACTAGAAACATCGGGCTGTTCTATTAATTTTTTCAACTGTCTCCGCTGTTCGGTGGTCTAGCTGAACAATGGAAGAACAGAAGGAATACTTTTACGCCTAAATGGTTACTGTGTATTGTACCATATGCAATGGTATAGAAGGAATACTCTTACGCCTAAGATGGCAACTGTTTAATGTGCTATTTATAGATACGACAAAACATGTGACATGTACACGATTAAAATCTGGCTCTGTTACACCTAAAATACTAATAAGCCTAAATAAATAAACAAATGGAAATAAAAAGCATAAGTGTTCGAAACTTGAGACAAAACGGTATTGAGTTCATCACAATCATTATTTAATCGATTGATATAATTTTTCAGCACAATCAGATACTAGATAAGCGAACGAGTGGCATCTGCTGCGTGCGCAGGTCGATACAGCATTTCTTTTTCGAAAAAAAGCGATCACAACGCAGGTGCAAGAAACCCGCAGGCGTTATGGGTCTCAACCGCGTGGAGAAAATTATCCCGCTGGCTAGATGGCTCCGAGGGTACAACGCACGATTTGGGGTGGCAGATTTCATCGCGGGAATCACCGTGGGACTGACCGTCCTGCCACAAGGTTTAGCCTACGCTACACTGGCTGGATTGGAACCACAGGTTTGTCAGTACCGTAATTGTTGGCTCTGACTATGAATATTGACTAATCAGAACTCTGATTCCCAGTACGGATTATATTCGGCTTTCGTGGGCTGTTTGGTTTATGCTTTAATGGGAGGTTGCCGTGAGGTGACGATAGGACCGACGGCGCTGCTCGCGTTAATGACAAGTCGACACACAGGATACGGAGGGGATTCTGGACCACATTTTGCGATTCTCCTCTGCTTCCTTTCGGGAATCGTGGAACTACTGATGGCAGTTTTGAGGCTAGGAGCACTAGTAGACCTAATTTCGTTGCCGGTAACAGTCGGATTCACGTCAGCTACAGCACTCATCATCGGGGCTTCTCAGCTGAAAGCTCTGCTTGGTATCAGAGGTGGTTCAGGTTCAGGGTTTATTCAAACCATCGCCACGGTAGTAGAAAAATTTGGCACAATCCGGATTTCTGACACTATATTGGGCATTGTCTCCATTGCAGTCCTTCTTGCTCTCAGAGTAAACGATTCTCAAACACAACCGTAGCATTCAATAATCTATTTTATATCATTCTAGAAACTGAAAGACATCAAAGCTTCACCAAGTGCTAGTAAAATTCGTAAAACCATTTCATTTGCGTGTTGGCTAATCGCAACATCAAGGAACGCTCTACTGGTACTAATTACCAGTTTGATTGCCTTTTGCTATGACACCCAGGACAAACAACCCTTCATACTAACTGGCACCGTTAAAAGTGGCATTCCGGCATTCCGTGTACCAGCTTTCACCACCAAGATTCCAGCACCGAACGCCACAACCACCGATCTAAATTTTACAGCCATGGTTTCGGAACTGGGTGTAAACATCGCCCTGGTGCCGGTAATAGCAGTGCTAGGGAACGTTGCAATCTCAAAAGCCTTCGGAGGCAGCGGGATCAATCCAACCAAGGAACTGGTGGCGCTTTCTCTGAGCAATATCTGTGGATCGTTTTTCAGTTCCATCCCCGTGACGGGGTCCTTCTCGAGGAGTGCTGTTAATCACGCTAGCGGAGTGCGAACGCCAATCGGTGGAATCTACACCGGTGCGTTGGTACTGTTGGCCTTGGGACTACTCACGCCCTACTTCCGGTACATTCCGAAAGCCGCGCTCAGTGCTGTCATCATTTCGGCGGTTATTTTCATGATTGAATACGAAGTGATTCGGCCGCTTTGGCGGTGCAACAAAAGAGAGCTGATTCCCGGTGCGGTCACATTTGTGCTAAGCTTGGGTGTTGGGGTGGAACTAGGACTGCTGGCGGGCGTGCTGGCTGATTTGGCGTTTGTGGTGTATCGAACAGCTCGTCCAATGCTGAGCGTCGAGGTCGCCTCAACGTCACTCGATGTGCGATACATCGTGATCAGACCGAGCCACAGTCTGATCTACTTTCCTGCGGTTGAGTGGGTACGGAATGGTATTTCGAAAGCGATTCTCAAACATGGACACATTCCTGTGGTGTTGGATTGTCGAATAGTGCATGGTATGATACATATTTTGAAATGAGAAAATCTGTTCAAACAGCTGTTGTTCCAGAATTTGATTACACAGCTGCCACTGGGCTTGGAGCGTTTCGAAAGGAGCTCGAAACCAAAAAGGTTCCACTGATAGTGATGGCACCATCCAGTGACGTGCGCAGAATGCTGCGTAAATCGTTGAAGAGTACGATGTTGGAAGCAAACGATGAACGTGACCTAGAAAAAATACTTCACGAGCTAAGTTGTGACAGCCGGAAGGGCGATCTCAGTGAAGTCGCATCGCCACTATTATCACCCACTAGCGAACATGAATCTATACCTGTAGAACTTGTGGAGAGGAATCAAAACCATACACGGATTTGATCCCATTTCATTGGAGGAGTTCGGAGACGCCGTGTTCTAGACGCTGATACCTATTTAGCGAACTTTTTGAGTACTGGCGAAACGTATTCTCTCTTGCTATGGTTCCTTAGAAAAATTACCTCTTTATATTTATTGTCGATGTGTGTATATTTTAGAAAAATGATTATCATCATTATTTATAAGCGTATATCTGCTGTTATTTTATCAATATTATATCCGAATTTTCCACAAAATTTATTCTTGTATGACAATAATAAATTTGAATCATGTACACTCTTAATTTTTCATATAGGATATACAGTTCGAATACAACTTTTCATCGTTGTGTAGGTGGGCATCCCATGGGGTGAGGGGAAATTTCATCTATACCACCATCCGTCGGTCTCGGGAGACGGGCTTGGCCAAGGACCGTGCGAGATCCGGGCGGCTGCGTTCGGCGAGGATGCCAGCAGCCATTAAGGTGGTGAGGGAGCGGGTTTGTCGAAAAATGAACCGCTCGATCCAGAAGATCGCAGCTGACCTGGATGCATCAATCGGGATTGCCCACACGATCATAACGAAGGACCTGGGATACAAGTCGTACAAGAAACACAAGGTTCACGGGGTAACGAAGGCTACAACGAAGAAGAAGATGCTGGACAGAGCCAAACTGATACTTTCGCTTCACGCAGGTCAGGAGTTCGTGTTTTCTGATTGTTCCTTCGACGGAGAAACATTTGACACCGCATGGTTGCAAGTTTTTTCATGTGAAATGCACTTGAAAAATAAGTTTGATTGACTCCGTATGACCTAGATTGAGACGAAAAATTTGCCACTTGCGTCCTAGTTTTAGACGACTGAAATGAACGAACCATAATTGTGAATAATGTAATTACAATTGCTGACAAGAGATAAACTTCCATAGTAGACAATAGAATACTAATTCTGATATAAGAAGTCGAAAAAAAGTTAAAAATACGAGTTAAGAAGTTTAGCTCGTGACATGTTCTGTTTTTTTTTGTTCTTGTTCTTGTTGATGAATGTAATGCGTAAAATACTTTTTTGCATATATATCATTAGTTTCTGTATATTTTCTATCAACGTTATTCACGTTATTCACTCAGGACCTCAGGATTCACTCGACCGATTTGGCTGAAATTTTTTATCAGCATGTAAAAATGGATTATCTAAGGCGTTACATAGCCGTCTTTTGACATCTCATTTTTTCGGTTTTTTTTAAATCGCTATTTAGACATTTTTCATAAAAAATATCTCATTTTTAACAAAAAAGGCCACCGTTTTGGCAATTTTTCGAATATTCAAAAACCCCTATGTAACGCTTTAGGTATTGTCCTAATGTTTTAAAATATTCATTGGAATTTGTTCTACGACACCCCGTTACATCAGAACCGATACTACCAGCAAGGTACCAATTTTCGGACAGCGTCTACGCATCCAGCTGTCAACAGCGTCATAATCATTATTCGTGTAATAGATAAAAATGTGTATCGATAAGATAGGAATACTCTTACGCCTAAATGGCTACTAATTAATATAGAACATGAGAAAAAATATACACGATAAATTCGGCTCTATTACAGCTGAATTGCCAAATGAGGCTAATAAAAAATAAACAGATGGGATAAAAAAAAAACTATGTTAAATCCCAGTTGTCACTCCGGATATGCTCACAATGGGCCTGATCACGAATATCACTGCCACGTACGCTTTCACGTCACTTACACTTCACTTAATATTTTTGTGTCTATCATCATTGTCACGGACAGTTGCGTGTAAAAATGAACTCCGTGAAGTGAAAGTGTTCATTCCCGTTTATATGAGACATGTTGGTAATGTCGGGTGTATATAATCTATTTTATATCATTCTAGAAACTGAAAGACATCAAAGCTTCACCAAGTGCTAGTAAAATTCGTAAAACCATTTCATTTGCGTGTTGGCTAATCGCAACATCAAGGAACGCTCTACTGGTACTAATTACCAGTTTGATTGCCTTTTACTATGACACCCAGGACAAACAACCCTTCATACTAACGTTGTGTCGGTTGCATAATTTCGGGCGTTTGGACGTTATTTAAGTAAAATTAATACAGCGTATGAGATAATATTCCATTGTATTAATCTATGTTTTAGAATGACAAGTTTGCGATTATACCTCGATGATTAGTTTGCTGAATCAAATGCTGGCTCAAAGATGAGGAGGAATAATTGGGTGCTCGGGAATAATGTAGTTGTTGAACATATGGGAATGTAATTTTATTTTCTCTTTCTATAAATTACGCTAGAGATAAAACATGACTATTACGTTCAATAATCCAAATCTCGCATACTCTTGTACTTAGCTCTGTCTTACTCATTTGAATAGTGAGAAATATTTAGAATCATTTTTTATGAACCGTTTCTACAATTTTGATGAATAATAATATCTTCTATATCTCAGAACAAACCCGAATTTATCCACCTCACGATCAGTATAATCTGAGCTACTCCCATATAGGATTCTGAAGCTTAATCCTCTTATCCTTCCCATTCTCGTGTAATTTGATATACGGGATATGAGGTTTGATTAATTATTTAAACAGAAACTGGTCAACAGCGTCGGTCAGAAGCATAATCTTCATAGAAACATCTGATGGGTTTCAAGGAATTTGACAAAAGCGGAAAGTGATTCAGGTTTTCTTTAGACGGATATCAAAATTATGGAAAAAGAATTTAAAAACAGTTTCTTGTGAATGCTTTGCAATGATAGACTCATTTTTTCCTTGTTTGAACATTATTATCACTTTTTAATATTCTTTCATTCAAAGTATGTCTTCAAAACAATACCGTTTGAAAATATCTATAGCGTGAAAAGTTATAACTATCGTCCTGATTCTGGTCTGGTCCGCCAATTATGAATGTTTGAATTACAAAAACTAGCTCTGCAATGTTGAAAAAAATTTACAGTTATTATTTTATATTCAAAATATCAACAAATCAATATTATACGTAATCAATCATAATGATCGTATTTGGGCCAGTGGCCTCCATTGCCATTTTATGGTGTTGCAACTCTCTCTTAGTCTAATCCTAAAAATAGAAACAAAAACTTTCTGTTCATTCAGGACAATCGGGAGTAGACCTTCGCCATGTTTCAATGGGCCTACGGGATCTACATTTTAATCCTTAGATAAACCCCATAGCGCATTTACCAAATCCAAATAAACAAATTTACGTCCTCTGGATACGTCAGAATTTCGCTCAAAAATGCCACCAGGCGGGTAAATTACTGTATGTTTTTCTTTTGTTTTTTAAACAAGACAAGAAAAGATTCAAAATGTTAGCGAAAAAACTAAATAAACACGAAATTAAACTTACTCAATTCCGCGTGACTAGCTTTCACCATCTAAAACACAAGTGACAAATTTACCTGTTTTCCTTCGTGACATGACAGTATCGTGGTATTCATAATAACACCGAGTTCATCAAAGTTGTCACGACGGATGAACTCTTCTGGATTCTACACACACAGTGACAGGCGTAATAAGGTTGTGTACAATTCACTTCGTTTTCACCGTGAAGTGACGTTCGTGATCAAGCCGAATGTATCTAGGAATGTACGATTTGTAACCAAATTGCTCCAGTTTATTTCTCACGAACCGAAATGTTTTTATTCATATTGTTGAAAAATATAATTATTTTATTTCGGGCAAGATATAACATATATATTACGCATGTTTTGCTATCATCAATTTTTCTGAGAGATGATCCTAAAGAAAATTATTGATTTTGTTCTCTTTATTAAGACATTTGAGGCTATATACGGCCCTACATCTTTAGTGTTGTAGAAACCCATCTCGACGTTTCTATGCCCTTTGTATGCCCTTCGCCTGGTGGTTCTTTTTCACCGCTGCCTGTGAACATTTTCAATCTTTCTTTCACTACAGTTTCAACGAAACGGAACGTATTTTGTTTTTAAAACTCTTGTCGTTCAAGTCACTTTCTAAAAAGAACTGTCGAGAACACGTCCTGTACCCAAAAGCGTAAGAATACACTGCTGGTGTTCCTCTATCTGCAACTTATATTAATTCCGGATTGAATTTTGCTTTTGTAACTCGAAGCTCTAACCTCTTCGCGTAAAACATCGAGTCTCACTCGTGGTGTACTTGCATAACATAGGGCGCTAGAACGGTCAGCAGAGTAGTGAAATCAAATGATGTGTGACGTATTAAATATTACGCTAAGAGGTTAAAACGTAATCACTGAAACTAATTAAAACGGCAATGTGAAAGCTTGAAAGGTTGTGCAGTATGGCAGCAGGAATAATCAGCTGTCGGCGCTGGAGATGTGTCTAATATGCCTCTTTCAATTCCACTTATTTAGGAATTCGTTCCGCGATATTTCAGTTTTGTGAAATCAAACCGAATAAAAATTTCATTTGAAAGCAGCGGGTTTTAACATGTGAAATGAAACTCTTCGACAATGGAGCCGAATATAGCCCATTCGAGCAATTTCAATCGTCAATTGAAGAACGTCTGTTTTCTGAATTTAAAAGAAACGACAGCAGAAAAGAACGGAGAAGAATCGATGTTCAGTATGCGTAGAGAATACACTCAATCGAAATTGACTCTATCTGTAGAAAATGGAACAAGTAAAACATCAATTTTCATCTTCTAGTTTCAAAATTAACAAGCCCGGCTTGGTCCTTCGCATTATCTTTATTTTCAGACACCGGATTCATTTTCAAAATGTATGACTTACAGTGACGGCATTTAATTTTGTGAATACATTTTGAAAACATGTGGAAACTTTGGTATTTTCGTCTTAAAAATACCTAACATTGAGAGAAAATCTCAAAAATAATACTAATCTATCAAGACTTTTCCAAAACACAGTTAAGTGCGATTCACATACAACATCCACGTCACGTTCACGTCCCGTCACGTTCCGTTACGTCAGTTATTCTACCATGCAATTCTTATGAAAACATTCACATACACCGGCAACGTAACGACTCGTCAGCGTACGTTCAACGAAAACGACCGGCAGGATTTGTAGAAAAGAATAATTGACGGAGACGGACGGCTCGTTGGGGTTTTGTATGGGCTTTGTGTCTCGGCTTTTGTTTTGATTTTGGCTGAATTTTTTATGCCAACATATCTCCCAGTTTCCAATTTCTCAGTCAAAATCAATTAACGACTAGCTGAGAAAAACAGTCTCTACATTATTATTGATAAAAAAAATGGTCGGGACTACAGGTTTTAGGCATTTAAATAATATAGTTCAATGATTTTCATTGATTTTTTCTAAATTTAGAACTGATTCTAGGCATGCTGATTTGAAAAAGGGCATTGCAATTTAAAATTGTTGTAGATGGCGACACCATGAATAACATTGAATAAATCATTCGTTTGACATTTGATGTGACGGTGCTGGTGCAACTGCATGTGTGAATTGATGGAGACGTTGACGGAACGTAGACGTTCTTTTCCGTAACGTTCTATGTGAATCGCACATTAATCGATTGTTGCGTAGACGAAGTTGTTCTGTAATAACACACATCGATGATCAATTGAGGACCATGGATTTTGAATCCAATGATCGCTCACTAGTAAGCGGACACGCAACCAATTTGTCCACGAAAACCATGAAGACATGGGAAGTAATTTTTTTTTCATGCCGTGTGCGACATTTAAAACTACCAGGCATCCCTAGTTCAATCATAAAAATATCAAACCCCTGCCGGAACATTGACCTACTCACCAGTGTCAGGAAGCTGCGTGGGAGCTGTCAACAAAAAAAAATGAGCACTTTCCAGTTTAAATTTCACTAACACAAACACACATTCACATCTGCGCAGAGATCCGAATTCTTTTTATGGCAGTATTGGTATCGTACAAGTGGTTCAATCAGCAACGCAGAGTGGTTCCTTTTTCTGTTCGCAGTACGTTCGTGCCCGCAGCTTTTCGCACAACTCCAGGTAAATGTCGTAAATTTTCCTCTAATTGGGAACATGTTTTGAGTTATTTTGTAATCTTTCATCTGAACTACTAATTCGTTGATAATATAAATGTGTGAATCAGCTACGAGTGAATATTCTGGTATGAAAATCAATGGTGAAAAAGTTAAAGCGCTTGAAGAACTGCTTTAAACAGCATATAAAATCGAACGGATTGAAATATACGTGATATGGATTTAAGTGAGATACATTGATCGTCTTACAAGCATTATCATGAAAAGCCGGATGTAATAAGCGCATCAAAAGTTCGAGCCCACGATGTTGGAAATTCGCTGGAAGCATCCATTCCAGAACTTGCAAAAATCTCCAGCGTGTCTGCTGGAAAACATTTTATTATATAATAGATTACGTCGTGCTGGATCAATAATTTGTTCTACGGTTCCGAGAAGAACACTGTATTCTGGTTAAGACCAAATGCATTGGCGACAAACCACGTGGCTCCCTAGTGTCGATTTCAATCCAATTAGTTAAGCTTCGTAAGCTGAAAAAACGCTTTATTGAAGATTGTTCCCTTTCAGCAGAGCTCTGATTCTAATTAATTTGAAATCCTAGTGCAAACATCTCAAAGCATCTTTAATCATCTCAGCTTTAATCGACAGCTTCATTCTCCAGTCTAAAACTAATTTATATCTATGTATCTGTTTTTTCTCTTTCCACACATATTGATTCAACAAATCATTGCGGCCGGCTGGAATAATTGCGACTTTACAATGTGTTTGCCCATCCCGCGAGTAGCTCGTGTGAGCCATATAAATCAGACTTGAAGATAAGTGAAAACAACTACCACGGTCAAGATGTTCTCCGCCCTGCTGGACGCCGCTCGTAACTCTCCCTTCAAGACCCCCTTTATGAAGGCACAGTGTGATGCTGACAACAACAACAAAGCCCTAGTCCCATCTGGAAACCGAACAATCCAGGCTGCCGCCACCAAGGAGGTCGAATTTGGTTCCAATGAATTCTACGCGTTGTGTGCCGTCGGTGGTATTCTGTCCTGTGGAATCACGCATACCGCGGTGGTACCGCTGGATTTAGTAAAATGCCGTCTCCAGGTTGATGCCGCCAAGTACAAGAACTTGTTCCATGGCTTCAAGGTCACCATCGCGGAGGAGGGCGCCAGAGGACTCGCCAAGGGTTGGGCTCCAACCTTCTTCGGCTATTCGGCACAGGTGAGTGTTGTGAGATCCACGTGACGATGATGAGATTATCTTATCGTCAGCTGACGACAGAGAATGTGCATCCGCGGGGTGTCACGTGACCCATGAACATGATAAAGAGAAAAGCATGTTTACAGTATTTATAGTGCAATTCTCATTTGCATTGCACATAGATGACAGAGAGCGATTTGCGGAGTGCGCACTGCCGAGCATAGTATATTTATTCACTAAAATGAATACTCCGTTCATCGATTTCTTGTTCGTGGTAGTGAGTGCACCGAGCACTGGATGGAGGTGGCCTTGAATATCTATTTCTCCATGTCTTATTTATTTGCGGATGATGACGGAATGGCACGGAAAGCCTACCGCTTACGTAATGAATCCATTTTCCGGAGTTATAGAATACGAAAATGCAATGCACTTAGTTAAAAAATTGTAAACAACCAAACATCGAAACAATTTCTGAGTATGGCAAATGGATAGTATGGCTTTACGATACGCTGAAGGTATTGCATATATAATTGCAAAGCATCCCAAATATATATGAGGGGCTTAGAATGAAAGGGGTGTAAGTGATTTGATCGATTTCTCTACATCGACTCTCTCTTTTGGTCATAACTTAGCTCCAAACTCATTCCCAGCTGTATTTAACAATGTGGAAGATGGGTCAAAACCTCATCTATCGGATTCTATAGTAAACTCAAATTGGAACGTTTTTGTAGTTGACTTATTAACTAAAACAAAAGTTGATCAAGAGAAATCGATCAAGTCACTTACACCCCTTGCATTCCAAGCCCCTCATATTTTATCGGAATTCAATGTATTTTACGAATTAGGGCATCAACCATGCATTCAAGGTCTTTGGGAAATGTGTGCCAGCGTTACTGATAATTCGAAACGCGAGTCGATAAAGCTGTAAATTTTTCTCATTAGACATAATATAATAAAAGGTAGAGAGGGTTCATGGGACATTCTTCTATTGGATGGAATCAAAGTTCGTGTAATAGTGTGCACAATAATAGAACCATTGCACTGCCCATGTTTGTATAGGAGACGTAAACGACAAAGTGAACAAAATCGACTTTTTCGCTGTTTCGCATTCTACACAATATTATACGTTTGCTCAACATGCAAACAAACATTTTTGTTCGTAAGTAATTCGTTCGTTGAGTAATTTTGAAAAAACGCAAATACATCCTTCGAAAATCAACAATTATAAGCATTATGTGCTATAAGCTAAATCTACATTTGAGTCACATTCTTTGTAGAATCCAAACGTGTCTGTCACGAAAGTATCTTATTACTAAGTGTTTCCTAATAGATGAATATGAGAAACCATTGAAACGCTGCTGATATAATTACTATTTTCTGTACACGATGAACAAAGAGAAACAATTGTGTTTTTAATGTCAAATTACCTAAATTTCTGCATTTGAATCTTCAAGTAGATAATGAAATAATCAGATCAGTAGTAAAATTAAAATAATATTGGTTCTTAGCATTATAACTCCTCGGATTCAACATTGAATTATTCCACATACTCATCATTTACTCATACCGTTGGTGTAAGTCACTCCACCATTTTTATGCGATTGATCGTGATATCGGTAAATCATGTTGCTAAAATTACCAACATTGCAGATTGCTTTTACAAATTCGATTAATTGAAAAAAAACACGAAGCTGCTGTTCTTTCATATCCTAGAGTATTCTTCAGGGAAAAAGTACTATCATAGACTCGCAACAAATCAAGAGGACCTTTTCCAGACATTCCACTAAATTTCTTCCAAACGCAAGCGTTTTACAAATGGAAAAAATATGTTAAAATCCGCAAAATCACAAAAAAAATCACAAAATCAAGGCCCTCTTTTTGCCGATAGTATCGTTCAACTGGACATATAATTTCATCGGAGATTTGCATGGTTATGCTTGTAGGCCAAAAAACAACAAAAATGCGTTTTCCCAACACTAATGGTGTTGTCGATCACGTCTCCTATGCAATCATGGGCAGTGCAGCGTGCATATGTATTAGTAATCTGTTGAGCAGTCAAAAGTGATCAGTGCATAGGACTTATATGGATCGACTAGATTGAGCTTTATTTAACCCATTAACGATCAAGCTGTAAAAATTGTCTTCAAGAATTATTTTGTTCCGTTCTTCCGTTTTCTGAAAAATGACAAAAAATAAATAATTCGCCAAACAAAAATATTGGCCAAAACCTACGTTTTATGTTCCTGTGGGAGGTTCAATCCAATGGTTTTTTCTACATCACAATGTGTGATTTTTTATTAAAGTAATACTGTAGAAAATTTTACATATTTTTGAATTTTATAAGGCTTATTTTTGTTAGGTTATGTGAAGTTATGTACTTTCCGGACGTAGTTGCTTTAAACCGAATTAATTGCCCAATAAAGTAACACAAAATTGAATAAAATTGACAGTAAATGGTAGCTAATAGACTAAGCTATCATTTGACGACAAAACCTTACCATATGGTTGTTTTCCATGAAAAATTATCGAAGTTGCTGTTCGATTTTTCGAGAAATGATTATATTACCACTTCGTTTAGCCGGAGAAGAATTGTTGACGCTCCAAAGAGGAATTGATTCCTCCTCAGAAATACCCAGCGCAAAAAATACCCCCTCCCCGCCCCGCCAAATGAAATTATATGGGCTGCTTTGATCAAACAAAGTGAGTTCTTCGATATGGTGAAATAGACCATACACCATGTCATGTTTTTCTCTTAAGTCCGGCGACAGAGAAGAAATGGGACTGGGAGAGAAGAGCACAGTGTTTAGGCGAGTGAGCGAGACCATTCTCAACCACTTCGCAATCAGAACTAATTTCTAAGCGGGCGCCAGTTTATATACAGATTTGTGTGATTTCAATAGCCTGTTTAGTAAAAGAATTCGGGTTAATAATTGTAGCAATCTTGCGCACGTTGTCCTATTTAATTCAAATATGTATCCCTTCGAATTTTATAGTGTCACCTCTCACTATGACATGTTAGCGTTTATACACTTCCGTTTAATTTAGCAATTGTCAGAATGAACATCCGTCGTTGTGTGTTCTGGAACATTCGAGTTGAGACTTCCACAGAATTTATAGACATCAATAAAGTTACTTTTATATAAAACGTGTACTTTTAACGCCTCCAAACGCCGCGTATAAATTACCGCATAATTAACACTCCTGTACTCGCTCGAAAAATCGTAATTTGTATAGTCACAGATTGTGCGCTTCCCTGTGATATTGCTGTTGTGTTTTTTTAGGCGTTATTGGTAGGTATACAAAGACAAATATATAATTGAGTGAAAAAACTCCAGAAAATATTTTTTCTTCAACTTCATTCAGTTTTAATAGACCGAGCATCATTGAGGTGGCTGAATTAAATAGCCACCTCAATGATGCTCGGTCTGTCAGATCTATACACGAGTATAGGAATGTTAACAAGCATGCAACTCTTGGACATTTTGTCTTTAGAGTGAAGCATGCAAAGATGTCGTAATCTTCTAGAGCGGTATTCTGTGAGATCCTTAGATTAGAAAAAAAATTTGACACAAGCTCATAACTGCAAAATGATCGAGTTTATGTAGCACAGTTATACGAGATACCCGGGCTTCTCTAGTCTCCCGACTAGAGACTGCTTTTTGTTTTTTTTTTCAAAAATTGGAAATTTCCACCCATATTTATTGAACTCAATATTGAAATAAACAAGTGGTACTGTATTGATAATATTTTAAAGACCAACTTACTTCCCCTGACCGAACAAAACTACAATAATCACCCAAACTGCTTCCATCAAGAATTTGCGCCATCACATCTGTCAAAAACCTCTCGGACTGGTGCAAGAACAACGGGTATATATCGGTCACCGGTCCGACGTAGGACTATGAAAATATATTATTATCACTTCGGGTATTATTTTAGAATGAACCGAAATCTTTGGAATAGCCTTTGAAACAGCCGTGGTTTTGTAGCTGAAGATGTTTGGGACATCGGACATTTTTATTTAACGGCAATGGCAAACATACGTCCAAGAGCGATATACAGGGTGGCCACCCATTCGGGAAATGCGGGAAAAAGTCGGGAATCGAAATTCATCGGGAAAAAGTTGAGAATTGCTTCATGAAGTCGGGATTTTTTTGCTTAGTGTCTTTTTTCGGCGCTCCAAAATGCTACTGTATGTGTTTTAGCGCATTGAAACGTCGTACGAGATGCAACAACTTTCTCTTTTTGGTGTACCAAGATGAAGGATGTTTTGTTTTCATCGAAATTTGTTTATAAAATTCGAAACGAAGGAACTTAAGGCTAAAATAGTGAAGATGCTGGCTGGCGTCGATGAAGATGTAGCCTTTTTTAAATTCGTTTATTTTTATAGGCTCAGTTACATAACTTTTAAGGAGCCGAATTCTTAACTATATTTTTATAACTATATATAAACAATTTCCTAATTTTATGGTTAGTAATGTAGAAAACCGATTACTCGCGTTTGACTCGAGGATGACATTTTTTTTTTGGACAACGATGGGATATAAGGAGATTATAAAAATGTTGACGATCAAACTCAATTCTTAAATCTATTGATGTACCTTAATGGACGAAGAAAATAAAATGCTCAAAAGTGTTGAAAGTTGAACTGGATTTGTAATAACGCATAATAAACATAAAACAATTAACTCATATCCATAGAAGCTTTTCACGGTATGAATTTTCTTGTTTTATTTTTTTTTACAATGGATTTTAAAACCAGTCTCAATTTTAGTCGCGTCATTTTAGTTGTTAAGTATGCTTAAAACGCATTTATGGATGAATGTCTATTGTTTTAACTACAACTACAACATTTTCTTCGAACAATGAAATAAATTATTATAAATGGATTGAAGTACTGGATTGGATTTTTTTTTCTCAATGTTTCGTCGATTTTTTTTTGTTTGATCATCCGGGAATTGCGAGTCGAGCGATAATGTTTTAAATGGCTTTTTACCTGGATAAAAGCAAATGACATTTTGGACATCTATAATAGCAACAAAAATCATACGATTTGAGCGTAAAACCAGAATTTCTATTTTATTGACCAGTTTTGCTCCTGCCAGCGGGCGGTTAACACCTCTTTAGACGGTCGATAGTGTCATGTTACGAATAAAATCGTGGTGTGATTCGGTTCGCAACTTCAAATACATAAAGGATGGAACTTGGTGAACTGATGCGAAGTGTAGGTTTGCATGCCGTCTCGTGCATATGGAGAGCGCTTGTGTGTTCTTGCACACGCACACTTCGTTAGTTTTTTTTGTGTTGCCAAATGTATTAAAAATTGAAATAGTTACCATTAGGCAGTTTTAATGTTTTGTTGAATAATGGGGATGATGGCGTAAACATATATCCCACTGGTGGCCACTCAATTTAAATTTTTAAATTCCCGCACTATTCCCGACTTTTTCCCGCATGATTTTACGAATTCCCGATTCTCAAAAATGAAAATTTAATAATATTATGTCGTTAGTAAAAAAAATATTTTTGAAATCCGAATTACGAAAATATTTTTGTTTTATTATTTCCAAGTTCCACATTTCACAATAAATTGGACGTTGTTTATCAGCAACAGATTTTGGGATGGATCTTCTTTTTCTTAAATGACACTAACGGTCCTAGAGGAACATCGCCGTCTCAAAGTAGTATTACTTGCGTCATTTTGATTTGTACATAGTTGAGATTTCTATGCCGAATAACACGCCTTGAATGCATTATGAATGGCAAGCTCTAGAATACGCGTGACCACAGTGCAAATCAGAGATTTCTTTCACGAAAAATTCGCCTGACCAGAACGGGAATCGAACAAATTTTGGGATGGATGCAGGGTTCAATTTTTTTCGAAATTGTTTCTGGAATATATGATCGGTGTTCAGCCATTGGGGAACAAGTTGCAAAATTGAAAATTTCGAGTTATTGACTGCATTATCTGGTGTATTCAACAATACTTGCATACAATCAATAATATTGATTGCATTAGGTTAAGCATTTCGTAAGCTACAGACCACTTTTATCAGATTTGGAAAATCACGCGTGCAGCAAGAATAAAGCATTGCACTTGTTTTGAATACTCAAAGAAAGTCCCTTATGGCATCAAACTTCAAACTCGTTTTTCTCGAAATCATAAAAATGTCACATGGTCCGATCTGACCCAACACCGACCATATGCATCTGGGACCTGAAACGTTTCAAAAACGTATCAGATCTACCCCATTTCTAATTACTCGGAGTTCAAAAAGTTTCATTCATTAGAATAACTGACCAAAACCTCATTGATCACATCCAAACATATTTCGAGCAAGTCCCGGATACCCTCTACGATCAGTTCCTGAACCAAAAATCTATAATGCGACTCTTCTATTCAATCGAAATTCTACAATTGATTCAATTTAACTCAAATTAGTAATAAAGTTACTTGAATCAAATCTCATCCGCATACCAGAACAATCATAATAAACAAACATTGAGCAATCATGTTTTTAAAGCTCATTATGTGATTCAGTGAGATATGTGGATTTGTTCAGGTATTAATTTAAACTAATTACCCGTGTTTAATTATTTCATCAATTGTCGCAAATGAGATTACACAGAAAACCTACCTAAAATAACGCTGGACAAAAATGCTTACCGCGTCGGACAATACATTAACACCAATGCTCATGTGCTTTTTTCCGTACTCTCGACTTCGCCCCACAATCTTCTTTCACGATCTTCCGTGCTATAAAATCGATGATTTCTGTACCTTCGTTATTTTCCTCATTGAACGCATTCTCTGGAGTCCCCTTATCTTTTTTTATGGCAGCGATAACCCTCGGAATCCGAACTGACCTCGGACGACCTGTGGCCGCGAAAATGGATAGTTCTTTATTTTCCCGGACTGAGACCCTTTTCACGATTCACTGGGATAGACCCACGGCGATTGAAATGGTTTTTGCGACATTTGTGCGTGGGACAAATCACGAGTACGCTGCCATTTCGTCATAATGCAACTGTCAAACTAAGGAAATCGGCTTCTTATACTCGCAGCCTTTTATGATATGAATCATAGCTTACGTGCATGCAAACAATAGCAAAGCATTGTATGCACAGGCGAAACGGGATCCTTCTTTGTACGATGGTATAAACGGTGTAATACCATACGGTACCAGAGTATGTCGAATTTAATTTTCGTCTTCAGACTGTTTTTTTAAAGGATGGGGGTTACACCAAGAGAGTTTTCAGATGCAATATTCGGATTCTTTTTTGTTGCCATATGTGTATTTCGACTTCCGTTCAAACTAATATTGATAATTATTCTTTCCATCCCCAGGGTGCGTTCAAGTTTGGTCTGTATGAGGTGTTCAAGATCCAGTACGCCAACATGATTGGCGAGGAGAATGCGTACCTGTACCGCACATGGGTGTACCTGGCGGCGTCCGCTTCGGCCGAATTCTTCGCCGATATTGCGCTGTCCCCGCTGGAAGCAGCCAAGGTCAAAATCCAGACTACCCCAGGGTACGCCAACACGCTGCGTCAAGCTGTGCCGAAGATGATGGGCGAAGAGGGCATCTCTGGATTCTACAAGGGCCTGGTGCCTCTGTGGTGCCGTCAGATCCCGTACACCATGATGAAGTTCGCATGCTTCGAGCGGACCGTTGAGCTGCTGTACAAGTGAGTATTCTTCGTCTTGTACGATAAAGAACCATTTGTTCTAACAAATAAATCCCATTCCCAGACATGTTGTGCCGAAGCCACGCTCTGAATGCAGCAAGGGAGAGCAACTGGTTGTTACATTTGCCGCCGGCTACATTGCCGGAGTATTCTGCGCCATCGTTTCCCACCCGGCTGATGTGGTCGTATCGAAGCTGAACCAAGCCAAGGGATCTTCTGCTATCGATGTCGCAAAGAAGCTTGGCTTTATGGGCATGTGGAACGGTCTGATGCCACGTATCATTATGATTGGTACGCTGACCGCTCTCCAGTGGTTCATTTACGATGGTGTTAAGGTCGCTCTATCTATTCCACGTCCGCCACCACCAGAGATGCCGGAATCGCTGAAGAAGAAACTCGGTGTCGAATAAAGTGCGTATGTGTGTCACTAGTGCTAAAACAAACAGGAATATAGAGATTAAGTTTTAATCAAGTGAAAAGCAACAGTGTAGAAGCTAAGCGTGTATTCTGGTTCCAAAGTGCGACTTTGCAGCTAAAATAATAAAACATCAAACACATTCGAATACGAAAGCAGCAACAGTTTTCCACTTGTTGTGATTGGTTGAGAACCACCCTTCTTTGCACCGCCGGTGTTTCCCATGTGGTGAAAATTCGCAGCAACCCGCAGTAGCGTATGACACAACATCTGTCAGTGCGGATTCGTTCTCGTTTGCTGTTTTGAAAGTCCCATCCTCTTCCATTTCACTCACCCACATTACTGCTCAAGCGCGCTTGTAGAGAAGCGCGACGTGAGAGAAGGATCGGAAATTTTCCCTCTGGTGTGGGCGCGCTCTTGAGGAACGGGAAGATCGTAGAGAAAATTTTCTGCTGATCCACACTCGCGAATCAAACTTCGACCAGACACATCCTCTTGGTGTGAAGCTGCCCGTGTGAACCGACCCGTGCGTGTGTGAAGTGTGTAGAGAAAGACCGTCAGCAGGTAAAGGACATAGAAAAGAATTGCGTTTCGTAAGTTAAGATAATTTAGAGAGTTTATTAGGTGAAAGGTTATTTGTTTACGAAACATTGTGGAGTTGAAACAGGCTAGTGAGAGAGAAGTGGTAATGTGAAATATTCAAAGGGCATGACATTGGTTTGATTATGTAATTAATGGTGGATCCCAAAGTTGAAATATGCAGTTAACCTTAGTTGCCAGGAAGAACAGACTGTAATATTCGATGCTATGATTTGCATAATAGTTATGAGACTCGAGAGTGATGCATTTATGAGATTATTTTGTGACAACAAGATAACAAATAGTTTACATTGACATCGACCATCAACTAGTTCTATGTTACGAGAGTAAACTATAAAAAGCTTGATAATCTTGAACTTCACACTGATTGGTCATTGACAGTGCATACGTTTCTTTATTTCGCTATCGACGAAAGGGTTTAACTAACAGATTTGTTTCACTCACATGTCTCTATCTCTCGTTAGGAAAAAAAAAGATGAAAACTATTTTTATACACAATTCGTTGTTTAACTTGTATAAGCCGAGGTTGTTGTGTTTCAGTGTCCCATTGAAATTTAGAAAAATTATGCAACATTCAATCGATCAGATGGTTTTAAGAGTGCGTCTGCTTTACGCTTTGCTGATGCACATTCAAAGTGATCGTTTAAATTACAAAAATTATTCCATTATTCCATTGATTCCAGATTCTTCCGATGCTACAGATACTATAGGTACTATGTTACATAAGACACATATTGCAAGTTTTTTTTAATCGTTTCAGCTCAAACTTCCGATCCATCCTCAAAACAATCCTAATAATTATAAACAACCAAAATGTTTTCCGCACTGTTGGACGTCGCTCGGAATTCCCCCTTCAAGACCCCTTTTACCAAAGCCCAGTGCGATGCGTCCACCTCTGACTCAAAACCATTGGTAGCTGGACGTACGTTGGCAGCTGCAGCTTCCGATGAGGTCGAGTTTGGTTCGACACAGTTCTACGTGTTGTGTGGCCTCGGTGGTATCATCTCGTGCGGTTCGACCCATACATTCGTGGTGCCGCTGGATCTTGTCAAGTGTCGCCTGCAGGTAGATCAAGCCAAGTACAGGAATTTGTTCCACGGATTCAAGGTATCCATCGCGGAAGAGGGTGCCAAGGGCTTAGTCAAAGGATGGGCACCCACTTTCTTCGGCTATTCGGCACAGGTGAGTTCTTATTACCGATGTTTATATTTCAAGATTCGTTTTATATTTGTGCAATATGCACCTGACTGTTAGTTGATGTGTCGACGAAGAAGCCTTTTAACGATTTATTTTGCATTTGCCTGGTTTTATTGTCTGCGGCTATTTCGGTAATTAATTTCATTGCTTTCTATCATTTAATCAAGAAGATATATTGAAACCTCCGTGCATCACCTCGTTTCGGTCTTTGTCCATATAGATGAACATGTTGTATTTGAAATTCCCATGTGATATGGCATTATTTTCTCAACACAGGTTGGACTCGATTATCCGGAATTTTAATTTCGATTATTCGGAGTATTTTGGTTTCGATTTTTTTTTATCAGAAATTTTGAACAATTTGTTAATACAACAATTTGTTCCATACAACATACAATCTACCGCGAATAATTGAATACCCGCGATAGATTTCTATACGTTGAAAATTCCAAATTGAAATGAATACATTGATTTATTATTCAAACATACCTGATATGATAATTTAATGAAACATGGATGTAGATAGGATGAGCAAAGTCCATTTAGTATATTTAAGTCCGGTTATCCACAGTGTATCATATATAATATGATCATTCGGATGTAATGGACGTAGCAAGGAAATGGAAAAGTTGGGGTAGACGTGTTGAGATTGTTGCAAAGAATACAAAATCAGTGATAAACCTTTGAATCCGCTTGGATAGTCCTTTGATTTATTGATTTCTCAAAAGATGTCTAATTAGCATTTCCATATGTTACGATATTATCACAGAATAGACTTAATGAAACTTGTTTGGCAAATTATTATTTATTTCGGTTTAAAAACCAATTCATTAGTAAAGATGTGCCAATGAAATTGGTCATCTCCAATTTACGACTGATGATTAAATCGAAAAAATACACTATACAACATTTCAGCTCAATCGAACTTTATTTACTATTGTTGCAAAGACGCCAAAATTTGAATCTTCCGAAAACTATAAAATCACCCAGGAAGGGAATGCATAAAATTGGAGTTTGAAAAAAAGATGTTGCCAAATGACATTAAATTTCATGAAACGTCGAGATCTACGGACATCTCGATTTTTTTTCTCATCTAAATTTCGAAAATCGATTTTTGATGATATCCCTTGTGTATTTGCGGGTTTTGAAAAAACAAAAACTTTGACGGCTGTGCGACACTAGTAATTGAAGTCCGATTAAGCTGAAATTTTGCACAGGGTATTTTTTCGCAGGAATCAACATTTTGCAGGAAGTCCTTTTCGAAAATTCGAATGTCACTTTTTTCCGATACATTCATTGGCACTCTAATGTATATAATATGCAACAAAACAAAAACTAAAAATTAAAATTTTTCTCTGACATATTTGTACGCAATTCTCGCTCTTTAATCCAAGTAATAACATTTTCGATTCCACATAAGGATGTGCCACAGTTATTCTCTAGACAAAAACTGTCTTAGAAAAAGTTGTTACTCACGATAGAGCACTCGCTTTTATGTTGTCAAAATAGGGTGATCAAAATTGTTGGTTTTAATTTCACCAATTTTCACCAAAAATCTAACTTTCTTATCTTTATAGATAGAGGTAAACATCGTTCGAAAATGTTGTAGCTCCAATTATTTGAGATATCTTTGTAGAACAAAGTTTTTCTCTATCTCTTGAAATAACCGCCTGCGCCTTTTTTCTAAAATACGTTAGGATCACTGTTGCTTATGCAACGAAGAAAAAACAATCGGTTCCGAAATTTTCAACGAATGTTGTATTTACGTTAAAATTTCCTGTAATATTTTCATTTTAGTTTCACAAAATCTATACCATTTTTATATTAACTTACGTTTTGTAAACTTCTTCTCGTTTAGCCCGAAATTCACTTAAATAGATTCTCCAATGAATCTGAGCGAAACACTATTTCAGAGAATTGTTACAAATTAGTTACATTCTAATTTTTCCTTAATTATATACAAATTTACCGTATATTGTGACAAAATAGTTTAGTCACACAATGTGGAGACAACTAGGCACTTAACCTATAAGCTAACAAATAATAAATTCATTAAATAAATTCATCTTGAAGCTAATTCTTCTCCACTCACTGTATCAACGATCGGTAAATTAGGATGGAAATATTACTGTCTTAAAAACTTTTGTATGTATAAAATTTATACTCTGTATAAATTATTGACTTCAAGCCCATGCGTTCACTCCTAACAAACTTTGGAATAAAATGAATCCCCATCTCCTGATTGATCTCTCTTACACCGAGTAATTGTATTTGCCATCAAAGTTTTATTTTAGAGGTGCGCTTGCTGACAAGGGGCGCTCGCAACAGTCCCCCCCAGTAGTTGGACCCTGGTCCGACATACTATTGTTTGCCCCGATGTCTAGCGCCGCCAGCTTCACCGCTGGTCTCTCGTAAATTCCGGACTCTGTCTGAACTGTCGCCGAACGAACCTGGCCGTCTTTCGAATCCTTGACTGCGATTACTCTACCCTTGGGCCAACAATTTCTCGGAAAGTTGGAATCGACGACGATGACGATGTCTCCTACCCCAATTGGTTTCACTAGGTGGAACCACTTTGCTCTACGAGTGATTACAGGAGTGTACTCAAGGACCCAGCCATTCGAGGACCCAACCAAAAAGTGGTTCGGCGTTAATGCGGAAGACGATTCATTGTCGACGGGAATATGAGTCAACGGTCTGCTATTCACGATGTTTTCGATTTCGATCATGAGGTTCCTAAGGATTTCATCGGTTGGTAGTCGTCTCGGTTTGATTTCTTCTAGAATCTTTTTTACTGTTTGAATCATCCTCTCCCATATCCCGCCTAATGTGGAGACGCGGGTGGATTGAAGCTCCACGAAGTAGACGTCGTAGTGAACGCTCTCATCAGTTTGTTGTTCTCAACTTGAGCCAATGCCGCTTTAAGTTCATTCGATGCTCCCACGAAGTTGGTGCCTCGGTCGCTTATAATTCGCAGAGGAGTCCCCCTTCTGGAGAAGCAGTTACGGAGAGCCATTATGCACGAATCCGTTGAGAGAGAGTGGGCTAACTCGATATTGCCCGTGTAGTCAAGCACGTGATTAATACTCCATAACGCTTTTCCATACGCCGACCAACGCTAACCTGATACGGGCCAAAATAATCAACCCCTATATAAGAAAAGGGTCGAACGAAGGCTGCTAGTCGCTCTTTCGGGAGGTTTGCCATCATAGGAGGATCAGGTTTAGCTAGGCGGATTTTACACCGGACACACTTTCTGCGAACTCGGTCACATTCCACACGTACTCTAGGGATATTAAATTTTCTCCGGACTTCATTGACGAATGTTTCATTGCACTGGTGGTGATATTTTTCATGGACGTCCTGAAGCACTAATTCAGTTAGTGGATATTGTCGTGGCAGTGCGATCGGGAACTGCGTATTCTCGTTGGTGAAGTCGCAAATGTCGATACGACTGCGTATACGCATGACACCCGCACTATCGATATATGGTCCAACTTTATCGTCGCGGGCATCTGTCCAAAATACTCGCCGGTCCACCTTGATTGAATGACCTTCTTCAATGCTTTTCGCTAAACGAGCGCCAATGACCGCCGCCTGAAGCTCAAGTCGTGGGATCGATATAAACTTTATCGGTGCAACTCTGCTTTTCGATCCGACTAGAGAACAAGAGATTTTATCACCTTTAATGAATCGAAAATAACATACTGCTGCGTATCCGAGTTCGCTGGCATCCACGAACGTATGCAGTTCGACCGTACGAAGCTTGCCACGTGAGGGAGACAGGTGATAACAACGTGGAATCCGCACAGATTCAACTTCCGGTAGGAGCCGTATCCAGTTCTTCCATTTTACCAGCTGCTTTTCGGCAATTTCGTCATCCCATGATGATCCCGTTCTCCAAATTTCTTGGAAGAGCAGCTTCAGATATATCATGTAATATGTTATCAAACTGAGAGGGTCATACACTGACATAAGTACACATCTCGCTTGGTGGGATTTTTACTGCCGGATAGAAGGTCTTGATTCCGTTGAGTGGAAAGTTTGTATCGAAAGGTGTCGGTTCTGGTGTCCCACCACATTCCAAGAATCTTCTCCAGTACTGCCTCATTGTCCACTCCTAAATTCTTCTCCTCCTGTCCGGTCTCTCCGAGAGCTTGTAAAACAGCGGGAGAATTTGAAATCCAGTTCCTCATAGTAAATCCGCCTTCCAGATGGATGTACTGGATGTCCTTTGACAATTTTATCGCTTCCTCTTCGGTGTCGACGCTTATCAACATGTCATCGACATAATGACTTTTCCTAATGGCTTCAACAGCATCTGGAGATTGTGCTGCGGATCGTGCTGCGTTCTCGTTGATGACGAACTGTGCGCAGCTTGGCGAGCATTTAGCGCCAAACGTCATTACGGTTACAACAAATTCTGCAATAGTACCATCCTGCTCACACCAGATAATTCGCTGACAATGTTGATCCAGTGGACTAATCAGTATACGCAGGAACATTTCGGCGATATCTCCAGATACTGCAATCGATCGCTCACGAAATCCATATAGTACGAATGGCAATGCTGTCAGCAGATCTGGACCTTTCATGAGAACTGTGTTAAGCGAGACTCCTCTCACCGTCGCTGCTGCATCCCAAACCATTCGAATCTTGTTTGGCTTGTTTGGGTTGAACACAGGGAATATCGGCAAGTACCATATACGATCCCTGTGTTCCTGCAGTTCCTCCAGTGACAGCTTGCGGACGTAGCCTTTCTCTGTATACTCGTCCATTTTTGCTCTAAGCGTTGCAGCTAAATTTAAGTCGCGCTCCATCCTCTTCATGAGACAATTGTGTCGTCGCAATGCCATAGGCCTGCTGTCGGGGAGTCGAACGTCATCAAATTTCCAAAGTAGCCCTGTTTGCCACCTTCCATTTTCGAATTTTGTGACTGAATGCATCATCTTACTGGAACGTTCATCTTCCGTCGATAGGAGCAACTTTTCTGGTTTGAATATTCCCAGATTCTCAAGAGTAAAATGAGCCTTGACCGCTGAATTCAATTCGGCGTCATCTTGTAAGGAGTGATGACACATATGAAAGCTATGTGGCGCGATGCTCCGATTTGATTTATTTCCGGCAGGACACGTCCCATAAACCATCCACCCCAATCTCGTCTTGGCCGCTATTGGTTCGTGCTCTGCGCCCTCGCGACTTTCCAAAGGGTTTACAACCCGTATGTTATTCATACCGATTAATATACGAGGCTGAATATTTGGATATGAATCCACCGGTATCCCCTGCAAATAATTATGCTTCGTACACAGTTCGTCGAAATACAGGGACTGATAAGGCAGAT
The DNA here is from genome assembly GCF_029784135.1 of Toxorhynchites rutilus septentrionalis. Taxonomy (NCBI): domain Eukaryota; kingdom Metazoa; phylum Arthropoda; class Insecta; order Diptera; family Culicidae; genus Toxorhynchites; species Toxorhynchites rutilus. Next base: position 304,662,137 of record NC_073746.1, on the reverse strand, counting down.
TCAAATTCCTCACGGTGTAGTCGATATTTTGGTTTTCCGTTTCTTGCACCAGATATTTCAAGCGAAACCCGCATCGCCGAATCCTCGTACCTACATGTATCAGCAGTCCAACGTAAACAAAGTGGATGGCTTTCTCCTCTCAGTTGCAACTCCGAAGCTAGCCCTTCTTCCAGCAACGTTAACGACGATCCGCAATCGAGGAAGGCGAAAGTGTTGATTCGTGTTCCTTTGTTGTAAAGTGTGACAGGTATGTACTGAAACAACACAGATTTGCTGTTGCTTCGATGAGTGTTGCAAGTATGCTCGGGGACGTCCTGTTTGCTTGTACTACTGCCTGGCTCTTGGCGACGTAATGAAGAAGAGAGGGAAGGCTTATCCTTCGCGTCGTTGTGTAACAATCGATTATGCAAAGATGCTCCTCTAGGTTGCAATTTTGTATCGTTGCCACCATGTTCCTAACGGCGATGGCGAAATCAACCAATGTACATAATTTATCAGCATTCGGTGCGGCAAAAGCTGAACCTTTCGGATTAGTGAATGCACTATTATCTCCGGGCGACTGAATAACATTTTGAATGTTGCCAACACACTATCAAGGTTCCTCGGGTGTAGAAGCTGGCACTTTACTGCATCCAAGGCTTTGCCCTTGAGACATTTTTGCAACCGCATCATGTTTTCATCAAGGGTGTAGCCACATAAAGGGTGTGTCACATCAAATTGCATCACGGAAAAAACGCTGTAGAAATTTAATTTTTAGGAATTATATATTCAGCTTTCGCTTATAATCAGATAAGAGTGTATAGATCACGTTGGCCATGCTTCACTGTCAATTTTTCGTAAATTTGGAAAATGTCGAACGAAAAAGAGCGTCGTGAATTAATCCTGTGCACTCATTTCGAGAATCCGGAGTTGTCACATCGGGACATCGGTAAGATGCTGGGAATCGTCCAATCCACGGTCAGCAGAGTACTAAAACGATACTTCGAGAACCTAACCATCGACCGGAAGGTGAAGAACGGCAAAAATGGATGCTCCGTCAGTGAAAAAGATCACAAGCGCGTAGTTAAGCAGTTTAGACGTGATACGAGAAGTTCGGTCCGGGATGTCGCCAATAAGCTGAATTTGTCAAGTTCATTCGTCCAGCGGACCAAGCAGCGGGAGGGCCTGCGTACATACAAGGTTCAGAAGGCTCCAGACCGCGACGATAGGCAAAACATGGTGGGGAAGACGCGAGCCCGAAAGCTGTACACCGAAATGCTGACGAAGCCGCATTGCCTTGTAATAGACGACGAAACCTACGTCAAAGCGGACTTTCGTCAACTGCCGGGCCTGTTGTTCTTCTCCGCAGAGGACAAATTCAGCGTTCCGGAGGAGATTCGCAAGCAGAAACTATCCAAGTTTGCCTAAAAGTACATGGTGTGGCAAGCGATCTGCTCTTGCGGAAAGCGGAGCGCCTTTTTCGTGATGACCGGCACGGTAAACGGGCAGGTTTACCTTAAGGAGTGCCTACAGAAGCGCTTACTACCACTATTGAAGCTGCACGAGGGCCCGACCATCTTCTGGCCGGATCTCGCTTCGTGCCACTATTCAAAGGACGTGTTGGAGTGGTACGAAGCCAACGGGGTCACCTTCGTGCCAAAGGAAATGAACCCGCCCAACGCGCCGGAGCTTCGCCCAATAGAGAAATATTGGGCGATTATGAAGCAGGCCCTCCGGAAGAACCCAAAAGTTGTCAAATCGGAGGCGGACTTCAAGAGAAAATGGATTTCTGTTAAAAAAAAACTACAACCTGACGTTGTACAGAACCTTATGGACGGGGTAAAGAGGAAGGTGCGAGCATACGGGTTTGGGCTCGAAGTATGAATAAAAAGAAAATGCCAAAAGTTGTTTAATAGTTTTTATTTTACTGTCTAAAATTTTCAAAAGGATCGGTCTACTGGGCGAATTTCTACAGCGTTTTTTCCGTGATGCAATTTGATGTGACACACCCTTTAGGCGTGTTGTGCTCTCGAATGTAGCGTAGAATAACGGCCACTGTTCCGGATCACCGTTGTACTCCGGGAGGTCCTTTGACACAGCTTGTCGAGCAGCAATGTGGCTTCTGTTGAGCAAAGTCGATTCATTTCCGATTCTGCTTCCTTGCAATGGATCGATCGGATTAGCACATGGAAAGTTTGGATGAGCTGACAATACTGGTGAGGGTTGAAATTGAGGTCTAGCAGTGGTCTGTACCGGTCTTCTAGAGTGAAGTGAGTCGTATACCGGTGAGGACTGAGATTGCGGGTTAGAAAATATTCCGCTAGAAGGCAAATCATTTGTTGGTCGTGGTTGATATCCCGAATTTTGATGAGGTGGGATTATCGTATGTGTGCTACTGTTAAATCCAGACGATGGAATAGACGTACTCGATGTCACAGCCGAAGGCGCACCCATCAGCAGTTGATAACGTTGTAACAAATGTTTTCTTTCAAGATCTTGTTCTTTCTCAAGAAAGCGGAGTTGTAATTCCATCGGTAATTGGGAAACGATATTCGGTTGCGATGATGACGCAGACGGTGCGGTTGTCATAATTGGCACCGTTTGTGGCACAGAGTGTGCAGGTCTCAGACATTCCGTACTAATCGACGGTGTGGATCCGCATGGCGGAATGTAGAACTGACTCCCAGGGAATCCGTAGGAAAATGATGACATATTTGACGTCTGTGAATTCGAGACTACATATGGTATTACTGGCTGTGGCGTTGAATCGACGTTCGTTAAATTCTCTGGTGGCTGTGTGACAGCTTCTTGCGACACGGGAGCAGGCATTATGGCGCTGTGGCATTCCTGACAGCTCCAATCGTTGTTGACAACCGCTTTGGTCACACCAACGCATGAAAAATGAAACTTTCGTCGGCACTTATCGCACCTAACCATTTGGCTGATGTCTGGCAATACACAGAGCGGGCAGCTTTGAAGTATGCTGTCATCTTCGGATGTCTGCGTACGCTGCATTTCGGGAGATGCACTTGGTCCTGGCAAAACGAAATTTTAAGATGTTGCTTATGCAACGAAGAAAAAACAATCGGTTCCGAAATTTTCAACGAATGTTGTATTTACGTTAAAATTTCCTGTAATATTTTCATTTTAGTTTCACAAAATCTATACTATTTTTATATTAACTTACGTTTTGTAAACCTTTCTCGTTTAGCCCGAAATTCACTTAAATAGATTCTCCAATGAATCTGAGCGAAACACTATTTCAGAGAATTGTTACAAATTAGTTACATTCTAATTTTTCCTTAATTATATACAAATTTACCGTATATTGTGACAAAATAGTTTAGTCACACAATGTGGAGACAACTAGGCACTTAACCTATAAGCTAACAAATAATAAATTCATTAAATAAATTCATCTTGAAGCTAGTTCTTCTCCATTCACTGTATCAACGATCGGTAAATTAGGATGGAAATATTACTGTTTTAAAAACTTTTGTATGTATAAAAATTATACTCTGTATAAATTGTTGACTTCAAGCCCATGCGTTCACTCCTAACAAACTTTGGAACAAAATGAATCCCCATCTCCTGATTGATCTCTCTTACACCGAGTAATTGTATTTGCCATCAAAGTTTTATTTTAGAGGTGCGCTTGCTGACAAGGGGCGCTCGCAACAATCACCATGAAAAAAACTGTTTTTTTGCTCTTTTATGTTTCAAATTCTACATGCAAACTGTCTTCGAAAGACTTTTAGAGCTTACTAATACAAACATTTTTCGATGCAGAACTTGTCAATATCTCAACTTTACTCAAAGTTATTGATATTTCTTCCCAAAAAACATGCTCTTTTCATTTGTTTGTCATTGTTTCTGGGGCAAACATAAAAAAAATGTTTGTTGACGGAATTTGAAAGAACAGATTTCACTTTATATAATATGTGATTTTCAAAACTATGATATTTCATATTCAATTTTACGAGGTTAGTGCGTGCCGCGTAAATTCCGAAATCCGCGTAAAAAAAACCGCGTGAATTCCAAAAACCGCGTATAAAAAAACTGCGTAAAAAGCGACTTCAGTGTAGTTCCAAAACTGATGAATTCGTTCGGCAGTCGAAAACGAATTCTCATAATTGTAGAAATATGTGCTTGGATGCAAAACAAAAAAAAACGACGTTAAAATTTGTATGGAAGGGTTTTTGGGGCCGGGGATGGTTTTTACGATAGTTCAAGACCCCTCCCCACTCTCTAAGGGGAGGCTATCATACAAATGAAACACAAATTTCTGCATAACTCGAAAATCAATCAATGGAGTGGACCCAAATTTGGCATGTAAAGGTTTTTGAATACAAGAAATGTTTCTATGATGATATGACACCCCTCTCTGAAATGGAGAGGAGGTCCCGTAAAAATAATACACATATTTCAACCAAACATGACAATTGATTTTTTTTAATGTGATAAAACGCACTCCTATATCTTCTTCTATCTATATAAATAAAAATGGATCACCGAATGTATTGATAAGAGCGAAACTCGGGAAAGGAATTGTCCGATTTAGGGCTGTCTTTGTTCTATCATATTTTCTGTATCAAACATTTATTCCATGTAACGGATAAACATTTTATATGCAAGTGGTTGAATAATCTTGAACGAGATTTTGAGCGTGAATGTGTTAACGAAGAATAAATTTTGGGCAGGAAGAAGTTTGCCGGGTCGGCTAGTACACAATATAATAATACACAATACATAATACAAATAAGCTACATCTAAATTTGAATCAAATTTCCTGTTGAGCCCAACCATGCTTATCATAATAGTGTCCAATTGTTTAACGTGCTCTAATCGATGAATATAAGAAATCATTGAATCGCTGCTCATATAGTTACTATTCTCTGTTCACAGCACCACGATGAATGTAGAGTAGAAACCTTGTTTTTTTATGTTGTAATTACTTAAATTTTTGCATTTAAAACTTCAAGGTGATAATGAAAATAATCAGATTGATACTGCTAACAAAATAATTTTGACGTAGCCGGTGGTATAGATGGTATGGAGACGAAGCAACCTGATACTCACGTCAAACTATGCGAACAAATGTTCATTGAAGCGATTGATTGCCGCATAAATTGACGTGAGCATTTTCCAAATGGAACAAATATGTTTTAATTCACAAAGTCTCCTAGGTCCTTTTTACCGATAATATTCATTAACTGGACCGATTATTCCATTGGAAACTGGCATTGTTATGAATACATGCGTTTTCCCAACACAAACGGAGGGGTGTGGAGTTATTCTCGATATTAGAAAATGACTAGTTTTTAATAGCATAACGAAACAAATCCTTAACGCCCGTAGTCGTCAATGGAATTGCCACAAAAGTAACGAAACGGAAACTCAGTACGAATCATCCTCTGATTCGGCTAATAAAAGACGTAAGATCTGGTTTTGTTCCAACAAATCTTGGGGAATGTGCTTTTAGATTTTGAAAGGGCGTGTGATTCCGTCTGGCAGAAGGCCATACTGAATAAAATGGTTGTCTCAGGATTTCCAAAGCAACTCATAAAAATTATCAAATCGTTTGTTAAAAATCGCAGTTTTCAAGTAATGGTCAATGGGATACTTTCTAAATAAGAAATGTTTTTCTGTATTATAGTATCTTTTAACACTTTTGGCTGGTTCGTCACTTTACTTCCACTTTTGAAAGAGTTTGGGCTTAAGCTTGGGTAGACTGTACACTTCGTAGTTTCTCTCCGTAATTGACCTGAATCAGCGAAATTGCACAAAGAACACCCCGAATGACGCTCCTCCTTGGGGGCTTTGGACCCTCTGCTCTGGTTCTCAATAGTTTCAGGTTCTTTTTCGGACATGATCCGTCATTCGCCGGCGAAGTCCTTTACTTCCATTTTTGGAAGAATGATAGAAGTGAGAATTGAACTAGTGACCTTTAGCGTGACAGGTATGGATGTTAACACTACGCCAGATCACCTCCACACCTGAAATGAGAAGTAAAGGGTTTGTCACATCAAATTGCATCACGGAAAAAACGCTGTAGAAATTCGCCCAGTAGACCGATCCTTTTGAAAATTTTAGACAGTAAAATAAAAACTATTAAACAACTTTAGGCATTTTCCATTTTTCATACTTCGAGCCGAAGCCCGTATGCTCGTACCTTCCTCTTTACCCCGTCCATAAGGTTCTGTACAACGTCAGGTTGTAGTTTTTTTTAACAGAAATCCATTTTCTCTTGAAGTCCGCCTCCGATTTGACAACTTTTGGGTTCTTCCGGAGGGCCTGCTTCATAATCGCCCAATATTTCTCTATTGGGCGAAGCTCCGGCGCGTTGGGCGGGTTCATTTCCTTTGGCACGAAGGTGACCCCGTTGGCTTCGTACCACTCCAACACGTCCTTTGAATAGTGGCACGAAGCGAGATCCGACCAGAAGATGGTCGGGCCCTCGTGCTGCTTCAATAGTGGTAGTAAGCGCTTCTGTAGGCACTCCTTAAGGTAAACCTGCCCGTTTACCGTGCCGGTCGTCACGAAGGGGGCGCTCCGCTTTCCGCAAGAGCAGATCGCTTGCCACCCCATGTACTTTTTGGCAAACTTGGATAGTTTCTGTATGCGAATCTCCTCCGGAACGCTGAATTTGTCCTCTGCGGAGAAGAACAACAGGCCCGGCAGCTGACGAAAGTCCGCTTTGACGTAGGTTTCGTCGTCCATTACCAGGCAATGCGGCTTCGTCAGCATTTCGGTGTACAGCTTCCGGGCTCGCGTCTTCCCCACCATGTTTTGCCTTTCGTCGCGGTTAGGAGCCTTCTGAACCTTGTATGTACGCAGGCCCTCCCGCTGCTTGGTCCGCTGGACGAATGAACTTGACAAATTCAGCTTATTGGCGACATCCCGGACCGAACTTCTCGGATCACGTCTAAACTGCTTAACTACGCGCTTGTGATCTTTTTCACTGACGGAGCATCAATTTTTGCCATTCTTCACCTTCCGGTCGATGGTTAGGTTCTCGAAGTATCGTTTTAATACTCTGCTGACCGTGGATTGGACGATTCCCAGCATCTTACCGATGTCCCGATGTGACAACTCCGGATTCTCGAAATGAGTGCACAGGATTAATTCACGACGCTCTTTTTCGTTCGACGACATTTTTCCAAATTTACGAAAAATTGACAGTGAAGCATGGCCAACGTGATCTATACACTCTTATCTGATTTTAAAGCGAAAGCTGAAGATATAATTCCTAAAAATTAAATTTCTACAGCGTTTTTTCCGTGATGCAATTTGATGTGACACACCCTTTATTCCATATGGAGTACCGCAAGGCTCCGTTTTAGGCCCATCATTTTATAACACCTTACAGCAGACATGGTTATGATTGATAGTGTCCACTTCTACATACCGCATTCTTGTCTACCGATTCAGATCCAGATATAATTGTGGGGCTTAGAATGCAAGGGGTGTAAGTGACTTGATCGATTTCTCTTCATCAACATTTGCTTTAGTTAATAACTCAACTGCAAAAACGTTCCAATTTAAGTTTGCTATAGAGTCCGATAGATGAGGTTCTGACCTATCTTCCACATTGCCAAATACAGTACGGAATGTATTTGCAGCTAAGTTATGACCAAAAGAGAGAGTCGATGTAGAGAAATCGATCAAATCACTTACACCCCTTTCATTCTAAGCCCCTCAATTATAAACAATCTTCAAACCACAATGACTTCTAGTCGTTGACGAATTCCAAAAAAAAAGGAAAGTTTTGATCAATCCTACCAAAACCTAAGCAATCTTTTTAACAAATCGACGAAGCGCGAGACTTCCCTCGAATCGTGGTGTTGTTACTTGTGGGCACAAAGTAGACTGGTCCAAAGACGTAAAATATTTTTGGACTACGGCTGGATCAAAAACAAAAATTAGGGGTGGAGGCGATCTGGCGTAGAGCTTTCATAACATTCTCCATTCTCCAAACTGGTGTCCGACCAACATTGGTCTTTTTTTCGCTTATAAGTTTTAACCATCTGGAATAAAAAACCAAAAATTTACATAATGTTGCAGTTCGCCAACTTGCCTCCAAGCGGCTTTTTCATTTAAAAAATTTAGCTGGAGAAAATTCATGATTGAAACTCGCCGGAAACAAACCGATTGTGTACAATAGAGTATCTTTATCATGTATAAAATTATTTTGTAATTTTAACTTTTCTCATAAAGTGAATAATGAAATTTGAAAAAACGAAAAAAAAAAATAACAAGATCACGATTTTTCACATTTTTATTTTCCACTTTTTTGTGATAACATTTTCGGCAGAGTTACCGAGTACAAAGTTTGGCCTTGTTATGTTGCATCTTCAGCAAAAAGTAGGTGGCGCTACCTTCATTACAACGGGTCAAATTACCTATTCGTCATCTTGCTTCCCTCGCCAACGTGCCCCCCTCTCCCCTACACTTGCTTGTCGTCAATTCCGCTTGAACATTGTCAACAAGCTTCTATTGTACAAAGCTGTAATTCGTCCAATCAACGCCCCCGTGCCGAATAAAAACCATGTAAAATGGAAATAACGCAATCCATCATTTTTCAAAAAAAAAAAACAAAAACAAATAGTTCATAATTTCATAAATGCTCGAACAATGGTCTACAATATCCCATGATAAAGCCTTAACTATACACACATTTACTTTCCTTTTAGGGTGCCTTCAAATTCGGTCTCTATGAAGTGTTCAAGGTTCAGTACGCAAACGCACTGGGTGAAGAGAATGCCTACCTGTACCGCACATGGTTGTATCTGGCCGCGTCGGCTTCGGCAGAATTCTTCGCCGACATCGCCCTGTCACCAATGGAAGCTGCCAAGGTCAAGATCCAGACGACTCCAGGGTTTGCCAACACACTGCGCGAGGCTATGCCGAAACTGATGGGCGAGGAGGGTATCGTTGGATTCTACAAAGGCCTCGTGCCCTTGTGGTGCCGTCAGATCCCGTACACCATGATGAAGTTTGCCTGCTTTGAGAAGACCGTTGAGCTGCTGTACAAGTGAGTATTTTGGTTTTACTATCTCGAAGATAACATATGTTCTAGCAGCGAATAAACTCTCCCCATAGACACGTTGTGCCAAAGCCACGCGATCAGTGCAGCAAGGGTGAACAGTTGGTCGTTACGTTTGCCGCCGGCTACATTGCCGGAGTATTCTGCGCTATAGTTTCCCACCCAGCTGATGTGGTTGTCTCGAAACTGAATCAAGCCAAGGGATCCACCGCTTTTGATGTGGCCAAACAACTTGGCTTCATGGGCATGTGGAATGGTCTGATGCCACGTATCATCATGATTGGTACGCTGACCGCTCTCCAGTGGTTCATCTACGATGGCGTGAAAGTCGCTCTGTCCATCCCCCGTCCACCACCCCCAGAGATGCCAGAATCGTTGAAGAAGAAGATGGGAGTTCAATAAATCGTAGTTTCGCCTTTCTAATACTTTCTACACATTATATCGTTCAACTATTCTTATCACGCTACAGTTTATTTGTAAGTGGAACAAAACTTTCGGAAAAATATTGAAATGCAACATTGTCTCAAAACTAACCTGAAAACGGAGATTGGAATTGGATGAGTTAATAAACGCTGTAAGCGTTGCCGGGTTTACGATCCAGTATTGAAAGACAACCAAAGATGGCATCATATAAGCCCAATCAACCGATGAAATGGCAGCATAAACTTCCGAGATGATATGGGACTGTTTGCTTAGCATAGTTCATATCATCTACAATGGGTAGCCCACAGTGAATTATTAAATGTTCTTTATAAAAGGACACGATGAAGAATTGGTACGTTTGCATTGATTTCTCTATATCACATCCTCATAAAACAAAGCTTATAAAAATCAACTATCCCAGTCTTGTTCCAATAGGGACGAGAGCGCTGTAATGACAGCAAGTTATCGAAAGAAACGGTGCATCTTTCATCACAATCGAATCATGCATGTTCTATGTTCAGGTTTTCATTTCACCCCTATATACTCCGGTTAGATGTAGTCCCACGTCAAAAAAATATAATTTGTTGCAAAGTATGCGACACCAAAGTGCCCAAGTGATGCGATCCGAGTCGGCCGCCGAATCGCTGTCGGAAGCGGCGGTCTCTCGCAGGCAAATTTGTGTTCCACTGTTTCCCGAATAGTTTGAAACATAGGATACGATCAGTGTTGCCAATAATATTTTTCAAATAACTGGAAGATTGCTCCAAAAAAACTGGAAGAAAACTGGATCCCGTGAAATCGTTTTACTTTAAAAAGTTCGGCTTTGATTTATCTAAAATCATTTTTTATACTTATTCCAATGTTCGATAAATAGTATTCCTTTCAAAGCGTATAATAGATCATAAAATAGCGAAATAAACCATGAATTAACCATTCGAGTAGATCAAAATAACGTTTTCCACCACTCGAACATTACTGTGAAACAACATTTGAGGATCTTTTCTTCTAAAACCTCTAAAAAATATGGTTTTATTTGGATAAAACTTGAAGAATCTAGTATTTTTTTTGCTCGACAATGAGATTGATTGACGTACACGGTTTCTGGTTATAGCTTACTGCATCAAACCTAACCTGAATTTTTTGTTCTTTTCCTTCTCGAATTTTGACGTTTCTGTAGTGTTTTTTGACCATCTTCGTAGCTATTTTTTTTCGCAGTCACGAAGAATATGAAATAAAAAACTTCTCCTGACGGATCTCTATAGTAGCAAGTCCGAAAAAGAACATCCCAAAGCCCATAAGGAGAACGGTTGTAAATTGCTATTCGTGGCTATGCGATTGAAGTTCGATGCAGAGTACGCACGATCGATAACGGAAAATATCACCGGGAATATTGGATTTAAAGGAGCTCTCGGTTACCTTCTCAGGTTATCAAAAAATAACTCTCCTCCGTCCCGATGAGATTCCTATTAGTACGCGCGGTGCATAATATCTTCAGGTTTCTGGAGTTGTCTCTGATTCTCAGGTTTCCAGAAGATAACTCTCCCCATCCAGATTAGAGTTCGATATATCGCCGGTCCGATTAGTTTTAGAGTTCTTCTGGTTATCTTTCCAGGTTTCCTATTGATAACTCTCCGCCGTCGCGAATGGAGTTCTATAAAGTGTATACGCTATGAATAACACCGAGATGATTAATTTTCGAGAAGTTCTCTAAGTTACCTTCTCAGATTTCCCACAGTTAATTTTCCATCGTTGCGATTGGATTTCGATGGGAAAAGATGCGATAAATAATAGAATGTATAGCCGATCCAAATAATTGAACAGGTTTTCCTTTTCAGGATACTTAAAAATAGTCTTTCCCGCATGTTGTAACAATTGAGATTTTCGGATTTTCATTTCGTCAAATGGTCGATTGATGTAAACGGAAGGAAGATTACTTGGTTTTCATATTCATATCAATTAAAAATATGGAGCACATTGACACTATGATCTTCTGAGCTTTAGAATGATTTGGAGGACCTATCACGTCTGATGCTAAGACGTTATATAAACTCAAAGCCAGCATAGCACGCAGGCTTTATGAATTTTGGGTATTTATTTTATTTTGTTATGGACATTGTAGACCAATTGGTCTGAACTTCAGAATGTTTTGGAGGACCTAGAACATATAATGTTTATATAAACTCAAAGACATTGTAGCACGTTGCAGCTTGGTAAGGCACCCCACGCACTGCGCGCTAACCGTATTGATTTTTGGATGTGTAAGCAGGAGAAAAATAACACTGAGAGTGCGTAAGAAAAGAAAAGATACACTTTGGATCGATCGAACGAAAAATGCCAAAAAACAAAATTGGCCAAGGAATAGGAAGGGTGAGGGAGAATGTTTATGCATAATGAATATATTTTACACAAACTTGGTAAAATGAAGCAACCATATAAAAAACTGGATAATACTGGACAATATTTTAAAAAACTGGAAGATTCCAGGGTTTAACTGTTTAACTGGATCGAGGAAAAAAGACTGGAAGAATCTAGTTTAAACTGGAACATTGGCAACGCTGGATACGATCCTTCAGTAATACTTATGACAGACATACAGCTGTACTTGCGTTGTACTTCGAAAATTGTATGTCTGTCACCATGTACAGCGCTAGAACCATGCAAGCAACTCGGTACAATCGCTGTACCTGTACCGACCTGTTTTACCGCTGTACATGGCTACAGTTGTACTGTGCGCAGCGCCATAGACGGTTAGTGGTGGGTAGCATGAACAAGCAGAATCAAATCACTTGATAAACGTTCTTTTCATTGACTTTCTTTTAAGTTAATAACTCAGATTGGAAACTTTTTTGTTGTGTTTGATAGTTTAGACACTAAATAAAAACCTTTTTCATTGAAATATGTGGTGGAAATTGGAAAAATATCTGATTGTCAGTTTGACATACGGTACAATGTACAACCAAAATATGTCTGTCATGGTACGATGGTACCTGTACAATGCTGTACACGTACAACGCAAGTACAGCTGTATGTCTGTCCCTGGTATAAGGTAGAGATGGGCAAATCAGCTCATCATGATGAGCGGCTCAGAGCCGTTCAGCTCATACAAGAGAGCTGCTCATTTGGAACAGCTCTTCAGCTCAGTTGAATTTTGCGGTTGTCCACACAATTGCATAACTACCATGGGACATTTTATAGTGTGCATTTTCATAATGGACGGAAAGCAAAAAAAAATAAACGAATTTAATATATAATTGTACACAAACTAAAACTAATATGAAATCTAATAATATGGTATAAAACAAAAATTGAATGCTGAAATCCAACATAGAAGATGCTTAGGATATGCTGAACTTGAAACAACAGAAAAACCAGCAGTAGCCAAATAAAATGCCTTCAGAAATATTGGCCGACATAACGTCTTTTGATAAAACTACCGAGATATTTTTTGCATCCAAGTATATAAAAATAAATCCACTAATAGGCGCAACGAGAAATAATTCTTCGTGATGACAAAGGTAACAAAAAGACCATTATCAATCATTAGCATTTATGCCGGGTTGTTTCTGAATTGTTCTGATTCAGCACGCGGAAATAAATTTATGTGTTTCCACAGTCATGTTTAAATAACAATATAATATAGTAATTTCATTTACAAGCATATTATAATGTTTATTATTTTGTTTGGTAACGAACGATTGAATATCTTCAAAACAAAAACCTTTTCCTATCTGGCATCTCTGCTAAATCTAAAGAACGAAGAGGGACACACGAAAACAAACTGACGTCATATCATAAAAGACGAAAAATTCTTTCGCGTCTCAAAATTCACACTCTCTGCAGCTTTTGCGCTCCACAGCTATGCAGCTCAGCAGCTCAGCAGCTCATCCGCTCAGCTGCTCATCAGCTCAGCTGCTCGTCAGCTCAACAGCTCATCAGCTCAACAGCTCATCAGCTCATCAGCTCAGCAGCTCAACAGCTCAACACCTCAGCAGCTCATCAGCTCAACAGCTCCGTAATGAACTGATGAGCTGCGTTGTTTTGATTGCGAACCGATCCGAATCCGCTCACTATAATGAAGCGATTCGAATGAACAGCTCATGAGCGGATGGCACATCTCTACAGTAAGGCCCGAACGAGCGTTAGCGAGCGTCGGACGGCATACGTTTTCCTGGTGCATTATGTTTGTTCAGTTTTTGTTTTGAAATATAAAAAAATGGAACGAGCAATGAGCGGTAGAATCTAGATTTTTTCGATCTGTACCCCCAATATGTTCTCGAAAGGCGAAAACCTACGCTCCCCGCAGTTTTGACTACAACAAACGCACTCAAACGGTTAATCTGACAACAGGCCAAGGTAAATCTATATATATATAAATGGAGTGATGTCTGTCTGTCTGTCTGATTCTTATAGACTCGGAAACTACTGAACCGATCGACATGAAAATTGGTATGTAGGGGTTTTTGGGGCCGGGGAAGGTTTTCGTTATATTTTGAGACCCCTCCCCCCTCTCTAAGGGGGGGCTGTCATACAAATGAAACACAAATTTCTGCATTACTCGAGAATTAATCAAGCGAATGAAACCAAATTTGGCATGTGGAGGTTTTAGGATGCAATAAATGTTTCTATGGTGTTAAGATACTCCTTCCCCCTCTCTTAGAGGGGGCTGCCGTACAAATGAAACACAATATTTTGCATTACCCGAGAATTAATCAAGCAAATTAAACCAAATTAGGCATTTGGAAACTTTAGGGTGCAATGAATGTTTCTATGGTGGTTAGATACCCCTCCCCCCTCTCTTAGGGGTGGCTGCCATACAAATAAAACACAAATTTCTGCATTACTCGAGAATTAATCAAGTAAATGGGCGGGACGAAGTTTGCCGGGTTAGCTAGTCAGGCATATAGATGCGGCACTAAGTGTAGCAAAACAAATATCTGTTTCTGGGAAGCCAGATGTTTTTTGTCAAATATACAGTGACTCAAATCCGTAATCGTACTCCACCATTCGGAATATTCTATTTAGATAAAATCATAGTGTCATATGATAGTTAAAATGTTTGCTATCCGTTTTCAGAATAATGGTTTTTATTTCTCTTAAAATGGCGAAGGTATATTGGATCACAATGTTTATTTGATCATCCTGAAGGAAAATATGAAACAAAGTGTCTACAAAATGGGATGGAGCCGAGGATTGAAGTTTTGCCAGGACAATGACTCAGAGCACCAGACATATAAAGTTCGTACATGGTTACATGGAGGCGATCTGGCGTAGTGGTAACATCCATCCCGACATTCTTCCAAAAATGGAAGTAAAAGTGACGAACCAGCCAAATGAATTGAAAGTCACTATAATACAGATAACAAAAAAAACATGGTTACATTACAATTGCTCAAAAGTTATTGATATTCTTCCACGATCTCCCGACATCAATCCCAGCAAAAAACTAAGGAAGTTATCTGTATAGGGAATTTAGAAACCACCAAATTTCTAAAAGTAACGATTTTAGAAACCATTTGATGAAAAAATTAATAAATATTCCTTCCGAATACTCCAAAAACTCGTAGATAAGGCTGAAGACAGCTAAAAATGGTTGCAATGAACAAGGGATACCATACTAATGATGGAATTCGGAAATTGGTCAACGCATTCGAAAACGAGTTGAGATTTCAACCAGCGTACGATTATGAGTTTGAGTCAATTTTCATACATTAGCACATACATCCGCTATTTGTAGAGAAATAAAATATGCTTTTAAGCTTTCTACTTTGGTACCGACTTTCAAAAAAAGGGAAAAGAGATCTGCATGGTGGAGTACGATCACGGATTTGAGTCACTGTATGCGTTGAAAATCTTAAACATCTGTAAATGTATGCTAATGTCTACGAAATGTGCCAGCCACATTCCTCATTCGAAACCAATGATGTTTTTATTTCGTTTCGTCACTAATTTGAAAAGTCTGCAGCAGGAATAGAGGTTTGTGACAAAAGTAAATGGTTAAAATTTGCAGACATCTGCGAATGAGTCATCTCTGTTCGAGATCGATTTTCAAAAATCTCCGAGATTCAAACTCAATCAACACATGCAAAAGTAGCAACATTGCCTGGACCCGAAACAAGCGTGCAAATAATTCAATCGTATTCGTGGAACTATTTAATCTCATTAGAAGTACAGTATACGTATAAGTTGTTGAAATTTGAATGAAAATTATTACTTGAAATTATTTAAATGTTTTGAACTCGTAGTTTTCACCCTAATTAAACTTTTTTTTTTAATTTTCCTAGCTTTTCGTTTAAACTTCATCGATAATATAAAATTATTATCGGACACAATTTTGTTTCGCGTCAAAGCAACGTTGCCACTTTTGCATATGTTGATTGAGTTTGAATCTCGGATGAATTTTAGAACGCAGAAGTCGCTCTCGTTCGGATAGCGAAATCCGATCGGGTTCCAGAATATGGGTGATTAAAAAAATTCATTTTTGACATAGTACTATGTCTTTGATTGCTACACTCTGTCCAACTTCTGTAAGACCGGGTGATGATCTTGCTGCTTTGTGTCATTGTGAACAAACAATGCTTCAGTTTATATTCTAGTGTGTAGGTATTGATGACTACCATACACTGCATGATTTTCATATGTGTGCACGCGCTGAGCGTAAACGAATGTTTTCATATTTTCAACTCTCAAGTTTCTATAAGACCAGTCACATTTTCCGTTGTTTTAGTTGTTTTGATCAATTAAATCTGGAAAATGTCGAAAGGAAAAGTCCTCACGGAAAGAGAAGAGAGACAAATCGTTGCATTTCACCAAGAAAATGTTGGTATCAGAAAAATGACAATTCATCAAATGTTGGTAAAAAATCCTCACATAAAGAGGGCTTAAAAGGTTAAAACTCCTCATCTTACACCATCTCACCTCGGAAGACGTCTGAGTTTCGCCAAAGCTCACATGAACCGACAGTGGGACATGGTATGTTGTGACGAAAAATGTTTCCAAAAGAGCTTTGAGCTTGGGTAGACTGTACACTTCGTAGTTGCTCTCCGTGATTGACCTGAACCAACCAAATTGCACAAAGAACACACAGAATGACGCTTGGGCAAATAGCAAATCATTCTCGTTGTGCAATTTTCGGTGATTTGAGCTTTAAACGGTCAATAACGACGCCGGCCACGTCCTTACAGTTACCAGGGGAAGGGAAGGAATGTTAGTATGATATTCGCCGCCCGAAGGCCAGAAGGGTCGCTTCTATAGCGTGGTTCCCTAGCGTTTATCATGGGAGAGATAGTTGTTAGTAGGGAGAGGTAAAAATCACATTTTACAGGAAAACCTGTAAAATAGATTGGACCGGCTTTTTTCTAGTATTCATCGCACGTACTTTTTATCGAAATTCAATCACTCCGGCGGAGATTTAACTGTGGGAAACCTAAAAAGGTAACCGAGAGAATTCCTCCAAAGCCAACCGAGCCGGCAATATGTTCCATTATTAATTACGCCTATTCTGTAACGAACTGGGAAACCTGACAAGGTCACCGAGAAAATACTTCTAGAGAAATCGTCCTGACAATATATTCAATTATTTACTGCGCGTATGCTTTTTCGTCGTTTCAATTGGTCCTAGAGGAGCTCTCCCGGTCATCCCCTCAGGCCCACGAAAAGACATCTCCACGCCGTCGGGATTGGATTCCTCCATCCGCGGGCAACCCGAGAAGGCCACCGAGAGAACCCATCCAAAATCAAACGAACCGGCGATATATTCCGTGAACCATATTGCGGAAGAGAGCATTGATCGGACAGTTTTGGAAGAATATGAACGACATTGGAAATTCTAGTGTTTCGAATTCATTGGAGCTTTCGTTAAATCGGATCATCTGTTACATAGCTTTGACTCGACTGCTGACAATCTTTGTATTCTCTCTCCATGGTAAAAAGGGAAACCGGGAGAGAGCAGGAAGGAAAGAAGTGTAAAATGTAATTTAAGTCTGTGGTAAAATGAGAGTCATGAACGAAAGTATATTTTTCATGTTTAATACGTGTGCCACAAATTCAATTCATTCTCTGGATTATTGTTGGTTCGAGTGGTCGATTTTCTAAAGGAAGAATATTTATTTATTTATTTACATATATATACATATACATATACATATATATATATATATATATATATATATATATATATATATATATATATATATATATATATATATATATATATATATATATATACGTATACGTAATATATATGAAACGGAAGTAAACCTCGCGCGGGCTGGCAATTGGCGATTCTTCATTCCTCAGTGATAAAATCGATACGGCACAGCCACATATACAATTTCCGCGATAGAAGATGGAGACAAGAGCGCACACCGAAAGCGACAAAATAAACCAAGCGAATGCCGCTGTCATACATATCGTGTGATGGGTGAAAGCAAACACTACGATCAACTTCTACAACGATGTAGAAATGTTCTCACTCAATGCTATGCAACCAATAAATATATACACTTGCACATACACACACTTCGCTAGTGCGAGAGAGTTGTTTTTACTGGCCACATAATAAAACATGGTTCAAGTATGGGGTGCAGAGGTTTTTTTTCACAGCATGCACACGCGACGAGTAAGAAAAAAAAACACCGCACGAATACAAGTACACAGGTAACGCTACAATTCATAAGAGGAAAACTTCGGGGAACAATTTAATTTTCTTTATGATTTCTACAGCAATTCTTCAGGAAATCTATTTCCCTGCTGAATTATGAAATATACAATTTCGTGAAGTAAACACTTTTTCGTCGTAGAAAACTAGCATCGACACTCGCAGAGACAGAGCGCGAGCAAACACGTCTAGTTTGCTTCGTTGCTCAACCCGAACTCGACGAAAAATGTTTCCAAAAGAATACATTTTGCTATATAGCATAACGAAGAGTTCTTCAATGTATAGGTTATCTTCACTGACGAAAACAAGTTCAATTTGGATGGTCCTGATGGTTTCAACGGGTACTGGTGTGATTTACGGAATAAGGAACAGTATTTTTCAACCAGGAATTTTGGTGGAGGCTCGTGCATGGTTTGGGCGGTATTCTGCGCAACCGGATAGCTCAAAATAGCTTTTACATCATTCAAGGATTGCACACATGTTCTGGAATCCTCTCTCCTACCGTTTTTGCGTGGATATCGTCACAAAAAATTCGCATTCCAGCAAAACAATGCTTCTATTCATACCAGCAAGTAAACTAAGCAATAGATTAAGGATCAAAAACCTAATTTTTTGGACTGGCCGGCTCACGCAGAATCTAAAGTGAGGGAAAACGGTACACCACGATTGAAAAACTCATGGTCGCAATTTCGGAAAAATGGAAAAATATCGAGAAATCCGTTCAGCAGAATTTGGTAAATAGTATTCCAACACGAATTTTCAAGGTTATTAGTCGAAATAGCAAGGTTATCAATTTTTGACATGTAAATCAGCCTATCGTTTTGAATTTTTCTTTGATAATACTTATGAATTTTGAAGTGGTCTTATAGAAATTGGACCGCTGAAATTATCATATTCAAGCACAATAAATAAACAAACAACTCTTTTGAACAGAATTGACGTTAAAATACTTTATTCTAAGCAGTCTACAATGTGTAAATGTATCTTGTTGAAATTCTAACTGTTTGTGTTGCAACGAAATAGAATCAGGGTGGTCTTATAGAAGTTAGACAGAGTGTATATAGGGGGGTCACTGCAATTAATAATTTTAACTGGATTTTGATTTTGAAATTCGAAAGGGTATACTCACGCATATCAGATTATGAAACCTTGAGTAGTAGCAACCTTGAATGTACTTGCCCATTCTCCTTTCTCTTTCCTATACATAAGCAGAACTTAGCACCCAATGAGATCAATTCACTACAGCAGCTACACGAACTTTCCAAGAGAGTAGGGTAAATGATTTTGGTTCATCCGATTTAAGGTGTTTTCACGCAACTGGTAAATGCAAATCGATTTTTCTTAATGATTATCTCTTATACCCCCTTATTCCGCGCGGCGGGTGACGTGGAGAGCTAAATGGATAGGATAGCTAAATTACTTTTGAGCTCCTATTTGACACCCGAGCCAATAACAAATGAAGACACGACTTCAAATCTCACCTAGTGACGAACTGTAGTCACGCCATTCGCCTACGGGGAAGCAGTGATTTAAGCCATCTCACGTCACTCGCCGCGCGAAATAAAAGGGATAATCAAGACGAGTTTGGGTTTGTTGAAAAGTCCCAAGTGTCTAGTTGCTAATAATACCATTAGGTGTTCAAATTATCCAAATTTTGGTGTTTTTTAACGGGTTTCTTAAAAGCGGAATTATGATCATGGTTTGTCCTCCTCTAATCATGGTCTGTCCAAAAAATGATCATGGTTTGTCCGGGTTTAGAAATGAAGATTTTCTAATTTTCAAGTAGATATCGCATTTCTCATTGCTTGAGTTTACTCTCATCATATTGAGTCATTCATAATTGGGGCTTTCTCCAGAATATTGCCTTTTCTTGAGCATTTTAAAAATGAACGTCACTCAACAGAGAGAAACTTTGTTTTTGCTACGCACGAAGGACAACATAAACAAACTGCAGCGCGCCAAGCGGCTGCCATCGTAACAATGCGGACAAACCAACATCAGCGCATTGAAAAAACCATGATCAGAATTGAAGTCATCGAGATGCATTAATTGCATGATTTAGATGTATACATTTGATTCAAATGGTGGCAAACCATGATCATATTTTCGACTGGACGAACCAAAATCATTTACTTTATATAAAAATGGTTTTCTGTCTGTCTGTCTTTCCGATTTTTATGGACTCGGAAATTACTGAACCGATCGACGTGGAATTTTGCATGTATTGGTTTTTAGGGCCGGGGAAGGTGCTCATGATAGTTTGAGACCCCTCCCCCTCTCTAAGTGGGAGCTGCCATACAAATTTATTCCATGTAACATGTAACCATGTAACATGAAACATATTATTTGCAAGTGTTGATAAATACAATGCGTCTCCACAACAATTACATTCTCGCCATGTTTAGGTGGAGGCGCACGCTCCACTTTGAATTCAACCTATGAGCGGTGCAAAAAAAAAGGATTTTTTGTACTCCCCGCACTCTCTTAGCAACTTGGTTGAAAAATCTTGAACGAGAATTCTGCCGTTCTACGCATAGTTGCCCCATGTTACTTTTTGATAATTTTCACTTTTCTTCATAACACGATATTTTTATGCCTTATCTTCCAGGAAACCACAAAACAACATATTGTTTGTTCCGGGCTTTTCAAAAAACCACATAAAGCTCAATTGCCACATGTTGATATTCTAGGCATAACTGTCTCGCCATGTATTTTTTGTAGATCCATAATAAATAAATCTGGCGTCGTTGGGATTTTCTGAGGCGAAAAATCTCTGGTTACGTCTTCCTTCGGAAGGGAAGTAAAAGAAGTTGGCCCGGCTCATGAGTTGTTGAGTCTGATAGGTAGGAACAGGTGGAGTCGCCTCCCTGATGTCGGTGATTGGCACTAAAGTGGCGGAAATATGCCGACGTAAAACAAGCGAAGATAAAAAAAAAAAAAATTAAAAAAAAATAAATAAATCGGTTCAAGTACAAGAGTTTAATGCCACGCCTTCAGCAGAGCTAATGCATTCATTTCTGGTTTGGAAAAACGAACTAAATCTCAAAAAGAAAAAAAAAAGTTTAACAGAACAAGTGTACACCTTGTTAGTGAATGTCCAATAACAATGAGATATATATTCTGTAAAGGCGTTGCAGGTCACTCCCTACTTCATAAAACAATGTTTTTATACATAATATTTCGTTCGGAAAACACCAAAAAACTTATTGTTTGTTCCCAATATTTCAAAAAACAACATCAATTTCAATTGTCCCATGTTGATATTCTGGGCATAGCTGTCCCACCATGAATTTTTATACTTATAATCAAGCTCGATTAATTCAAGTGAGGGGAACTTCTCACATTTCATTAGACAATAATTATTGCTCATAAAAAAACCCGTTGTATGGTTAAGTTGAAATGCTTAAAGCTTCTTATAAACAAAGGGCCTGGCCCGGTAAGGGAGTAAAAAGCGCCCCCAAACCAAATCACCAGCTGTATGGCAAATATTGTATAGGATATCAAATAAGAAATTTTGGAGGTTTATTTGAACCCCTATGTAGTTTGACGTAGGATCTATAGTGAGAAACGTACTTTTTCGTTTATTTCACGTATCAAGAAAAAATATAAAAAAAAAAATTTCATCAAAAATTTTAGTACTAAAAAAAATATTGAAATCTTGAAAAAATTTTTTTTGGGATTTAGAGATTCAGTACTACTCTAATTCATATTTAAATGTATTTCTACGGCTTTTCTACATATGTGTGATTTTTTTCAGTGTTGCGCGGTACCAAAAAACATTTTTTTATATATTTCCAAATAATCTGTAATCTATGTAAGGGAGTAAAAAGTCTCCCAAACCAAATCACCAGCTGTATGGAAAATATTGTATAGGGTACTAAATAAAACATTTTGGCAATAGTACCATATATATGAGTCCTTATATGGTACACCATATGATCTATGGTGAAAAAGGCACCTTTTCGTTTTTTTCACGTCATTCTCAATAGCTTTGAGACAACAATATGAAAAAAAACTGAAAGTACATCTTACTTAGGTGTATCGATCAATATTTTCAAACAATTTTTTCATCAGAAAATCTAACACTAAAAAAATGTTTAAATTAATTTTTATCTTTATTTTAAATTAAATTTTAATTTTTTTTAAATTTTGACATTCAGTACTACTCTCGTTTGTATTCAAATTTCTTCCTACGTCTATTTTAGGTATATGTGATTTTTTTCCGAATGTTTAGAGTGTTTTTTGCGGTACAAAAAAAGTATATATATTTTCGAAACTTTGAAAAAAATATTACTCTGAGGCCCAATTTTACTCTAATTTTTATTTAAATGCGTTCGTATGTGTTGTTTTTTCCACATGTAGCGTAATTTTTTCTTGAATTTAAAGAGGGTTGCGCGAAAAAAAAAATGTTTTTTTTTTGCATTTTTAATTTATTTTGAATTTAGAGAATATTAGAGCATTAAAAAATATTAGAGCATTAATTGCTCTAATATTTTTTAAATTTTGTTTTTCATATGTCTAAATTTTGTCGGTATATTTAGAGCATTGCGCTGTACAACTTTTTTTCTCGTATCTTAAAATATATGAGATTATCTTTACATTGGATTTAGAAGGTTTACCAAATTCATCAGTATGATAGAGCTCTGTGAGAAAAAAATAAATTCTTTGTAAAAAGATCATTCGGATTAATGAGTAGAACACCTCAAAAAATCCGATTTGCTTTTTTTAATATTTTAATCTTACAATTGAAAACACGAATACAATAAAATAATCGATTTCAAAAAAATTTAAAAAAATGCAGACGATGAAGAAAATTATTTTTGTGCGCCGCAATGCTATTGAAAATTCAGGAAAAATTACGCCACAAAGACAAAGACACGTACGAACGCATTTAAATAAAAACTTGAGCAGATGTGAGTCTCAAAGTTATATATTTTTTTCAAAATTTCGAAATGCCACAAAATCTATAACATTTTTTTGTACTGTGTATTTATTTGTTTTATTATTAGATGAGAAAATAGTTTGAAGATATTTATTATTCTAGAAAAGCCGTAGGAGCACATTTAAATATGAATTAGAGTAGTATTGAATCTCTAAATCCCAAAAAAAAAAATTTCAAAGCTTCAATATTTTTTTTAGTACTAACATTATTGATTTTTTTTTTGGTATTTTTTCTTGATACATCGTAGTAAGATGCACATTCAGTATTTTTTTTTCAAATTTTTATCTCGGATCTTTTGAGGATGGCGTGAAATAAACGAAGAAGTACGTTTTTCACTATAGATCCTACGTCAAACCATATAGGGGTTCAAATAAACCGCCAAAATTCCTTATTTAATATCCTATACAATATTTTCCATACAGCTGGTGATTTGGTTTGGGGGACTTTTTACTCCCTTACCCGGCCAGTCCCTTTGCTAGAAAACTTTGATTGCGTTTTTCTCAGTTGCTGATTTTGGAACATGGGACAACTATGCGTAGAACGGCAGAATTGTGTCTGAAAATAATCTGATATTATAATGACGAGTTTTGGTAGTAGTACTAGGAATTTTATAGTAAAAGGTGATTTTAAAGGTTCGATTAGAAGATCAATGAATGAACATTCCTGCGATTGGACCCATAAGCGTGCACTTAGTAAGAAAACGTGAATGTGTGTAGGTATTGATAACAAAAAATAAATTTTGGGCAAGACGAAATTTGCCGGGCCAGCCAGCTACATTTTATATTCATACTTTATAGTTCATTTTTTACTAGAGGCCTTGATCAGATCGGCAGTAGAATAGAAACGGGAATTAGTGCTTTGGTGAGCGATACAGATTTGTGTGATTTCACTAGGCTGTTTTCGAAGTATTTTTTGAGCTATTTAAACAAGTTTTTGGAACAACAAGTAACAAGCATATAACGCGTAGACATTTTATCTTTCGAATGAAGAGGTTATCAAACCATTTCGTTCAGTTGGGTAAGAGGTATTAACGCTCGAAATCTTGTTGTTCCGGTGTAGTGCTCTCGTTTGTAAAACATTGGACTTACACCGTGGTTACACGTTGTCCTACGTCAAAAATCGATCATTTGGATTCTTGTTGATAAATACAATGCGTCTCCACAACAATTACATTCTCGCCATGTTTAGGTGGAGGCGCACGCTCCAGTTTGAATTCAACCTATGAGCGGTGCAAAAAAAAGGATTTTTCGTACTCCCCGCACTCTCTTGACAACTTGGAATATGGATATGTTGTAACAAAGTAATCCAAGTTGGGTATCTTTTCGATAGTCAATCATTCCGTGTTGTCTAATTCCGCAATGATCATTGCATTTTGTCCATTAATGGATTATTAAAGATCAAGACAACCTTGGACATAAATGTGAATAATGACAATGCGTTCAAACTGAGTGTTCCCTAGGGGAAGGTGATATTTATGCGGTAGCAGGTTCGCGGTAATAGAAAATCATTATTTTTATTTCCGTTCTCACTGTTTCTCCTAGGCTATATACACTAACCACTAAGCAATAGAAATAGTTATTACACTTAACCATCGATTCGAACTGTTCCGTTCGAACGGCTGTGACCTGAAGTCGATTGCCAAGATAAAAGCATTCAGAGCGTTCATTCCTAATAGGTTTGGGGTCATCCAAAACTGCATTTGCTCGCCTCGTTTACTTTTGTTGAGTTATCAAGCAATATATTCGCGAAACAAATGGTTTGGTTTTCTCGTAGAACGAAGAAAATATTTAGAAAAATATATCCAATACAATGGAGGCCTGCTCGTCAAATCTGCGATTATTGTTTCTCGTAAATGGGACGAGAAAAAAATTCGCTTCTAACTGTGCCTTGAACTAATTTAATTTTAGTAAACACTATCATTGTTTGACACTTGTTACTTGAGAATGCGAATCCTCTTGTAAGTCATTGCGCTTTTCACATATTGGTTTCTTTGTATGGCCATTGCATTTTCTGAGCGGTAGAAGTTACTTTATACAATTTATTAGCTGCTTAATTCGACATAAATTGGTAAAATATAGTAAGGAAGACGACGTTCCTGTTGTTAGCTCCCGTCAGATAGTTCCTCTCGTTTTTTTTTCTTTCTACGTCTGTTTCTGATCGCTCTCTGTCTCGACCTAGCCCTAAAACTCGTTCTCGCTCGCCCTCGCATTCACATTAATTTAATTTGTAGACACAATCAGTCTTTTGGTTTCCATTTCCCATCTCTTGCTATAACATGTGTTGCTGCTCTCTGCTTGGATTAGTATTTTTCGTGCACAATTTTACTCGCCTTTCTACATTACTAGTTTCATCACGTCATCAGTTCAAGCGAAAGTTCTCTTGTGTCTCGTTTCGACTTAGTTCCGGGCCTTACATAGCCTACCCCTAGTGCCATAATCTCATCCAGGCAAGTGTCCTGAACGAGTAAAAAAAACGCGTAAAATAAATAAATAGTAAATTTGGGCACGTCACACCCTGGAAGGTGACCAGTAGCACTAGTGGGCTATGTTTGCACGGGTCTTGTCAACGGAATATTACAACCTTGTGTCTAACTTTTGCCTTGATCACTTCTAATTGAATCACTTTGATCGAACTGCAGAGCGCGAGTGGTTTACCACCAATTGTTCGTCTCACCTCACATGAACAGAATAGAAAAAAAAGTTCAACAAAATTAAGAAAAGATTCTTACACAGACAGATAAAACGAAACATTCTAGAACCCTACGAACAGTAGCTTTACGACTATCACTAAATATATGTGTGTTGTGTATATATTGTATTGTTATACGATAACAAAGTGATAAAAACATTATTCCAGAGCTAGTTTGCCTAAGCCTAGGTACTGCTTTGTCACACGTGTACATTCTGGCTTAGTAGGAGTTCCCGCAGGTTGAGTAGATTGCTAAGCAGATCGTCGCGTTCCTTCCGATCCCGAACGATGAACTGTTGGCTGTTGGTGGAGCGAGAATATCTGCTCCACTCCTGTCGCTGCTGGGATCGATTTGCGTATTGGCCACTGCACGAGATGCTGCGGCTGTGGCGATTGTAGTAAGAGTTGTTGCTATTGCCACTGTCGTCCATGGTAGTTTCGCACTGCGGAACAATCGTAGATTCGGCGGACCTCACGTCGTCCGGCAAGGAGAACGGTATTGTGGGGGTCGCTACACGAGTGGTGGAATCCACGACGTCCGCCGGTGACTGTTGTTGCTGCTGCTGCTGCTCCTCTACAGCGTGAGTTTTGGGTTTTGTGGCGCTGGTGGTGATTTTGTCCATCGAAGTCAGTTGGTGGTCCATTGTCGATGCCAGGGATTTATTTGAGTCATCCTCCTTGAGGGCACCGTCCAAGCTGGAAGAGGTTAAGAAAATGGATGCTTTGTTGGTAAATTTCTTGCTGGTAAATTCCGTTATGTATCCTAAGTTATGCCGCATGATATTAGTGATTAATGGTTTTGGTTATTTCCACAGATGAAACGATAATTGGATCATAGCACACAGCACACTGACGAATATTTTATGAGTTTTTTACATTTTCGAACTGGAATAATGATGCTTGTTGATAAATTAACACCGTTTACACGTACGAATGCAGAGGTAATTCTCCTGTATCGCAGACTACTTGGACCTGAGCATTCACTCGAAATACGCAGCAAAATTTTTTTCTCTGGTTTGAAAAATGTAAAAATAACGTTGTAAACAGAATTTTTCAACTGCTCATCTACTC
Source organism: Toxorhynchites rutilus septentrionalis (assembly GCF_029784135.1). Taxonomy (NCBI): domain Eukaryota; kingdom Metazoa; phylum Arthropoda; class Insecta; order Diptera; family Culicidae; genus Toxorhynchites; species Toxorhynchites rutilus. Next base: position 304,635,332 of record NC_073746.1, on the reverse strand, counting down.
TTCGAGAACAAAATAGGCTAAATATATGAGCGAATGACTCATTCATTTTCGGTAAGGGGTGGTACACAAATTACGAAATGCTAAAAATGCGATTTTTAACCCCCTATCCACCTCCCCCTTATGTAACAATAAGTAATGCAAGACAAACCCCCTCCCTCTTAAGTAATGCTAACATGAAACATATGTGCAAAACGTTAAAGTCATTTGAAAGAAATCATATTTTAGCTTTTATGAAGTAATGAAAATATCCACGTAAACAATGGAGGCGGTGTCTGGCGTTTAGCTAAAAGAAACATGAGCTGGTATAATTTAATGTTGATTTATACAAAAGCAACTACTCCTTGGTCCAACTCAGCAGTTCCTGTCGTTACATTCCACTACTTGCAAAAGGTACTGGGATATCCTAACGTGATGAACAAACCACTCGGTTGAACATCCTACTAATTCCGCTTCTTCGATTTAGAGAGTTTGCGGACTCAATATATTCGGCTTCAACGGGATATCCATCGATCGCTAGGTTGTTCCACACATCAGCTATCGTTTTCCCTGCATACTCAAAATTCGCAGGGGGTCGCTTGTTTTGAGTTTTCATCCAAGTGAGATCCCTCATGATCATGAGGCAGTATTGAACCTGAACCTAACTCCTGGGAGAGAGGAGCCATCAGACATTCAACTCGGTTGAAAGCACTACGTCCTGGAGCATTTGTAGCAACGAATATTGCATCGAGATTCTTTCGAAAATATGTATGATCTTTTTATAACGAGGGCACACGTCTGGTCCTCCATCCACATTAATTATGAATTATGAGCTAGCTTGGTTATTTCTTGATGTCGAATAATTTTGAATCAGGGCGTTCGATAACAAACGGAATAAGCTCATGTTTAGCAGGCATGACAGAATCATGATTCCTGCTTACTGGCTGCTATTAGCCTCATTACAACACGTGCTTTATCATCTTGGCTCAGGGAACACACCTCATTCGGTCCTAGAATCGATGCTAGCTGCTCAAGCTTATAGGGGCGCGTGAATTTATTTAGGAATATCGATGGCACTGAATATCACGCATCTAGGTACATCAAAATTAAAAAAAAACTCGATCCTAGGGTCAATGAACTTCCAAGTTTCCGAAAGCACTGTATTGGAAGCTACTTTCACGAGCTTCCTTCGGAAGAATGAAACGTGAATCTTCTATCTAAAAATGACAATCATAATCAGAACATGATCGGAGTCATCGTTTTTCAGAACGCGGAAACATATCCGCGAATATTGGCACATCAATTGGCGAAACGTCGAAATTACAATTTATTTGCAATGTAGATGATATTTCTAAATGAAAAAGCCGCTGGATGGAAACAATCAGTATGCTTCTAGCGGAGAAGTTACCGCTGAACTTATTTGTAGCTGGTCAAGTAAACCTTTGAAATCATGATTCAGCTATACAGGTCGGACTCGATTATATATAGACTTGATTATATACAGACTCGATTATATGTGATTCAATTATGTACAATTTTGGACTCGATTATGTACAGTTTGGATTTTTTTTTTATATTTATAATATGGCTTATTTCATGAAAAAATGTAACCTTTCAACTTTAAGATGAAGTTTAAGCTATTACATGCACAGTGGGGTAAAAATCGTGATTTTTGAAGATTTTGCTTGAATTTTCACCAGGAATTGTTTATATCGATATTGCAGCCAAATTAAGAAAGATTGAAGTTGTGCGTCAAAGAACAAATTGTGGAGCGGTTAAAAAACTTCAATTTAATTGATAGAAACAATCTAGTTTAATATAATTTTTTAGGATAAAATTAACAATAACACAAAATTATCAACTTTTAAGTGCTTCACTTCAAAAATGTTATCAAAATCCACTAATTTAGTTGTTCCACTACTATATCCTGTACTGAATTTTCTCATCTTTCAAATGAAAGCATCAAAATCGTCTTCCGTAGCGTACTCTTTAATGTAGAGCCAGTTTGAGGCAACAGAGTTCGAAACAAAAAAAAATTCTATAACTCTGTCATTGTTGAAATTCGAACATATGCGTAGGAGGATTTTTTTCATCAAATATGATCGTCTATCACCTCCTGGGAGAATCTGGATAAATTTATTTTTTTCATGTGAGAAAGGTGTTTTCTGGCTTTATAGGGATGAATCAAAAATCAAATTTATTTTCAAAAAACGAAAAATACATGCAAAAAAACAAATAAAGAAAAAAATTTGACTCGATTATATACAGGATTCGTTTATATACAGTGAAAAGAAATTAAAAACTGTGTATAATCGAGTCCGCGCTGTATATATTTCAAGCAAGCAAACCATTTGTTATGACAATTGTCATGCGTAAATGCGAAAACAGAATAGAAACATACGGTATGAGGCATGATGTCGACGCCAACCTCTCTCAGTTTCTATTCTGTTTTCGCATTTTCGCATGACAATTGTCATGACAAATGGCTTGCTTGATTTTAAGTTAATTATCAACAAATGTCTGTCAAATATATACGGGCAATTTGAAATTTTAACTCTTCCCGCTGAACACTTTTCAATAATACTATTATTCAATAATAATACTTTTTTAATACTCTCAGTGATCTGAATGTCTATTGAGCGCGATCTGTTATTTAGTTTGTTTACAGCGTCAATGAGAACATGTTTTTCGCTCGACTATTTTTGATATGGATATTTTTTTTGGTCAAAAATATTGTGTTGCGAACAAAATTTGTCGTACCGAAACGTTGAAAATGCCGCAAATACATTTGGCAACTGCAGTAGAATTCGCTTATTATTACTCCGCTTATACTGACTTACTGCCTATTATTACGTAATTACACAACGAAGTTTGGTTTTCATATAAAATTCTTTGTAAAAAAGTCGAATATAACGATTTCTTTACATGCATAAGTATATGAAAAACGGGGTTTCCACAAATGATATCCGTTTCTTATGACCTCCCTTCGATTTCATTATATACGGATTCCATTCTGTATCGAAAACACGGGTGTATGAATAGTACATTCAAAAACGGCCGAGGAAAGATGAACGATTCGTCATATTTTGGTTGATGTTTTGGACGTGAGAAAAATCGCAGCACGACTAGTGCCAAGAGAGCTCAATTTTCTTCAAAAATTTAATTGCAATCACGTTGCCGAAGACATGAGCGAACGGTCAAACTCAGATCCTTTGTTTATCCAACGCATAATTACTGGCGACGAGACAAGGGTGTACGATTATGGCATGCGAACGAGTCAACAATCATTAGTATGGACCGCGTGGACGCAATCATCAGCACGGACGAGTCGAAATCGAAAAAAAACTACGTCAAAGTCCGTAAAACGAGAAGGTAATGCTGAGTGCTTTGTTCTATATTCGTAGTGTTGTCCATTCGGAAATCCTTCCGGAGGGCCAAACGTTCAATAAAAAGAAGAAAATTTCCTTGGCGTTATGAGGCGTTTGAGAATGGAGATTCGTCGCAAACGGCTAGATTTGTGGAAGGATAATGGTTGGATTTTGCACCACGATAATGCACCAGTTCATCAATCGATCATTGTGCACGATAGTTTAACTAAAAATGGCACTAATGGCACGTAGTCTCCAAATATGGACCCGTGTGGATTATTCTTATTCCCGAAACTCAAATTACCGCTTCGTGGAACCCATTTTGACAGCATTGACGACATGAAATCGAATTCGCTGAAGGCAATTCTTGAATACAACTATAAAAAGTGTTTCGATGACTGGATTGTTCGTTGGAAAAAAAGAATCGCTTCAGAAGAGCCTATTCTAAAGACGATAATATAAATTTAGATGAAAAATAGATATTTTAATTTCAAAAGTTTTGATTAATCTCGAGTGGTTCGTTTCGACCGTGCAGGATCGCGGCGCGTTTGCTCCGGTGAAGCCATGATGTAAACAAATTAACTTGTCTTGACAGCCAATGCTTACTGTGATTCAATACACTCTCCTCTTGTTTCAGTAAAATTTTGAAAAAATACTCAACATATGCCTCTATGACAACGATTTTAGTATATCTGGATTTTTTTGAGTTCAATCTTTAGAAATATGAACTTCTGTGCTGGCAAAAGAGTCGCAGAAACATCTTAAATTATACAACGAGGGCCAAGTAGATGTTTCTGAAGTACAAGATTTCGTGACGATAGGAAGAGCGTCGAAAGGACCAGCCCCATAAGGGGTGTTACGATCAAAATTTTGTCGACCTAAACGTGACGCATTCATTTTTATCATACTTTTAAAGAAGGAAACTTGAATGGGGCAAATCGAAGTCCAGAAGCCGCAACGACAGGAAAAAGTGACTGTCGAAATTCTCCGAGAAACATTTGATTTTGTACGCTACCTATATGTGTCTTGGAGGCGACATTACATCGCAATCGGGACCATCAATCGGGAAATTTACGTGAACTATTTTTGTCTGAAAAAATGTTAGAAATGTTCAAACAATGCTCTCATCTAGTTTCCAGACTAATAGTTCAATGTAAGAACTGCTTCTGTTTTACAATAGAACTGTATGGATATGAACAAAAAATTATGATTCCGGAAAGCCGAAATCCCGGAGTTTTGGGGATTCGTTCAAACTATTATGAATGTGGAATGAAAGTTGGTGAAAATATCCACAGTTGAAAACATTTTAATTTTTTGGATACAAGAGGTTTTTTTCGTTGAACACATAATGTTTAATGAACCGAAAAATATTAGGCTGTCAAAAAAGTCCTGCGGTTTTTTTTGAATTTTCATTTGTTCATAAAATTAGTTACAATCATCTGTTTTAAGTCAAATATGCGCCGTTTTATTCGATGACTTGTTCCCAACGAGATTCCAACTTCATAATACCCCTGTTATAGAAGCTCACTTCCTTATTGGCAACAAACTCGGATAGCCAATTTTCACAGGCCTCTTTTGTGGCTAACTTTTGACTACCTAGTCGTTCACCATGGACAAAAACAGGTGGTGCAAGGTCCGGACTATACGGCGGATGCAAAAGAACCTCCCATCCGAGCTCCCGGAGCTTCTGGCGCGTCACCAAAGAAGTGTGTGGCCTGGCGTTGTCCTGATGGAAGACAATGCGGCCTCTGTTTATGAAAGATGGCCTCTTCTTCACGAGTGCTATCTTCGAGCGGTCCAGTTGTTGGCAGTACAGGTCCGAATTGAGCGTTTGGCCATAGGGAAGCAGCTCATAATAGATTATTCCTTGACAATCCCACCAAACACACAGCAGAACCTTCCTGGCCGTTAATGAGGGCTTGGCCACCGTCTGAGCCGCTTCAGCGGGCTTCGACCACAACCGTTTGCGCTTCACGTTGTCGTAAGTGACCCACTTTTCATTGCCAGTCACCATCCACTTCAGAAACGGGTCGATTTTTTTGCGATTCAGCAGCGATTCACATGCGTCGATACGGTCAAAGATGTTTTTTTTGCGTCAATGTGTGTGGCACCCATACATCGAGCTTCTTTGTGAATCCAAGCTTCTTCAAATGGTTAATAACGGTTTGATGACTTATCCCCAGCTCTTGGCCGATGCTACGGCTGCTACTATGCCGGTCTCGGCTAATTCAGCGATTTTGTCGCAATTTTCGACGACAGGCCTTCCGGAGCGTGGCGCATCTTCGACGACCTCTACACCAGAACGAAAACGTTGAAACCATCGTTGTGCGGTGGAAATGGAAACTGTATCGGGTCCATAAACTGCACAAATTTTATTGGCAGTTTGAGATGCATTTTTGCCTTTGTCATGGTAGTACTGTAAAATATGTCGGATTTTCTCTTTATTTTGCTCCATATTTGCGACACTATAACTCATGAACGACTTAACCAAACAAAACACTGTCAAGGACTATATTATAGCGCGCAAAAATACCTTTCCAACAAGCTATAGTATGACTCGATACAATGAATACAACTAGAACTACGCGCTTACAACGACATCTCGCGGAAATACCGCAGGACATTTTTGACAGCCTAATACAAGTTGAATTGGAATAAATAATATAAACCAGGAGAACATGAACAAGATTTGGAAAAAAACTGCTACTATTTCGAAAATCAATGTACATGTTTGTAATTTGCCTGAGCTTGACGGAATAGAAGGCTCAAAACAAATTGGTGTTTCAATCAGAGCAGTACGCTACCAATCTCAGAATCGTTCAGTCTTTGTAGCGTTATGTAAATTGCATTATCAGGAATAGGTAGTATTTTATGTTGAAAATATAATATTTGAAGCATTGGCCACATAATATCCGTACGAGTTGTATAATTTGTATCGACACGCTATCGGTGACCGCAACGAGATTTTTTGACAGCGGTTTGCTTATAAAATAATCCTCTTTAAGTGATGAAAGTCTAGCCGCCTTCGTACAGTAAGTTAAGTGCACTACATATACAACGTCCCGTCACCGTAAAGAACAAAAAAAGTTTTTCAAATGTAAAACGGAATTTTGCTAGGTTATCTTCAGTGACGAAAAACAAGTTCATTTTGGATCGTCCTGATGGTATCAACGGGTACTGGCGTGAATTACGGATGGACGAACAGTATTTTTCAACCAGAAACTTTGGTGGAGGATCGTGCATGGTTTGGGCGGGATTCAGTGCAACGGAAAACTTGGAAGATAGCTTTCACATCCCTCAAGATGGACAGCAGGAATTATATACATATTTTAGGGGTCTTCTACCGTTTTTTACATTCAGCATTTACATTTCAGCAAGACAATGCCGCTGTTCATACCAGCAAGGAAACTAAGCGATGGATTTAGGAACAAACACTTGACTTATTGGACTGGTCGGCTCGCTCTCCAGACTTGAATCCTGTGAAATTTTTTCGAGAATTCAAGTACGCAGAATTTACGCTGAGGGAAAGCAGTACACCACGGTTGATGATCTCAGGGTCGCTTTTTCAGAGACATAGGAAAATATTGAGAAATCCGTTCTGTAGAATTTAGTAAATAGTATGCAGATAAGAATCATTCAGGTTATTAATCGAAAAGGTAAGTAACCAATTTTTGACATGTAAATTTGCCGGTTGTTTTGAATTTTCCATTGATAATACTTATGAATTTCGAAATGGTCTTATAAGAAACAATAAATAAACAAACGACTCTTTTGAACGAAATCGACGTGAGGTATACTTTATTCTAAGCATTCAACAAAGTATGAAAATATCTCGTTGAAATTCTAACTGCTTGTGTTACAACGAAATATATTCAAGTTGGTCTTATAGAAGTTGGATAGAGTGTATGTCACTATTTGGAATACAAAAATTATTGGACAGACAAGCGCAGTACCATGGTTTGAGCCCTGTAGAAAATTGTGGAAAAAATTGAAAAGCGCGGTTGCAAAATATGCTTCGTCGAATTGTTTGCTATTTTTGCTTATGATAGCTCCAAGCAATGAAAACAAATATCGTAATCCAGCGAGATTTCTGGAATGTATCAGTGGTGGCCACACAAAAACACAATAAATTGGAGTTGATAAGAACAATAACGTACCCACAGGAAGAAAGAAAAAAATCCTAATGCTAACGTGAGCTGCATCGTATATTAATCTCGTATAATTAACCCATAAACAAAATGATAAAGCGTGCATTTTCGGAACGGTAATATGATTATATCTTATCATCGAGTAAACAGAAAGCAGTGAAAGTACTCATCGCCGGACTGCATCAAAACAATTATCACCCCCTTCATCACTACCGGTGATATATTAAATCTCACCATAAATCAACATTCCGGCGCCTTACGGGAAGTGTCACTTGATAAAAGATAGCAACCATATGGTGGGCCAATCGAACGATGATCGCCGCCGGGTGCAATTCGCAATGCAGTGCTATGCGTTTCATCTCAGCGCACAAATTATAGCGCGAGAGACAACAACTTTTTCAAGCTATTATGCTATTATGTCGTGTGGGCGGGACGAATTTTCGATTGTTTAATTTTTCCGCTTGGCACGCAATTCTTATTTTAGACTGTGAAAGTGAAACAGTGATTTGTCGCGCCGATTCGTTCGAGCTGAGCCAACAGGGAGGGGAGCGTATATGCAACTGCGATAAAAAAAAAGTTAATTCAAAAGCACATAGCGGTAATCGATGCATATGGAATCAGTAGCTAACTATTCTAGGAAGTAATTTTTACTGGGGCAGCCAGCAGCCAGCAATTAGTTGGTATAACTCGCTCCCCGTTTATGTCGTGCGCACCTAAGTTGCAACACGCTTGATCAGTGATTTCGTAATTACTCGAACAGGTACTTGACCACTTCCGAGCTTTGCTACAATTACTAAATGAGTCGTGCGACTTGAACAGTAGTGCCGCTGACGGTGCGTCTGTATTCGAATGATGAGCTTGTTATTGAGAGAGATAAAAAAAAGGATGTTGAGTCCCTGAAACAATCATATGAAACACACAAACAGTGGTGGTTAGTACCAGATCACACCTTCAAAAAACGAATTATCAAACAAATGCACTGGACGACACATGCTGTGGATACTCGCAGAAATACTGCCAATTTTCCGAAATAGAGTCACTTTTCATTTCGGTGGTTGTTTTATGTTCTTTCGAAACAAAGCCGATATCGACTAGGTTAAGTGTGTGTCTCGTTTGAGTACGAATTTACCTTACTGAGCCGCCGGATGAATATGTGAGGGTTAGTTTGGAAGCTTGTTAGTGTCGATTTGGCGTGTCGGATGGATTCAATAGTAGTTTGGATGATCCTCTGCTCGAAGGAGAGAGAGGTGCGTGTTACAATGTACAGAACGGGGAAGCTAGAAGATGGTGATAGTGAGGTGCTCTTAGGCGAGCGATGATTACCTTTCTGTATTTTGGCTGTGTCGTTCTGCGGCTATTACCTCTCGATCAGTGATGAGTTTGTTTTTTTTAATCAGTTATCAGTGATGGGAGGAATAGTTTGATTAGAAGTGTTCGTTGTTCTTTTTTTTGCAAGTATAGTTTGTACACACTTAACACTGTACGTTTGCTTTTTTTTGTCTCGATATTCATGCCATCGATTTATACACACATAATTTTAACCATTAACTCGCAAAACTCGGAAAAATTTTGTTTGGCGTTCGTTTTCTACAAGCGATCCGGACGCGCGAATAGATGTGCTCGTGTTTTGTGTATATATTATACGGATGAAATTAGAATTGTCGCTTGCAGTTAGGCTAGATTTCGAGCGGAAGTGTTTTTTTTAGTGTGTGCAAAAAATTACCAATAGGGACCGCTATTGTTCACTGAGCTCATATGGCGCCACGTGTCCAGCTCGACCGTTGGGTCCACGTAGGGCGAGCTGTACGCGCTTATGCTAGGGTTGGAACATTGGCCGTTAGTGCTGTTTGTACTGTTGGTGTGGGATGTGCTATTATTGTTGTTGCTGTTGCTATTAGGGGTGCTTCTACTGTATGCGTTATGAGAGGGGAAGAATATGCTGGACTCCTGACGGGGCATGACTCGATTCGTGAGCGAATAGTTGTGGCCCTGGGAAGAGAAAGGAAAACAGTTGCGTGAATATGCGAAGCACCATAAGAATTCTAACGAATTTGTTTCTTTACGTCATTGTTATCCCAGAACTCGCCCGCATCACATTTGTAACAAACGCAGAACTCAATCCGTCTGGACTTAGGGGGAAGAGTTAGCTTGAACGAGAAGGTATCGTGTACCATGTAGGCGGATGCTATGCCGCTCCCAACCTGAAAATAGTTTTAAATATACATTGCAGTCAAAAAAAAATCATACAGCCATTTCATGCCAAATCGATGTAGTGGTTCTCAGATTTTCGTGGAGAATGATAGTGTTGCTCCTCATCGCAAAATGTATTTTTTATTTTTTCATTGGGGCGCCCATTTTCGTGGTATGAAAATCAATTTTTTCGCCTTTTTTACAATTTTTTTTTTCGAAATTCATAACTTTTGAACTACTGACTGATTCAGATGATCGACATATCAAATTAAAGCCAATCAAATCTTCTTTATACAAATGCAAAAATGATTTTGTTTGTGTAATTATTGATTTCATTTGTTTTTTTCATGATTTACATAGCTCAGAGATAGAGGGCCCTATATACAGGGAAACTTCGATATAACGTACATATTTTCAATGTGTGAAAAATATTTTCGGAATAGGTACCGAGAGTTTCATGTCAATCTCACAGGTTCAACAAAAGTCACTTGGTGATCTGGGTTTAGGTTCCCGAATTTTAATTAGCGCAATGGAAACCCATAAAACATTCTACCTGTGTATTGTGTATTCTGGAAAAGTTGATTATGTCTGAAACCATAGCCCATAATCAGGACTTCCATATGAAATATGTATTTTTGCATTACATGCTCTACTGCAATATGGCTTGAACACTTTACCCTTAAGATTTTATTCAGTTAGAATCCGAAATTCCAGTCCATTTTCTACCGACGATCGTAGTTGGCGTATCTCAAATATTTTAACAGCAAATTGTTTGGAAACCCTGTATCTTTCGACGATGTAAATTTCACGTTGATCCGTTTTGTCAGCTACTCAAATCACGAAATCGCTGAAGGTGGCTATATCGACCAAGGGATTGCTAAGATGGCCGCCTTTCTGTAGCCAGCATTAGGATTGGGCGATCCCGGATCGATTCTCAAACAATCGATCTTTTCCATTCCGATTTCCGATTTTTTGGATCGATCTTTTGTACTCGAGAAAATCGAGAAAATCGATTTTCTGCTTTCGATCTTTTCGATCTTTTTGTAGATTTGTTTTTCAGTGTTCATCGATTTTTTATCTCACCAAAGGCCAGCTAACATTTCTTTTAAACATAATGTCAGCATTTGGATCGCTTCTTCTACGATTTACTTCAGTACAAATGCTGACAGTGACAGAACTAATGGAAGCTACATAGGGGATGAACTGTAACAGGCTGCGCGTAGGATCAATGAACCTGATGTTGACATTAATTACTGGCGAAAGGTTGTTTTTTAGATCTGGCGCCAAAATCGAGAATCGTATGGCACGATTGGCTTTTATGGGATCATTGTTAGCTAAGTTCTGGGCTGTTGTTCAATTTCTAATGATACTTTTTCGATTAATTCATCAAATAAAACAACTACCTGACGGCGCAAGATGAATTCCCTGTAGCTGTGGCCTTCATGCTGTGGAACAAGAGGAAATGCTTTTGATATTTGAATAGAAATATGAAATTTGTATTCCCTGTTTAAAGAAACGACAGTATTCATATAGGATAAGCATATAAATCGAAACAAGCTTCTAATTTTTCAAAAATCGATTCAGCAAAGATCGATTCTTTGGTACTGATTTAATCAGTGGATCGATCCCTACGCTGTTTGGAAAATCGATTCAATAAGATCGATCTTTTTATAAAGATCGCCCAATCCTAGCCAGCATACAAACTTAGAAGCATAGAAATCATAACCTGAAATTAAAAATGAATTGCTCCGCACGATCCTGTAGCAGTGATTTTAATTACAAATCGACAAGAAAGCTTCCGGATGGGTATCCAAACATCGCTTGCCAAAGGAAACTATCCAACGTAATCAAATATTAACATATATGACTCCAAACAGTAAACAATACGTGAGCCCCTGAGGACGAGCCCTGTTTTATGCTGCCTACGCTCAATTTTCATTGGTTGGGATAGGGTTGCCAGAGCCCCGATATCGACAGTATATAATGTACTGAAACGTTCTCGTGAACGTGCACATGTTGTTCTGATGGATCAGAAGACCAATCTTAGTGGAGTATACGATCGGAAGCTTAAGATACTTAACGCAAACTCTCGAACTACGACATCGCATCAAACACAACTTTAACCAAAGTCCACATTCGGAGACTTCATATGCGAGAAGGTTATCGTTATTTTTGTGCCTGCAAGCAAACAAACAGGACGCTGAAGCTAAACGTAGAAACCAAGAGACCACCTGCACCTCGAAAGTTGTACACGAGGGTTTTGACGAAGTACGAAGGATGTATGCTGATGGATGACGAAATATACGTGAAGATGAACTTTGGAAAGCCCCCAAGCCTGAAATTCTAGAGGGGCACTGCTAGACAAGCCATTCCCAGCAAATTTAAGTTCGTTTTCGCTAATAATTTTGCCAGGAAGTTCGTGATTTGGCAAGGGATTCGCAGCTGTGGACAGAAAACCAAGGTTTTGTTTACAAACAAGACAAGGGACTCGAAAATGTATAGGGGAGGGTGCCTCCAGGAACGTGAAGTTGTGAAGTTTTGGCCAGATTTAGTAAGCCGCCACTACAGTCGAGGGGTTTTTCAGTGGTCCCCCGTGGCAATGGGATCAATTACTTTGAAAAAGACCTCAACCCTCCCAATTGCTCTCAAGAAAGCAGAATAGCGGAATTTGTGCCAAAGTGACTCGGGATGCTGCAGACACGAAGAGATCGTGTTATAAAATGGACGCTGAGGTTGAACAACAGAGAGCCCAAACTTTGAAACATTCAAATTCATCACTGTAAAGGAATAATTTTTCCATAATTTTTTTTGAAAGATAAATTATCTATATTAAGATATAAAAATATTTTTTGTACCTTTGACCAATCCCGAGATACAATTGGTTTTTCCGGACCCTAAATGAATCAAGCTTTAATCAACAGTATGATCAGGAAAAAGGTTGGCTTCATCTTCGAGTTGAACTTTTTCATCATTATTTACCTATCTTAACCCAAACAGCAACACAAAAAGTAATATATAAGCTTTGTTCCTGAGTTCTTTAGTATGCTTCGATATAACGTAATTTGAAAATAAAATGTACGTTCTATCGAAGTTTCCCTGTATTTTTTATATTTTTTCTTAAAAGCTGTGATTTTTTACATAATACAGGTCGGACTCGATTATCCGGAGACTCGATTATCCGGGATTCGATTATCCGGAATTTTAGACTCGATTATCCGGAGTATTTTATTTTTGATTTTCGGAAATTCTGAATAATTTGTATAATTATTTCATATTTAATAGCCAATATGGTTATCAAATGAAAGAGATTGACTAGTAGAACACAGTTATTTATGAAAAATGCAAATCCAAGATGGCAGCCACTACAAAATGGCGGATTACGTATTTTCTCAAAACCCCATCGATATGGGTATCAAATGAAAGGTCTTAACTAGTAGAACACAGTTATTTATGAAAAATGCAAATCCAAGATGGCAGCCACTACAAAATGGCGGATTACATATTTTCTCAAAACCTCATCAATATGGGTATCAAATGAAAGGTCTTGACTAGTAGAACACAGTTATTTATGAAAAATGCAAATCCAAAATGGCGCCATATGTAGTTTTTTCCCAACCCCATCAATATGGATATCAAATGAAAGGGATTGACTAGTATAACATAGTTATTCATGAAAAATACAAATCCAAAACAAGATGCCGATGACACCACAAGATGGCGATGGCGACAAGATGAATATTTATCGGAATATTTTGATGATGTACTGTATTCTAATAGTCAAATCATTTCATTTGAAACCAATATTGAGGGGATGGCAAAAAATACATAGTCGACCATTTTGTGGCGGCGACCTTTTCGAATTTATGTTGTTCATAATGTAGTGTATTCTCCAAGTCAAGCCATCCAACCATTTTTGAGTGGCGGCCAAATTGAATTTTTGAAAATCATGGAATACGCAGTTTTATAATGGCAGTAGAATTATAGGTATGTTCCAAACTTCAGATCAATCAATGATCAAGAACGGAGTCAAATTCCAATTAATGTGGGACAATCCTACAAACACTTAAACATACATACAAACAGGGCAAGCTGAATGAAACCATTAGAAAGTAACTGTTTATGTGGGATGTTCAGTGTAACGCTAGAAAACAATAGCCAATGTTACACCCTGTAGTTAGTAGCCATAAACAAAAACAAGAAACCCCAACTGTCTAAGAAGATTGTCAAAACCACATTTAGATGATTCGGCAAAACATTAGGGAAATTATAAATTTGTTCTCGAATATAATAAGGAATACTAGATTGTAAGTGAATTAAAAATAGAGATGAATTATAAAAATAAATTTATTGCAGCTTTAGCTGATCAATCGGAAAATTCGAGTGTCTGCTTAAAGAATTCCGAAACAAAACTTCGACGAACAAAAACTAAAGAATCTACCATACAAGATGGATTCAGAGCAGAGATCGATTGTTCGACAAACACGAGCTATGACAAAAGCCGCTGCTATGAAGGCAATGTCTAACCCGTCGGATAACAAATCGACTCACGAAAAGGACAATAATGATGATGTTGATCGAGGTGACGAGCATGATTGCGCCGCCTGTGATCGACCAAATAATGCCGAATTCTATATGGTCCAGTGCAAAGATTGCGACCGATGGTACCATTTTTCGTGCGCCAAAGTGACAACCGCATCCGTTCATGCAACGGTATTTTCGTTCGAACTATGCAATCCACGAATACCGCCACCAGTTTCGTTAACGGGTCAATCCAATAGATCTAGCGCGAGGAAAGCGCAGATTGAACGAGAACTCGAACGGCTCGAGGAGGAGAAAAGGTTGATGGACGAAATGGAAAATGAACAGCTGGCTCAGGAGAAAGCTTTATTGCAGAAGGCTAAATTGGACAAAATTGAGCGGACCAAGCTGTATATCGCAAAGAAATATGACCTGCGGAGTCAGCAAGAGGAACACGATGGAGGTGCAAGCGTACACAGTCTTCGTTCAAACCGAACAAGCAATCAACGTGTTGGAGATTGGATTCAAACTCAGCGAGAAGCGGCCGACAAAACTGGCCTTGGTATGGTAGGAAACATATCCGAGCTTCCGTCAGCTGTTTCCATTCCTCCACCAATTGCAAATCCGGTCGAAAGACTCGAAGATAACTTCACATCGACTCCGTTAGCAGATAAAGCAAAAACGAAAAATGATCCCATCAGTGAATGTGGATATAAGCTCTGATATTAGCAAGACCGTAAACGACGCTAGGAGAGAGAATTTGGAAGGCAATTCGAATGTCGGAGTTGGCAACTCAGATTTAGTGAATTCTTCCATCATACCACCGGTGAATGTGCAACCATTTTTAGCGATGTTAGATGAAGCGAGGGCCGGTCCGTCAACACAAGGCATCATTTTGAAGCATGCCGAAGGAGTCGGAGCTTATGAGTACTGGCGGCAGCAAAGGACGAAGCGAGAGTTAGCGTTAGTTGAGCAAGTACGAGAGTTGGAAAACCAGCGAGCGAAGGCATTGCTCGATCAGCAACGTAAAGAAGAGGAGTTGAAGTGCATGCGGCAGATGCAAGTTTCGTTTGAACCGAAGCGGCAGCAAGAGTTGGCGAAACAAGAAGGTGAGCTGAGACGTCTTCGCGCTTTGGAGCAGGACTTCAGGGAACAACTTCGGCTACAGGGGGAGCCGCAAACATCTGGTCATCTGATTCCACAGGAAGCGGCTGCGTTTGGTGAGATATCCTCACTGGACCAGAGGATTAACATGGTTGGAGGTGAAACAGGTGAACGCAGAGTGCCGACACGTTCTGAAGGAGGTATTATAGATTCCCATAAGGAATGGTACATTTCGGAAATGGAAATGCTAAGGCAGTCACGTAGGGAAAATTCTAATTTGCAACCAGTGAGTGAACAAATTCAAAATATTATCCCACTTCCTGAAATAAATTGTAGCCCCTCTTACTCTTATCGACAACCCATTGAAACTACTGTTCAAACCCCAGTTGGTGGACGTACTGATTGTACAATGCCAATATATCTAGCACCCCATTCCCCCCATATGCTTCAAAGTAATGTTCCAAATGCATCTCAAGGTCAGTTGTGTCCACCCGCCCCGTCCGTTCTATCAAATAAAGCAAGGAGCCACAGTGCCCAACTAATGATAACTGGGCCAACACCACAGCAGATAGCTGCCAGGCAGGTAGTTTCTAAGGAATTGCCAGTTTTTTCGGGCAATCCACTCGATTGGCCGTTGTTTATTAGCAGTTTCCGACATTCAACTGAAACTTGTGGCTACTCTGATTCGGAAAACTTGTTAAGACTTCAGAGATGCCTCAAAGGAAGTGCCAAGGAAGCGGTAAGCAGTTTTCTATTACATCCGTCCACTGTCATTCAAGTTATATCCACTCTTCAAACACTGTATGGTCGTCCTGAGCAGACCGTGAAGGTTATGGTCACGAAAGTAAGAGAAACTCCGGCTCCGAAAGCAAATCGAATGGATACGTTGGTGAAATTTGGGTTGACAGTGCAGAATTTAGCCGCTCATTTAAGGGCAGTTGGACAGGAAAGACATCTGTCTAATCCAATTTTGCTGCAGGAGCTGGTGGATAAGTTACCAGATGCAGTAAAATTTAACTGGGCCTTGTGTCAACAACAATTACCAGTAGTGGACCTAAGCACATTCAGTGACTATATGGCAAAAGTTGTTTCGGCTACGAGTACAATAGTGTCATGTGACATGGATTCAAAACATGTTCATCGAGATGATCGTAGACCTAAAGAGAAGGGATATGTCAATGCACATGCAGTGGAGACGGCTCAGTTCTCCCGTGAAACGGCAGATGAAAAACAGCGGATCCATCCTTCGACCGAAATAATCAAAAAGTCATGTTCTGTTTGCAGCGGTGGCAATCATCAAGCAACCAACTGTGCTACATTTAAAAAACTGTCTGTTGATGAGAGGTGGAAGATCGTCAAAGATCGCAAGCTGTGTCGACGGTGTCTCATAGCACATACTCGATGGCCTTGTAAAGGAGAAATCTGCGGTGTAGGAGGATGTCAAAAGCGCCATAATCGGCTCCTGCATTATGACCCATCATCAACTGAATCGAAACCTGGTGTATCAGTGAATGCCACAGTCACAATTCATCGTCAGTCAGCAGCATCCACTCTGTTCCGTGTGATTCCTGTAACCTTATATGGTGAGAAAGGACAAATTAACACACATGCGTTTTTAGATGATGGTTCTTCGGTCACGTTGGTAGAACAAGCGATTGTGGATTCGTTGGGTGTGGAAGGAAAGACCGAATCGCTCTGCATTCAATGTACAGGTGGAATAAACAAAACATTCTCGAGTGCTCAGCGTGTGAAAATGAATATCTCGGGAGTTGGTAGTAGCAAACAGTTTGATATTTCTGACGTGTATACAGTAGCGAGCCTTGGTCTACCAGAGCAGACGTTAGATTTCGACGGCATGGTGAATCAATTCAAACATTTGCGAGGATTGCCGATAAAAAGTTTCAAACATGCTGTTCCTGGGATTCTCATTGGTTTGAGTAATACCCACCTGTTAGCTACACTGAAGTTACGCGAGGGTCTTCCTCATGAACCGATTGCCACGAAGACTCGCCTAGGTTGGACGGTATATGGAAGTGTAGTAGGAGCAGAAGCACCCTTTAACCATCGACAAATGCACATTTGTGCTCGAAATAATGATCAAGATCTTCATGAGTATGTGCGCAGCTTCTTTTCTGTAGAAAGCCTCGGCATAACGATAGCCCCAGAAATCGAAGGATTGCAAGATCAAAGAGCGCGACAGATTCTCGAGTCAACTACAATACGTACAGCGAGTGGGAGATTTGAGACCGGACTTCTATGGAAGCAAGACGAAGTGGAGTTCCCTGACAGTCGACCGATGGCTGAAAAACGTTTACGATGCCTGGAAAAACGATTGAAAAAGGATCCATTTCTGTACGATAAGGTACGACTACAGATCGAAGAGTTTCAACAAAATGGATATGCGCACAAAGCCACAGCAAATGATCTGGCTTCATTCAACCCTAACCGTACATGGTATTTACCCATCGGAATTGTTTTAAATCCCAAAAAACCAGAGAAAGTGAGATTAATTTGGGATGCTGCAGCTAAGGTCAAAGGTGTGGGCTTAAACACAATGCTCCTTAAAGGGCCAGATTTATTGGCGCCATTATTGTCTGTACTGTTCCAATATCGTCAGCGGACGGTGGCAATATGCTCCGATATCAAGGAGATGTTCCACCAGATTTTAATCAGAGAGGAAGATCGTAGTGCGCAGCTTTTCCTATGGAGAAATAATCCTGAAGACGAATTAGAAACGATGGTGACAGATGTCGCAATTTTCGGCGCTACCTGCTCCCCATCTCAATCCCAATATGTCAAAAATTTGAACGCAGCTGAGTACGAAAATGAATACCCCAAAGCAGTGGAAGCTATAAGAAAGAGACACTACGTAGATGACTATTTAGAAAGATGATAGTAGATGACACAGCAGATGAAGCTGTTAAAATAGCTTTGGAAGTCAGTTATATACACGCTAAAGCTGGATTCTTGATCCGTAATTGAATTTCTAACGATCGATCGGTATTGAGAAGAATTGGGAGATTGAATCCAACAGCTGTTAAACACTTTGTCCCTGACAAGGAGAACACATTCTCGTCCGAACGTCTCCTTGGAATGGTCTGGTTACCGGATACCGATGTTTTTGCCTTTTCGTTAAACTTTCGTGAGGATGTGCGACGACTGATAATAGGAGAAATTGTACCCACGAAAAGAGAGATGTTACGAGTGGTCATGAGCATCTATGACCCATTCGGTCTTGTGGCATCATTTGTGATTGAAGCCAAAATCGACTGGGATGATAAAATATCGGAAAAGGTGTTTTGTCGCTGGAAGCAATGGCTTGGTGTACTCCATGACCTTGATCGTGTAAAGATACCTCGTTGTTACTTCCCCTCATACCATGTTGGCAGCTTTGACACACTTCAGCTCCACATTTTTGTTGATGCCAGTGAAGAAGCATTCGCAGCAGCAGCATATTTTCGAATTGTCGATCGAGGGCATGTGCGATGTGCTTTAGTTACCTCTAAAACAAAAGTAGCGCCTCTACAACCACTGTCAATCCCGCGACTAGAGCTCATGGCAGCCGTTATCGGAGCTCGCCTGAGAAAAACTATTGAAGAGGGACACACACTTTCTGTTAAACGTACCTATTTCTGGAGTGATTCGACTACTGTGAGATCATGGATAAAATCCGATCTGCGACGGTACAGGCCGTATGTGGCTTTTAGAGTGAACGAAATACTGAGTCTATCAACTGAGCACGAGTGGAGATGGGTTCCGACGCGACAGAATCCCGCAGACGAAGCCACAAAATGGGGTAAAGGCCCAGCTTTCGATAATGATTGCCGATGGTACAGAGGTCCCGACTTTCTATACGACAACGAAGAAGAATGGCCGAAGGATCCTAGTGATACCCATGAAACAACAGAAGAATTACGTCCTGCTTATGTGTTTGCACATTTCATTCTTAAACCTATTATCGTCTACGAGCGTTTCTCGAAGTGGGAAAGATTGCTGCGATGTGTGGCATATTTGCATCGTTACATAGGAAACTGTCAACGTATGCGGTCCAAGGAACCTCGCCAAACTGGTAGTTTGACAAGAGGAGAACTACAAAAAGCTGAGAGAAGTCTGTGGCGTTCAGTACAAGCTGAAGTGTTTCCGGATGAAGTTGCTACGTTGAAATGCAATTTACAAGTAGAAAAAGAAAAACGAAGACCG
This sequence comes from Toxorhynchites rutilus septentrionalis, assembly GCF_029784135.1. Taxonomy (NCBI): domain Eukaryota; kingdom Metazoa; phylum Arthropoda; class Insecta; order Diptera; family Culicidae; genus Toxorhynchites; species Toxorhynchites rutilus. The sequence continues at coordinate 304,615,828 of NC_073746.1, read as the reverse complement.
TTGGAAAGCGGAAGTCCCATCGCAACAGCGACACCAAGAGTCGACGATTATGGAATTCTTCGAGTGGACGGCCGAATGGAGAACGCAGATTGTATTCCATATGAAGCGAAATATCCTACTATCCTTCCGAAAGAGCATCGTGTTACAAAACTACTACTGGATTGGTACCACCGTAAATATCGCCATGCCAATGAAGCAACCGTGTTGAACGAAGTCAAGCAAAAATTCTACATTCCGAGACTCAGAGTTCAAATTCGTTTGGTTAAAAAGCAGTGTATGTGGTGTCGAGTACATAAAACAGTTCCTGTAGTACCTCAGATGGGACCATTGCCACGTGTTCGATTGACCCCATTTGTCCGCCCATTCACTTTCGTTGGAATCGATTTCTTTGGACCATACCTAATAAAAATAGGAAGAAATGCAGTCAAACGATGGGTATCATTGTTCACATGCCTAACTGTCAGAGCTGTGCACCTTGAAGTCGTTACAAGTCTATCCACCGATTCATGCAAAAAAGCTATACGCCGTTTCATCGCTCGCCGAGGAGCCCCACAAGAGATATTTACCGACAACGGTACCAATTTTGTTGGCGCAAGTAGAGAACTGAAGGAAGAATTGCAGAAAATGAATACAGAATTAGGTGACACCTTTACAGATGGCTATACACAGTGGCGTTTCAACCAGCGGCACCACATATGGGGGGATGCTGGGAAAGAATGGTGCGATCGGTGAAGGAAGCGATGGGTTCACTCCCAACCGAGAGAAAACATGACGAAGAGTCCTTCGCAACGCTATTGGCTGAAGTAGAACACATGGTGAATTCCTGCCCTTTGACCTTTGTTCCACTGGATACAGAAGATTCAGAATCGCTCAGTCCTAACCACTTTCTTATGCTTAGTTCAAATGGGGTGCAACAGTCGGTAAAGAGTCCAATCGATGAGGGTGCTACAATTCGGGGAAGTTGGAATATGATCCAACATACTTTAGATAAGTTTTGGCAACGATGGATCAAAGAATATCTGCCTACCATCGCAAGAAGAACAAAGTGGTTCAACAACGTGCGAGAGATCAGAGAGGGAGAGCTAGTTCTTTTAGTGGATGAAAGGAACAGGAATCGTTGGATTAGAGGGCGTGTACTACGTACCTTTCCGGGGCGAGATGGGGTTACTCGTCGGGCAGATGTTCTCACCTCAAGTGGTGTTTTGCAACGGCCTATTGTTAAACTTGCCTTGTTAGATGTACTAGGTGACGCCGAAGTCAAGATTCTGGCGACACAGGGGGGAGAATGTTCAGTGTAACGCTAGAAAACAATAGCCAATGTTACACCCTGTAGTTAGTAGCCATAAACAAAAACAAGAAACCCCAACTGTCTAAGAAGATTGTCAAAACCACATTTAGATGATTCGGCAAAACATTAGCGAAATTATAAATTTGTTCTCGAATATAATAAGGAATACTAGATTGTAAGTTAAATGAATTAAAAATAGAGATGAATTATAAAAATAAATTTATTGCAGCTTTAGCTGATCAATCGGAAAATTCGAGTGTCTGCTTAAAGAATTCCGAAACAAAACTTCGACGAACATGGGAACTGCGGCCATCTTGGACTTTGATTTTTCATGATCTACGGTGTTCTACCAGTCGAGAACTTTCATTTGATACTCATATTGATGGGGCTTTGAAAAAAATATGACGCCATCTTGTGATGGAGGCCATTTTGGACTTGCATTTTTCATAAATAATTGTGTTCTACTAGTCAATCCCTTTCATTTGATACCCATATTGATGGGGTTCTGAGAAAATATGTATTCCGCCATTTTGTAGCGGCTAATAAGATAAAGATGTGTTCCAAATTTCAGATCAAACGTTTAACAGGAAGAGGGTTGAATTTCTATTACTGTGGTACAGCGCTACAGGCAAAGTTACAAAGTTACAAAGTAAAAATACAAACATGCTAGATAAAACCGTTCAATAAATAAGTGCAAATCATAATTATATTACGTTTACCGAGAGAAAATTATTTTTTTAATGATTCGATTATCCGGATGATTCGATTATCCCGAGTGAAAAAAAAATCAATACTCCGGATAATCGAGTCCGACCTGTATTACCAAATATCAGAGATGTGATTTTTGTCGTTTTTAAGTTACGATTTTTAAAGCCTTTCTTCAAATTTTATAACGTTTGAATCACTGAACCGATTCAGAAGATCAACATATGAAATTAAAGCCAATAAGCTAGTCTTATTTGAAAATAATATTACACTCACAAAAAATTGAAATCAGTAAATTACGTTTGTATTTCTTCCAAAAAAAACGTTTTCTTCATTTGTTTTTCTTATTCTTTCTGGGGCAAACATAGACAATGTTTAATGTCGGCATTTGAAAGAGCATATTTCACTCTACATAATGTGAGATTGTCGAAACTCTGTTATTTTTTATATTTGAGTAAATTAAAATTGAAATCATGAGTTTTCGGGTGATAAATCATCAGTAATCATCATTGAGTAGGATTGAGATATCGACAAGTTCTACATCGCAAAATGTAGGTCTTGATAAACTCTAAAAGTGGTTTTTTTTATGAGCACCTAATGGAACTTAGATAGATAGTGCTAAAAATAACTTTGTGGAAAATATTTATTCTCTAGATAAAAACTGTCTTCGACAAAGTTGTTACATATGACTATTTTTGACAACATAGAAATGAGCGCTCTATTATATGCAATAACTTTGTCGAAAACAGTTTTTGTGTAGAGAATAACTGTCGAGCTCTAAATACAAATTTCCACTAGGTGCATTTACCTAGGGACCGAATTTAAGTGGAAATTTGCATCTAAAGCTCGACAGCTATTCTCTAGAAAGGAACTGTCTTGGACAAAATTGTTACATATGATGAAGCGCTCATTTATGTGCTGTCGAAAATAGGGTGACCAAAATTTTAGGTAAAATAAAAAAAAATAACATTCTTATCTTTATAAATACAGATAAACATAGTTCGATAATGTTGTAGCTCCAGTTAAGCATCTTTGTAGAAAGCAGTATTTTTGTATCTTTCAATGCAAACGATTTAGCGCTTTTATTCTGAATAAGATTAGGGTCACCAAGAAAAAAATGATTGTCTCGCGTTACTTGCTTCCGATATTCAGACGACCTTGTGTCATAAAAACCTTCGGGTTTTTTAAAATATAAAGGGGCGTGTGACTCAGTATCTATAAGAATTTTATTTTCGTTGAATCTGCTATCCGAAAAGCACATGCACTTTTCGCATGGAAATTGTGCCGTTCCCAGAATTAGCTACATGGGACTCCCTCCAGTCTCCTGCTTAAATTCTCTCCTGTACAATTTCTATATTAATGATGTAGATAATCACCTTGCAGATGGATGTATATTGAGGTAACCGAGGCATCATCCAGAAGACCTAATATGGTTGTATGAAACTACAATCCTGTCGATCATGGAGTATGGTTCGTTTTGTTTCCGCTCTGCTGCTAAAACCCACATCACTAAACTGGAGAGGCTACAGTATCGTTGCTCACGTTTAGCCTTAGGATGTATGCGATCAACACACAATATGAGTCTTGAAGTCCTGGCAGGTTTTTTACTATTCTTTCGCTTCCTAATCCAGAGCGACATCATGAACCCATTAGTAATCAAAAATTGTAAGAAGCTTCTTGAAAGTCCGTGGATCTATACTCTCACTACATTTCTCAAGAAATGAATCCTTCATCAGTCATCTTCAATACTGTTAGTTTCTCGAACTTCTGCACAACCTGTGTTGATTCTGATCATTCTAGGGAAAAAGAAATTCGGGTAATTCCAGATCATCTTCGATCATCGGTAATCCCCCATATTTTCGCTTCAAAATGCAGGGAAACTTCGATATAACGTGCATTTCGCTTTAAAAATTGTACGTTGTATCGAATTGTACGTTATATCGATGCATAATAAAGAACCTCAAAACGTAGCCTATAATACATTATTGTGTTGCTTAATGTTAATGAATAAATTTAATTAGAAGATGACGCCAGCCTTTCTCATGATGTTTCCCTTCGTACTGTTGATTGAAGCTTGATTCATTTAGAATCCGGAATCACAAAACCACCTGTATTTTGGGAATGCTTAAAGGTACAAAACATGTTTGAGCGTCACAATACATGTTTGAGCGTCACGACAGGTTCGAAGAACAGACCGAAGAAATAGTGTAGGCATCCAATAAGTGAATATTTACTTCTCGTGTCGAATATATTTGATCAGTACACGTTGAGCAAATTTTATCTGTCAAAAAGAGTCAAATATTTGGCTTCGATCATACAGTGCATGAGCACCCTTAGCACTATACTAGCTTCACTATTCACACAGATGCAAGCATCATATTTTCTTGTCAAAATTGGGGATGCATTGATAAAAAAAATGGGAAAATTTGATATTTGGAACCACCCTAAAATAAGTATTGAACCACCCTAAAATAGGAATGAAAAAATAAAAACAATAAACAGAATCGAAAATCTGATAACCATTGTATAGGTTTGGCATGGAATGGCTGCATATAAGGCCAACTTACCACAGTATATGTGCAGTAGGTATCCTCGTGGGTTCTCCAGTTATCACAGGAGGACCGCACAATGACTTCCTTGGTGTAGCTGATATTTTTCACCTTGACTGTGCCAACGATCAGATGCTCTGTTTCCTTGATGATCACATTCTCCAGTGAAACGTTTTTCTCTTCGATTTTCTGCCGAAATTCCAGATAGGCACTAGCCGGTTGCCTAAAGTCCACCACCCACTGCTCCTGAGGCACCGGACTGATCATTCCCTGTGTGACGTGGGCGAGAAATTGCAAACTCCAGATCGGGGGCATGTAGGAGGGTTCCTTCATGACGCGCACCTGTGTCAGCTGACCACCCTGGTCGTCTGCGAAGACGACCTTCTTCTTGTTCCGATGCTTATCGTGAGGATCCGTGGGGCTGTGCAGATCGATCGTTCGTTCCTCGTCGGGAGTCAGATCTTCTGGTCGAACCACTAGACAGGATCGTCTGGGTGATGCCGGCATCTTAAGATTTAGGATCGGACTGGGTGGAGTCAGCTGCCGGTGCAGCGGTGGTGGAGTTAGCTGAAGCGACGCTGGCCGACAGTAGCTACGGGTGGTGGGGGGCACGCCGTTGTAAGCAAACGGAGACTCGCCGCCGGTTTGGCTCGCAATGTAGTCAGTCAGTGAGTAGCTGTAGACGGGGGGACTTTGCGAAACTAGCATCTCGGAGAAAGCTGGCATTAACGGAGCCGTTTTCGTGGAAACAATCGGGCACAATTGTCACTAGAAGAGAGGAAACGAAAAAATGATTTAGTTTTCATTGCATTCAGGAAAGAGGGAGGTCAACTTATTAAAAGCAAACACCGTAAAACGAACAAACAATACGAAGAGCGGAGCGAACCATAGAAGGGAAGTCTCGAAGGCTGTACACCGATTACACATTATAGAATGCCTCAGTTTCCGCAAGTTACATACACGATGACGGACAATTTAAGCTCAGCATCTAGGCCGACAAACAATCAAAGCTAGATTCAGATGCATTCAACCTGTAGCTTGTGTTTTCGCGTCGCGAGACTTCACCCACGACTGTGATATTGGATTTCATCTTCACTCTGGCTGGTTGCGCTCTTGCTACTTTCAACAACCTTCCCCCCATACGAACTGGAACACGGTCAGGTGATTGTGAAACATTTTACGGATTTTCCGCGTAAAATCGTCGAAGGAAAATGGCATTTCGCGAATGGGGGAGTCGCGGGATGCCACCAATGCGGAAATCGGTTGTCACGGCATGACAAGGTGAATCCATCATAGTTGGCGCCGCCACCACTAGCGCACTTTCAAATGTGTTAACCCTGGCCGACGCATTCCGCGCGCGGTAATGCAGCACCACGCTAGAACATTTGTTTATTTTCTTGGGGCCAACACATATGACACCATCCGGTCGTTGTCCTTCTAACATCGGGGAAAGAACTAGGCCACTCGGGTAGTTATTTTTGTACCATTTATTTACTGTTTGTTCCTATGTTTGAATCAAATTTTGCCGCTGGTATTTATAGTTTTCAACGAAATGGAAAATTACTTACAGAGTGTGCTAGTACTCTGTATTAGGGAGGTTGATTGACGTAATGATTGTGTAGAAAAATAACACACAGCTGTAGATGAAAATAAGTAACTTTATCTTATCGAATCAACTAGATCATCGGGAAAAGGTAAACAGATTGCTCTCACTGCGGAACAAAATGAGTAAACTCATATGTGTTTCACTTTGATGTGCCTTTTTCTTTAAAAGCGTTCTTAGCTGCTGCAGGAGCAGTTACTGATTTGTATATTTATGGTTGCATAGTGCGCTTACGCTAGGGTGGAAATCCCACGAATTCAAGGCTCACATAGTTTATATTCTTACACGTCAGAGGATAAATAACGTGAAGGTAAAATATCCGTTAGTTTTGTAGAATAAATCTAAAATGTGACGAATGCGGCTCTGTTTCCGGAACAGGCATCGTTTGAGGAAAAGCCTAAAGTTATCTCGAAACGTCTAGCGACAATTGATTACACCCAAACTAGCGTTGACAGAAAACATTTCATCTTCGTCAGGAAAATGTTTTTTCGTATGGAGGCGATCTGGCGTAGTGGTAACATCCATGCCTCTCACGCTAAGGGTCACGAGTTCAATTGTCACTCCCGACATTCTTCCAAAAATGGAAGTAAAAAGTGACGAACCAGCCAAATGAGTTGAAAGTCACTATAATACAGATAAAAAAAAATGTTTTTTCGTGTGCTGAAGGATGAAATGAACAAATTAAAGCATCTTTTTCAAAAGCTCTCTTTCTCTCAAACTGAACGTCAGCTGGGGATTGTACGCGAAAAACTTTAAAGCGTACTCATTTGCTATAACATATATATTATATAAATATGGGGGAGTAGCACATTTTCTGTTATTTTTGGGCTCATCTAATGTAATCAATCGGGATGCCAAAACATGGGAGTGGGATAGCAGTCACGCTCACACCGAGATGAAAAATAGAAGGTGGGAAGATTCACGGGCATTGGTTGTGTTGAACTTTGATTGTGTTAGTAGCCAGGAAGATGGGAAGTTCACATATCAGACATACCAGTCAGTTACTCAAATGGCACAAAATCGATTGTGTCAACGAATAACGTTGAAAGAGGATATACAGGAGCTAATTACAGATTTCCAAATCATATTTTTCGCATTATGAAAAAAAACATGTTTAATTTTTTTTTTGATTTCAGAAATAGTATTGTAATGTCTACTATGTTTAGATTCTAGAGCAACTTCATGGAAGTTTGACTTTTGTCAGCAATTGTTATTACTGTATTTTCACAATTAGTGCGCTGAGAACTTCAGTCGTCTAAAACTAAGACGCAAGCGGGAAACTTTTCGTCTCAATCTAAGTAATACGGAGTCAATTAAATTTATTTTTCAAGTTCATTTTACATGAAAAAAACTTGCAACCTTTTTTCCCATACACTGTCAAATCTTTATTCGTCAAAGGAACATAAAATTGTGTGACTCTGACTGTTGCCGCTGGGTGCACTGTTCCAAGTATGCGTTCCAAATGGTCACCCTAACTCAACTTAACGTCAAATATCATCGACGAACGCGCGGCATGAGAGCTGTCAATGGAAAGAAGAGAGAGAAAGAGAAAACTACTTCCGGCAGAGAACGCTAAAAAGAATGTAAGTTCAAACTTGAAACAGTGAAGAATATTTTTGTTAGATTGAAAACGTAGATTACAAAACAAACTTTTCCTATGTAGTGGACTATTATATTTTGGCCAAATGGAGTCTCTATCACTCCTTTTTTAGACCGACGATCCAACAGTCGGAAACCGGACGGAACTCAACCTTCACCTCGTCTGACTCATTCCATTTCCAATGCTATCAATCAACGAACAACGTCGTCTCGACCTCAAGCATCACGTCCTCATCCTCCAATCAACAAAACATCTGTTCCACAACCAGCATTCCTACAGTTGAAACCTACACAACCCGGAAACATAGAAATTTAGGAGGCATGAATACTACTGTTACGAACTACTCTCTCGCGTGCTCGGATGCAGCGTATGATATTTTAGGTTTTACGGAGACTTGGCTCAATTGCTACACTCTTTCCTCACAAATTTTTGGAAGCGCTTACACGGTATTCCGCTCCGACCGCTCTAGTCTTACCAGTACTAAAAGAACTGGTGGAGGTGTGCTTCTGGTTACTCGTTCCAGCTATAAATGCCGTCTGCTGCAGCCTCCAAACTGTACTGCAGTCGAACAGTTATGGGCAAAACTTGCTGTCCCCGGCTACATGCTATTCATCTGCGTCATTTACGTTCCCCCTGATCGCGTCAATGACACAACTCTGATGTTACACCACTGCGAATCATTAGAATGGATTACCTCACGTATGACTATGTCGGACAAGATACTCATCATGGGTGACTTCAACATGCGTTCTATCAGCTGGTCCCAAGGTACTTCGGGCTATCTCTATCCCAACCTTGCTCGCTCATCGATGAATCCTGTTCAAAAACAGCTTTTGGATGACTATAGCACCGCCGGGCTCGTCGAACTGAACTTGTTTCACAACTCTAACGGTCGTCTTCTCGACCTCTGCTTTGTCAGCCGAGAACTCTCCAATGACATAACTGTATCGAGTGCCCCTGCCCCACTAGTAAGAGAATGCCAGCATCATCCACCGCTTAACCTGTTCATAAACGAATGTGTTCCGTACGAATTTGCCTCAACAGCGGAAATAACTCGTTTTAACTTTAGGAAAACAGATAGTGATATTTTTACTTCCGTCCTAATCTACGCTTTTGACCAATTCACACCCAAGCTAGTTAGTAGAAGACCACTATATCCTCCCTGGTCCAATGCCACCCTCAAACGACAGAAGTCGATTAAAAGATCAGCTCTCAAAAAACTCTCGCGAAATCAAAATTACTATGGACGGTCATATTACATCGCTTGTAACAACAGATACAAACGGCTTAACAAAACATTGTTCAATTCCTACTTGCATAGAATCCAACAGAATCTCACACTCAACCCTCGAAAATTCTGGTATTACATCGACGAACAACGGAAGGAGATAGGTCTTACTGTGACAATGAGCTTGGGCAGAAAGGAAGCTTCTTCTCTCTCATCGATAGGTGACCTCTTCAGGGAACAGTTTTCAGCTGTGTTTACGAATGAAATGCTTGATCCACAACAGGTGTCTGAAGCGGTAGCCAACGTACCACTTCGCCCAGCCATCGGCCCGCATCCACAGATCTCGCTTAACAGTATTGAATCCAGTTGGGCTCGTTTAAAATGTTCAACAAATCCGGGTCCAGATGGTATACCATCTATTATTTTAAAAAGGTGTAGCTTTGCGATTTCCCATCATTTGGCAACTATTTTCAACCGCTCTCTGTCGTCAGGAACATTCCCGAGTATGTGGAAGGAATCTTTCGTTTTCCCAGTGTTTAAAAAAGGTGATAAACTCGAGATTTCCAACTATAGAGGAATCGCTACTTTGTGTGCCACATCAAAGCTATTTGAGCTCACTGTTTTGGGCTTTCTCATGCGTAACTGCCTAAGCTAAGTGTCTGAAACTCAGCATGGATTTATGCCCAAAAGATCCACTTGCACCAATCTGCTCACCTACACATCCTTCATCATCAAAACCATCGAAGATCGCCAACAGGTCGATGCCATCTACACAGATTTTTCAGCTGCCTTCGATAAACTGAATCATGAAATCTTGATAGCCAAACTCGAACGTCTCGGTTGTTCTAGCACTCTACTCAGCTGGCTCAATTCCTATCTGGTTGGTCGCTCAATGTCTGTCAAGATCGGTAACACTATATCGAAGCCATTCTCAGTCACAACGGGGGTTCCACAGGGCAGCCACATCGGACCTTTCCTATTTTTACTGTACCTGAATGATGTGAACCGTATACTGAAATGTTTCAAGCTCTCATACGCCGACGACTATAAACGTTACTGCGTAATAACCTGTCCAGAAGACACACATTTCCTTCAACATGAACTCAATAATTTCTCCGAATGGTGCTCAACTAATCGGATGAGTCTGAATGTCGACAAATGCTCTGGCATTTCATTTGCTCGCAAACGCTCCCCATATTACTTCAATTATACCATCGACAATACGTCTCTCAAACGTGAAACCACCGTTAAAGATTTAGGTATTCTCCTAGAATCACGCCTGACCTTCAAAGATCACGTAGTTAAATGTGCTTTTCCCTCACTCCAAAATAAAAAAAAATAAAATAAAATGTACGTGTAGCAAAAGGGGCGTGCACGACGGAGAAGAGATATTTATTTTTGTTGAGTTAGAAAGAAGAGCAGCAATACATTGAGCCAGCGTAAAGAACTGCAGTAGATTCATTGATGAGTGACGATTTGTAAATGAGGGTGATTTTGTGAGGCCCTGCTTCGGATTCCAGGTTTTCAAATTTTAGTTACCCTAGTCTAGATACTGATTCTGAGATTCTTAACTCTCATTGCATATTCTTGGTTCAAACTCATATACAATATTTCAAATCCCAGACTTCACAGACTCCAATTTCACAATCCTTAACGACAGCTTCTAGATTCATATATTATTCCATGTTTCAGAATTAAAATCTTCGCAAATTCGCAGATTAAAAAAAAAATTAGTTAAATTTATCCTTTCGCATTCTCTAATTTTTCGATTCTAGATTTCATATCTAGTTTCCAAATATACATTCCAGATTCTGAGCACATTTAACTCTTTGTGGTCGTTTGTCTGCTCTCAGCCACCACAGCAAGGAATATGATAATCCTATATTTTACTCAACCAAGTATCAGTTTATGCTTTTTCTAAACGAAGCTTGTTGTCTAGTGTACCTGTTCACGGATCAATACGGTGCTCCGATGAGTAATAGATAACGGTACTCAGTATCAAACAAAGTAGTCATTCACACAAGACAACGAACTCGAATACGAATGTGGGGCAAAAATCATAACAGCAGAATTTAGCCATTGTAACACTTTGGTGTGATGGAAAAGATTGTTCATAAGCATCAGAACAACTGTTTGCATAAATTTCTCATGTTATTTGAACAATCGCATAAGTGTCTCAAGCGACAAAACCTTCTTTATGTAAAAAGATCACCTTGAAATACATTGTTAATTCAATATATGTATTGAAAAAAAGTTTATTTTTCATAATCTCGCATATACACTGCTTTTTCAAGGAAAAATAGTTCCGACCAATATGGGACACCCATACCCACATTTTATACGACCGCAAAGGGTTAACTCTATGCGGTGGCTGCTGATGCTCTCGCTGCCAGAACCTTCGAAAATTACAACAATTTAGGGGATTTAAAAATGTTGTTTCTTACGTATTAGAAGTAATGTTGAAAAAAAAATATAGAGAGTTATGATTATTATTAAGACATTATTTCATTATTTCATTCAATTCGGTTGTTTATCACTTCGGATATTATTTTTGAACACATCGAAATTTTATAAATGACTCATAAGTAGAAAGTTTTGGCGACTTTGAAAAGGGCCGCGTGGTTGAGTAGAAGTAGTTGACTGATGATTCATTCTTGCCCTCGTGAGAACAATACACAATCTGTGGGGTTATCACTAACGCTCTCTCCACCAGACACACAAAAGTCGGCGCGGTGCTCACATCGAACAAAATTGCTCCACTGTGTAAGTTAGATCGGTGCTATGAGAGTTGAACCTCTGGTCGACTGGCGTACGGTTCTCGGGTGAAACGTGTCTCTAGATGCATAGTTCGGAAAATAACTGATAAATTCCTTCTGCTTGAGAAACGGTGGAATTGAACACCTTGTGACGGGAGTGAAGCAGATAGTGAATTTGTTTTAAATTCACTTCATTCAACATTTTCAGTTAGGGGGTCTCCGTAGCCACATTGGTTGCGCGTTCGCTTAGTAAGCGATCGATCGTGAGTTCAAAAAACTCAGGGCCCCCATTGACCATCTTTGTGTTGTTACAGAATAACTACGTCCACGCAACAATCATCAGCGATGGAGATCGATCCACGGTCGAAATAAGATCGATTCATCCATACAGCTGCTCTGTTCTGCAGAAACATCGGGCTGCTGTTCTATAAATAACTCAACAATGGATCAACGACTGTCTCCGCTGTCCAGTCTTAACTGTGGATAATGGAAGAACAGATAGAAAACTCTTTCGCCTAAATGGCTACTGTGTAAATGTGTACCATTTGCAATGGTATAGAAGGGAATACTCTAACGCCGAAAAATGGCAACTGTGTAATGTGCTAATTATAGATATGATAAATATGTGACATGTACACGAATTAAATTCGGCTCTGTTACAGCTAAAATGCTAATGAGCCTAAAATAAACAAAAGGGATAAAAAAAACAATTTCAGTTTATCCACCTCTAACCTTAGAAGGGACAATTTGCAAAACATAAACATAACATAATTTGACAATAACTTTAGTAAATCTTCAACACATCACACAAGCACGAAATTTAATGCGAAACCGACCAACAGCTAATGTTGATCGGAAGGCGCATTCTGTTTAATGGACCATCTCGTTTTAATTCCTTGCCACCTGCAATCCGAATGATCACACGACCTGATAATTTCAAAAAGAAATTTAAAATATATCTCAAATCAATGACAAAGATTTTCATAATATAGATCGATCAACCACAATAATCCATCCATCTATCTTTTTTTTTGTAGCTCGGCAATCTGTTTCTATTTTGTGATCCTGATATGTCATGTTCATTTGTTTGTTTCTATTTAATTATAAATAGAAGCTGCGAGAGGGGATAATAAATTAAAGGGACTATTCAGGTTTACAAACATTGCTATAGAGATATTTCAGTTCATGGGAAATATTTTAGTGCAAGACAATACTAACGTAAGCCATTTGATAATAATACTCAATGTCTACATCCTAATGTCAATTGTCAATCTATGTCAATTGCATTCCTGATTCCTCTTGCTTTTGCTGGACTTATGTTATTCCGTCGAGCGTACCATCCTTAACACGTTGAGCGCCGATCGAAAAGGGGACCGACAATGAACTTTTCGTCTGGCCCACGTCGGTCCCAGTGGAATCATAGTAGACTTTTCTAACTCTGTTGTCGTCGTTTCCAGTGTTGACACTCCCTGAACGAAAAGTTTACTGTCGGTTCAATAAGAACGGCTTGAAAATGACGGAACCCAGGGATCGACGCGGGGCTTAACGTGTTGAGGAACAAGTGGAATAGGATGTCTTCTTCCTCGGTAAACTCTAGTTGTTTGTAAGTAAACACGTTCGACCGCTGTCAATCTGACAGAATGTAAGATGAACTCTCTCGACTACCATCAGGAGATTCCTTGTTAGACTAATCTACACAGGCAAGAAGCAATACAACACTTTGACGAGCTTAAAGCGGTCATTTTGAAAGAGTTGCGGAATACGTTGAGAAACTTGATTTTTAGTATGTCCAACAAGATATTTGCAGTTATTGAATGAGCAAGTACGTCAACTAATAGCTAGCAGTAAACGCATCTCAAACAAAAAAAGTACAATTGACCATGTATTGATTATTAAATTAAGTCGGCTATAGAAAATTGTCGATGAATCTCGTGACTTTTTCAATAAAATGCTCAAAACAACAAACATATAATTATTATCAATGGTTTAATTTAGAATTAATGATTTTATTTAAATACCTTTTAACAAGTTTCTGTTACAACATAACGACTGAAATATGTGTGCGGCTATAGAAAGTGATCAAATATGTTTTTTTTTTCTTTTATAGTCTACAACACCATGGGAAAACAACGAACAACTCAAACGAGTGTTTCTAACCAATAAAATATTTTATCTCGTCTTGCCATACCACCAGAGAGTGGCTCCCGTGGCCGAGTGGATAACATGCCAGGTGCTTCAGGGCCGATTCCCTTGCAGGTCATCGATTAAATTTCTTCATACTCGCAGTGTGTTACACCCCTTGTTCTCTAGTATGCCACTCATTCAAGGCGTATTTCTCATAAAAATCTCAACTTTGTACTAATAAAAATAACGCAAGTAATACTACGATGGGAGAACGAAGTTCCTCTAGAAACGTTAGTGCCATCGAATGAGAAGAATATTCCCCCCAGAGAGTTCGTCTTCAATTACTGCTCGAATGACGCGTCTTGCCCAATGGGCGATTAAATATTGTTGAGTCGTTCCGTTCTGCACATGATTGACACGTTGCAGACAGCCGATCGATGAGCCGCGATAGATAGGGTCATGATCGTCGAATAAATCGTATGAGCTCTTCCAAGTTCACTCCGTCACTTCCGTTCGCGTTCACCAATCGAGCTTCCTGTATCAAACCCCCACAGTAAGATCTTTCATAGAATTTGTCAGTGTTTCCCGGTATGAATTCTTCAGGAGGGAATTTCATTTCGAGGGAGAGAGCTTCGATAGCAGTGGCGCCAGAGACTGATAACAGTCCCGCGCGATCGGAAGGTGTTTTGCACTGCAATATTTTTAGCATCTCTTTGTTTACAATTAACACCGATAGACAGCGCTCTCGGTGGTTTTTTCCAATGCGGGATGTTATTGCATCGCATCGCAGTAAGCCACTGCGCATCTGCCGGTGGTTTTCCATTAAAAACTGGGGAGCAATCGACCGCGGCCTGCTTGTGTCGTAATGTTTGATGAAAATGATCTTCTCCTAAAACCATCCAATGGGTTCAAGCTTTTAGGGTAACAGAAACGCTCGACAGTTCTGAGCTAATGGATATATTCAATGAAAATAGATTCATGTCTTGCTTGGTACGGTTTCAATTGGAGAGACAGATTGGAAGCAAATCAATTGAAGCCAACGAATGGAAGAGTATGGCAAAGCTCTTAGAAACCATGCGTTGTTTTCTGAAGCTGATTGTAGTTTGTAGCAATTAAAATAACTCTTGCGTTTATTTCAGTCTTTTCTAGATTAAAGTTACAAGGGAAGGCCACCAAACACAGCACCCTTCCGCAATCAAAATTCCACTATTTCATTTCGTCACTCTGAATGAACCTCCGGCGTCAAACCTTGGGTGATAACGGAAGCGCAGGGAGAGGATGTGCCATTGATCCCTTGAACTGTGTTGTGATGAAATTGTGGAACCAACGCCGATCGTGGAAACCTGTTTTACCCTGCCTGCTGTACGCAAGAGGTGCCATCGGTTATCGGTTATGGTGAAAAATCGGTCAATTACTGATTGTTACTTCACGAGATCGCTGGTCGTAACATTTTATGAAGCTCCATCATATTGGTGATTGTTTGTTATCAGTTAGTTTTATGACCTCGGGCATGGGGTTTGAATTTCGACTCCCACGAATTGATTGAAGCAGAGTAAGGATATTGCACCATACAAAAAATAACATATATATGAAAACCAAACATAGTTTTAATCTTCTCTTTCGCTCACGGAAACATTCAGTTTGTATGACGGTGAGTGACATCGATTCAATCAGATAACATCCGGGAGCAAATATACTTGCTTACACTGCAAAACAAAAGTTTATGTTTAGTAAATAACTAATCAGCCAGCGCGTGGGAGTCATCCCTTGATAACCTTCCTCCCTCTGTCAAATCAACCTACATAATCAGCGATAAGTGGGTGCACCAATTACTAACAGATTTCCATCCCCATGAGCCAGAAAGGCCAGGCTCCGCGAGCACCTGAGAAGCCTTTCAAGGATGGGTGACGACCCAGTTTCGCCTTCGCTTTTCACGTGTTCCAATTGTGAGCCACCGACAGTGCTTCAGAGAGACAGCTATGAGCATGCTCCGATAGCATGGGGCAGCGCAGTGCTTGACTACATAATCATCAGGGCGACTACTGGCTGCTCAACGTCGCGACCCTCGCCTGAACCGACCGATTGATTACGGTGAGTGGAGGCGCCAGCTTTTCTAAATTTATACCACCCATCCGATACGTGCTGATTCTATGGGGCAATTAAGATAGTTTAATACGGAGAGTGACTATTGAGCAGATATTCTGGTGTATTTGAAAAATTCTCCAAATTTAGTAGCATCCTATTGAGATGAAATAACTTTATTCAGAGATGCGGTCACGGGATGTCTGCTTCCACGCTTGACGCTTCAATGCAGCCCGCTCAATGCAGACCAAAATGCAGAGGACGGACGTCTCACGATGGAAAATAGAGCAATAAAAGATTAAAAATATTTCCTACGACGCAAAACTCTGCTTCTTCTCGTGACCGGTATATATAGCGACGGTGGGTTATAAATGGCGACTACAGGCCGTTCACAGGAGAAAAGACGAGGTAATCCCTGCATCAAGAAGCGCCGCCATCGGGTGCCATTGATTCGGCCTCAGGTTCGCTAGTCACAGGTGAGATGTGTAAACTTTCACTGACTGATAGTGTGTGTGTGTGTGTGTGTGTGTGTGTGTGTGTACACTGACTAACGTGAAAGCCCTCCAAAAGGTATTCATTCGTTGTCCCTGCGTAAAACCCGATAACAGTGGTTTGTGTCAACCCGATAATGAGAATCTCAGAAAATAATCTGTCAGCAATAAAAAGTTATAAAAATAGGGATAAAACACTGTCACACGAGGCGACCCACGCATAAATTGGGGCGTGTAAATTCTTCTGTTTTCATCTAAATTTTCGCACGAGAATGAAAAACCTTTGCCACAGAAAAAAGTGACATTGTGTTCATGACGCCAGCAATGTTGCCAAGCAGAAAATGTCGACTGGTCCGGTTGATTTATCAATGAGCGGTTTTCGCACTTGTTTTATTTACTCCAGCAACAGCTGTGGGTGAAATAAACCAATTGTGGTTATAAATAGAAAGCAGTAGACTCTTTGCGGGAATATGTGTACCCTGCATAACAATAAAGATGCTGTAGTTAGAGGTGATACAACCTATTATGACAGGGAACGATGTGCGCGTAGTTCCACACAAGGAATCGCACCCGAGGCTCCCAACACGACAAATGTAATGCAAACCACTCTGCCACTCTGGTAACCACAAATGATTCATGTGTCATCCAATGTAAGTAGACAAGTTTGTGAACAAAAACTTTGACAAAACCTTGAACGCTTTGATACCAAACATATCATACATATACTCGCATTTTAATTTTCGTAATGTTAGTAATCCGTTATTTCTTCCCACGGTCGAGAGGTTAGCGTCACAAAAAAAACAAGGTAAAAACTTCAAATTTAATTCCCGATCGAACTGGGTATATTTCGTCAAAGTAAATTATCCCGATTTGCATTGGTACACACATATCTTTAAACTTGCCAATCAGAATGCAATCAGGAGTGTTAATTGATATAGCAATCACAGGCAGATTCATTAAATTGAATGAGCTTCAAAATAACAGAAAATGTGCTTCTCCTCCATACTGGAACAACATTTGTATAATATATATGCCATAGCAATATAAGAGCAATATTAGCAAGCGAAACAAGCACGCATTAAACCTTTTCGCATACTCTGCCGCATACACGGCCCAGACCGACAGGGATATTGGTTCACGTTTACGCCCTCTTTTTATGCATGCATTATGCTATGCATTCCAGCCGGCCTTGGTTCGATTCCCGCTTGACATCGTTTGGACTTTTTTTTTGTATACAATCCCATGGTGATGGTCAGTCTGAGAGAAAGAGATGTCTGCTCACATACATACAAACATTATAAAACTTTTGAAAAAGATGCCTTTATTTGCTCATTTTACCCGTCAGCACGAAAAAGCATTTTTTCTGCAGAAGATGATATGTTTTCTGCCAAAGCTAGTTCTGGGTGTACTAATAATAAGAAGAATTCCATATGATACATTCTTAAAGTGACTGTACACTGTTTTTTTAATCCAAATTGGTTGAAATTTGATACAAATATTGCTTTGTTTGTCACTATTCAACTATCAACAATGGCAAAAACGAACAAGGCATAAATTTTACTGAAATATTTAACGTATCTCGGTACATGTTTCGTGGAACAGTTCCAAAAAAAAAATTAAGCAAACAGGAACTAAATGTGTCAAATTGTACCAAATATATTTGATTATTACCGTTAGTACATGTTGATCGAATTTTATCTATCAAAAAGTGTCCAATATTTGACTTCGATCAAACAGTGTAAGTGCATCTTATTTATCCATCAGTAAGTGGAATAACATTTTCGAGGCAAAAAGGCTAGTGTTTTTAGAACTATTCGTTATATTTCTCCCAATAATTCATGATAAAACCTCTAACCCCAATTTAATTTTCAACAGAGCGGACCAAACATCATTTCTTTTGTTTCTTTCATTTCTGTGGTGTACAGTAACAGTTGTCGAATGACAGATGATGTTAGTGTTGAATATGCATAACGTTTGTAACGCATGTCGAAAATATAAAACAAACAATGAGAGCGTCTCTCTCACTTCGACGATCGAAATCGAACGATCAACAATAATTTAAAAATGATGACGAGGTAAAAGTGTAAAAAATTAGTTTCTTTCAGAATAAAAAAGTAAGGAGGGTTGTGTCCGAGACACGACCGCATAGTTGACGTAAGATTCCGTTAGGCTATCTGTTGATTTTGGATATGATTGAAGAATTACATCGTTACACTCTTCTATAATGATTTGGTGGCCCTGAAAAGGGCAATTATGTTTGGTTGTTGGGCATTTTTGTTCACTCCACCAGTGTTTACCGAGTGATGATGACAGAAGTGTACAGTCGTTGGGTGGTGCGTATCAGATAGAAGGTGTCGACTTTAGACGAGATGCCTCCTGTGTTTTATATATGGATGAAATAAAGAAAAAAAAACTCACCAATGTAATATAAGATAATTATCCATACCGAACATAATTATCAATTTTTCTCATCAGTAAAAACATATTACATTAATATAGAGAAAACATATTTGAAATGGAAAAGGCAATTTTGTTTCAAAATTTTTACTTCCTGAGTGTTTATTCAATCCAATGCGAATTTTAATAGGACTAACAACACCTAATACTATACGTAGAGCATATGAGAAATCACTTTTTCGAATATTTCTTCGCTTTTCCATTTTTTTTCTAGCCGCATGAACTTTTCTTGGGTGGAAATGAACACAACAAAATAGACAGCTTAAACCAAACGACCCGTTCTCGAGCGGGAACACACCTTGATTTTTATTTATGAAATTGAAATAAATCGTTTCATATATCAAGTCATTTTTAACACAACTGCTACCATATACAATTTTACAATTACACTTGTGCTAAATTTTTCATAATACACTATCGGTCATTGATATGAAATTTCACGAAGCAACCAATATTATATAGTTCCAAATTTCTATTTTATTTGCTAGTATTAATCGTATCACTCATCCTACTTGCAATATAAAAATGCCCCCGACTTGGTTTTGATGTCTCTGTTGGGGAACACATTTCGGTAGGAACAAAAGTTCCCCCTACCTTCATGTCTTTGCAATGCCCATTTCCCCCAGGCAGCTTGGTTTTGATGTTTCTGTTAGGGATCCGCCGCATGTGTCGTCAATTAGGAGAGGATATTTCCGTTATGATAGGGATTGAGATTTTTCAATTGTTCGATAGTTAGTTTCATGACATATATTATTTTATTGAATATAAGAAAATGTTATGGAGTGCCGAAATCGATTGACGGAAAAATTTCATCAATCCATAAAATGACTGAGCAATAAGTGTTTGAAATTGGAATACGATGTGCTCGATTTTCGATTTTCAATTTGTACCCCAATATGTTCCCGAAAGATGTAATCCTACGTCAAAAGTTCGTTGGGCAAAAAAAAAATGTGGCAGTAACTGCTAAGGTAAATGATTTTGGTTTGTCCAGTTGAAAATATGATCATGGTTTGTCCACTTTTTTGATTATTCTAATGCAGCGCATCTGTGTCGAATCAAGTATTCGAATGTTTCAAAACATATAATTAAAATACTCTTTTTCATGATTTACAGTAGTTTTATGGTATATTTTTACGGATTCAAATGTTTTAAAGGATTATAAAATCCGCCCTCTATTGGTGTCAATGCGCCCCTCATTTGGGCCAATTTTTAATCAATTACCAGATGATTACTCAGCACGTATTCAGACCTTCTCTGGATTATGCTACTTACAAATATTGTAAACATCATGCTTGCACACTATTGTATCAGATTTACATAGCTAAACCATGTAATTAAAGCATTCCGATGACTTTAATTCTGATCATGAGTTGTCCGATTCACTAATGTTGTTTTGTCTACATGATTTCTATGGCAACCGCTTGGCGCGCTGCAGTTTGTTTCTTGTGTTCTTCGCGCATAGCAGAAATAAAGTTTCTCTGTGTTGAGGTCAACTCTTTTAAAATGCCCAAGAAAAGGCAATATTCTAAAGAAAGCCTAAATTATGAATGGATCAATATGATGACAATAAATTCAAACAATGGTAAATGCAACATCTACTTGAAAATTCGATTTTTTGCATTCCAAAATGGTGATTTCTAAAACCGGACAAACCATGATCAGAAAAGAACAAACCATGATCACAATTTCTCTTTGAGGAAAATCGTTAAAATGCATAAAAATTTGAATAATTTTAACGCCTTATGGTAGTATTAGCAACTGGAGACTTGGGGCTTGAAGAAAAATGAAGAAATGAAGAAAAATCGATTTGCATTTACTAGTTGCGTGAAAACACCCTAAATCGGACAAACCAAGATCATCTACCCTACATCGCAAACTGGAAACATTTCAATGGCAGCTCATTGATTGTGCTAAAAGACACATGTTCGAGCAATAAAAATAATGTTGCGATAACTACACCATTGGAAAGGTGAGAAATTGCATCGAAGAATATGAATTCGAAAATTTCCCGAAGGAACTAATCTGAAGGAAAAGAAAAAAATAATGATACAGACAGTCTTAGGATTTCGAAAATGAAGAGAGGTGTTTGCAAATGGTGATGAAAACTAAGTACTGGAATAAAAAAATTAATTAAGATCATCCAGAAACCGAATCTGCACGCTAAAGTCTAGAATCTAAATTTGTAATTTGAATCTGAAAACTGTATCAAAAATAAGAATCTGAGCCTGATTTGAAATCTGAGTTTGGATAAAAACTTATTTTGGAAACTGAAATCTAAAATTGGAAGATAAAACTAGAATCTAACAAAAAAAAATCCCATGCTACTGCCCACTGCACAACCAATATAACAATATGACAAATAAACTGTTTCGAATACGAAATAATAAATAAACTGTCTTTTTAATATAAACTGTCTTTTTAATATAAACTGTTCGAATCAATGAATGGCTCTGAAATGTCGATTGAAAACTTCGCTGCAGGTGTGAAGAATGAAACGAATGAACGTGAAGCGATGGAAGCATCCACGAAGAGAAGGGATTTTTTTTTTTATTCAGCGTGAAAAGAGAGCGCTATTATATTGATCCAGCATGAATAAGTTGCTAGTTGAAATGCAGTGGGTTCATTGAATTCTTCGCTTTGAATTCTGGAATGACAATATGAATCTGATTATTTAGGTACACTATACTGAGTATGAAATTTATGATTTATAGTGTGTAATTTATATGTAATAAATTTACGGTGCCCATTAGGATCTAATATGAGATTTGAATCCTAATTCGGGAAGGAACTTAAACATTATTTCCGAATAAGAGTTTTTAATCTGTTTCAGTATCCAAATCAGAGATTTTAATCCGCAACCTGAGTTTCAAACCTATACCGGGAATCTGCGGCTGAAGCTTAAATCTGGAATCTGGATTATTTATCTGAATCCAAAATCTGGATCATGGATCTAAGTATATGATTGAAACGAAATTTTGTATTGAAAATCAAATCGTTATACTGAACACAGATTCAGAATTTAATCGAGAATCAAGCCGAAGATCCAAATCGAAAATCGAAAATTTAAATTTAAAAATTGAATCAAAAACTCAGAATCTGAATATGGGGATCGATATCTGGAATCGGACATTCTAATTTATAGCATGGAATGCGGAAACCAAATACAAATTGAAGTCCAAAATCAATATGATTCTGAAATTTAAAGTTGAATATTGAATCGACGTTAAAACAAATGTTCTGTTGAATCTGTAATTTGAGTTTAAAATCTGAACTAGGAATCGTGAAACTTTCAACTCTGGAATTTCAAGTCAAAAATAGAATCAAAGAAAAAACATGAATCCAATTTAAAATCTCATTCGAAATCTCTTCCTAAATCTATAAAATCCTAAATTCTGAAGAATATCTTAAATCCAGAATACAAATCTTAAATCTAAGTGATCTAAGCAAGATGTGAAAAAAGAAAATTTCAACTGAAGTCTGAATCTGAATCGAAAATCGAGATTCTGGGAACCAAATCTCCAAACTCAAAATTTTGTAAAAGTAAACCTAGAGTTTAGGAACTGTAATATGTAATTTGATTTCCAAGATTTGAATCTAGCTGTATCTCGAGTCTGCAGCTCGAAATTTAGATTATAAAATGTGGAAACTAACTTTGTTTGAGTTTAAAATCTGAACTTGGAATTTCACTCTGGAATTCTAATTCAAAATGTGAGTTAAGGTTAGAAATCAGAATCCAATTTTAAATCTGAATCGATTTTTTTTTCTGATTCTGGAATATGAAATCAGAAGCTGGGCTAATTTGAAATCTGAATTTAAAAGTAGATTGAAATTTGTAGAATGAGAAGTGGTGATTTTCGTATCTCAGAAGAAATTTAAGAATCTATAATCAGAATTCGAAAACTTCAATCCGAAATGAAGTCAGGCATCGAAACCCTGAATTGAGAATTCTGGAACTAAATCAAAATAAATAATTTGTTTCTTTATATTTTTCAAAGATCTTCTAACCAGTTTCGACACCTTTATTATCTTTATGGCTGTTTTCGATCATTCTGCGAAAAAGTCTTGAAGACACCAAACAGCTCCCCACTGTGACTGAACTCGCATTATTTTCAAAAGGCGAATCGTTAGGAAAAGTGCAATGTCCCTAAAACCTGCCGAATTCCAGTGAAAAAATCAGCGGTGACCGTGTTGTGCAACAGGTGTATGGGATCAACTTCTCAACAGGTGTATGGGATCAACAGGAACATCACAACTGCGATTCGTCAATATGTATGTTCTTCAGGTATGGAGACCAACACATTTTGGAGCTTCGCACAAACAAATTAAACCGCATTGATATGCTATGGTACAAGCCAGTCAATTTCACCAGACTCAAAGCCCGCCGAAACGCCCGTAAAAATAAGTGAATCGACAATAAAGTGTCTGATGATAACCGCACAGTCCGCCGGTCGCACATTACCTATATGAAGCGCGGTAGCGGTTGTTGCATAGGAAGAAAGAAACAACCAAAGAGACAACCAGGTCGACGAGATGGATGATCACGCTGTCCTGGCGTGACTCAGAGAGACACACAAACACGGGAAAGCCGGTTTGTCAATAAAAAAGGCTGGGCGCACGCTGTGACTCGATGAACTCGATCGAAAATTGCTTTGCTATTAAGATAAGACCAGCGAGAGGGTCCGACATTATCACTACTCCCTCGTTCCTCCTCGCTTGTTTGTACATCAGAGACTCGTCTTTCTCTCTTTCGTCTGCTCGCCCTGTGTATGCATGCATTGGTAGCATTTAAAATTATCGACGCGACAGCAGTGGTTCGAAAATAGCAGAAATGGGGAAGACATATTTGGATGGTTACCAACAGAATTACTTTTAGACGACCCTTATCCCCTTATCCGGAAAAAAGAGGTTTTAATGCGCTTTTCTCTTCTCTGAAGCAACAACCGTCCACAGGCGTCTGTCTACACCAAGATTAACGCTTTAATGAAAATATTTTGAGTTCTCATTTCAATAAACCGCGCTGATCAGCTAGCGATCATGTGCTGCCGGGATTGATTAGTCGAGCGTGTGATTTGTGTACAGCTCCAGCTTATTTTTTCTGCTTTCTTCACCGGCACGCTCCACGTTGGCAGTGTATAAAAAAAAAGATGAAATATCACTGCACCCTACAAATACAGAAACCCAAGATCACGATGAACAGCTCGAGACGCCAGAGTGCTATCTTCCACTCCATAAGCCGCACCGTCCTTCACAAGGGTAATGCAAGCGAAGCGTAGTTTGATTCAAAACGTCATTGACGTCACTAGCGTGAGATGGGAATTTACTTGATCTCATTTTCAATGATCCTGAAAAACTTTGGCCCATTTTAAGCCCCTCCGAAATCCCACATCAAAACCGTTCACGCAGGGTAACACTGAACCCTCAACCTGACTGCGTGTAAGGCGGCACTGATAAGCGCCACTGGCTAGAGCAGAAAAAAAATAATAGGCGTTCACTAACCCCCTTCCGTCGCACTGCACATGTGTGCTGCGCGTTTTGTTTTGGTTCCCAACGATGACCTTCTCAAGCTGACCGTTGATTGTTAGGGGAAGATCGAGGCCAGGGGTGCGAATAATTGGTAATTAGCATTATCCCGTGATTTCCTGTAGCAACACGAGGCTTGGACGCGGGGTATTATCCTCTCGCTCCATGACCAGTTTATTTTCAGTCCGATGTGGTATTCTTCCATTGTGCAGTAGCAATTAGGAACGGGGAAATGTATAGAAGGGTGAGAACGGACAGATCAGTTTCTCCCGATACTCGTGGATCATTACTACGCGATAGATAATTGTTAGATTATTTTCGAAGCCCTGCCAATTGAGAATTGGTACGTCTTCAATCGGATATATCTCAGAATATGTCTGATTAACACTAGAACTACCAACCAGTCAAAATGACCGCTTATATAATTTGTTCGCAAGATTTTGTATTGATTTTTTTTTATTTTTCAATGATGTTATGACTTTTTCTAAATTCATGTATTGATCAACATTATAAATTATTTTGGTCTCTCACTTCCAATTTATATGATATACATATGTGGTATACCTATTTATAAATGTCTATCCCTATCTCGAACGAGAATGCTTTTTCGTCTCTCATTTGGTACTGAAAATATGAAGCGAAAAATCATAGCTAACTTTACCAACGTTAGTCTGTTAGCAAAACTTCCAAACTATCTACATTTGGACAGCGTCTGAATTGTACAAATTTTAATCCATCTCATGTTCACTTCACGATGAAACCCAATATTGCCGCATATTTTCATGTAACGTTTTCAGCTGTACTGAAGAAGTGAAAAACCATTATCGGCATCAAGGAGTCACTGAAAACGAAACCATTTTTCGGCAATCATAACTCGATGAAAAATAAAAATCGGCATTGAATTTCTCGCGAGAATCGAAGTGAGCGTATAACATTTTCTCGCCTCCTATATTCTCAGCTATTTTTCCTTGTGGATGAAAACGGATGTTTTTCGTCTAAAATCGGCGAGCATTTCGATCTCTGGTTATAAAACTTAACCCTAAAATTCCGAGACGCCTAAACATATCTAGAGTTTTAGAAGACGTGAATCTACTGAAGACTTTTTTGATATCAAGGTGTTCATGAATATAAATTCGGAAATTTGGCCAGTATCTGAAATATAGATGATCAATCATAAGAAAACAATGTTTGTTTCCTCAGAGACCAATAGTAGAGAGAATCAATTTACGTAGACCAAGAATAATGTTGATACTGTCATCATCCTCAGATGAGAATGATCATCAACAAGCTGAAATTTCTGCTAATGGAACTATCTGCACAAAAAGCTGAATGCACTCCAGGAAAGATATAAATAAACAGAATTTTCAATGCAATAATTAGAGGGATGGAGTGTATGTGTGTGTGTGTATATGTGATAATACGTAAGTATATGTGTGAGTATCACCACTCCTTACAATCGGTAAAAACTCATGAAAACGGAAGTTACGAATCGTTCATTTGGAGGGTACGCATAGCATTTTGTAATTTTGGTACAGTTTGCGATGAAGTGTTGCTAGAGCATTTACTCCAAATTTTGATCGATCGGCTAGAAAAAACGGCTGAACGTATCAATATGAAATGTTCACAGGAGTTTAGGGGATACACTATGTTAAAAATTTATCTGCTAAAATTCAAATTTACTGCACTCTTTGCAAAATCACTGAAGATTTTTTAAAACACTATAAAAACGGGATTTTGACACTTTTTTAAAATTGATGCAAAAAATTCAAATTATTTTTTTCGTCACAGCAACAAATTACCTTTATACAGAATTTATTGGAGTTTTCAAATCTACCTCTCCGTTTGTGGTGCGATAATTATTTTTTGAATTATTTATCATCAAAGATTATAGGGTAACTTTTCATTCAAACAAAAATATCTTTGTATGCAGAGATCCTACATGAACGTTTTAGGAATGAAATGAAAGCTGTTTAATAAGGTTAATTGAATTTGTTATTGAGTTGGCTAGCAAAAATTGTGTTAGTCTACAATAAGTTTGAAAAAAAACAGATAAAAATCGATTTTTTCTTGGATGGCACTAACGTTCCCACTGGAACTTTGGCCTTCTCAACGTAGGTATTACTTGCGTCATTTTTATTAGTGGTACTTAGTTGAAATTTCTATGCCGGATAAAACGCCTTGAATGTATTCTGGAATGGCAAGTTCTAGAATACGCGTGACCCAGTCCAAGCCGGAAGAAATTTCTTTGACTAAAAATCCCCCGGCCAGAACGGGAATCGAACCCGAACCCCCGGCATGATAAAGTGGGACGCTAACCACTCGACCACAGGAGCACACATTTATTTTTTATCACTTCCTATATTTTTGTCCACTACATCTACATATACCCAGATTATAATGTGTTCATAATTTATTTCAAAACAAGAAAGTTTAAGCTTCAAAATGATATGTATCCAATCTTCATACATTGATTTTTCAAGAAGTTACAGCATTTCAAAAATCACTTTGCACTCTGTTTCTCTAATTTTTGTCGAGTGTATATGTAAATAAAAATACTATATTTTATGCAAATAAATGAAGTTAACATGTACTCACAATATTAGAATGAAATATATTTTATCCTCTATGAAACATATATTTTATATTTGACAACTGACTCTTCTTTCTTTCCATCGTGGTGTTTTTTTTTCAAAATTTTTGTTATGGTTGTCAAGAGAAAGACCTTATAAACTAACTAAGATTCCAGAACCATCGGGAACGCTGAACTGGACAAAAAAAGGGTTGGCAACCCGGAAAATAAATTAGTTGACTGGAAAAAATAATTCTCTATGAACATTGTGATGGTTTTGAAAAGAAACTTCGGTATTGTCATTGGCTGGTTATGCTGGATCATAACTTTGGTGCTGTCGATGGTGTTGCTTTATGATGGCTTTTGCGTTGGCGTTGATAGTTGCTGAATTCGCAACATATCTGCAAACATAATTGCAATCTGTCGAGAATTTTTTATGCTGATTTCATTATTTTTTTCTACTTCAAACTGTATGGTTGGCGACGCAAACCATTATCAAAGTAGCGAGACCTTAAATATTCAAAATAACTCTCTGTTAATGTTAATGGTTCGCTGTCTAGAGCGACACTGTAACACAAAACTACTGAAAAAATTATTTTTCAGTAGATCGTAGCAAAATCACATTTCTAATGCTCCCAAAAACATAATTCCCAAAGAAATCGAACACAAATTATGCTATCAACACTTTTCGCAGAACGAGAACAGAAAGTCCGAAATCGATTGTGTTGAGGAACGAATTTTCTCATTCAGTTTTCAATATATACATTGCGCTGCAACGTGGCTGTGTGTGTTGGATCGACAACGCGATTGCGGACGTGACGAATTTTGAGCTGGATGGCTGGAGAATCACCCAGGGGTGGGGCTTGCGATGCAATGTTTCACTTCTCTTTTCCTGAAATGCACGGTATATCGCTGCGTTTGCTTTCGCAGTAGTATTGCTGTATTCAAATTTATTCCGCTATTACTCTAGTTTCCTTTATTCGGGTCGGTACAATTTGAGAATCAATCAAAACGTGGGATTTAACGCGTTTAGATTATGCTCTAAACTTTACAATTTTTCAATTATTTATCTCGAAGAAATATAGTTTTTTTTTATTATGATTGATGCGTACAAATATTTCCAATCAACTGATGCAAACATCTTTGCAATTAATAAATCTGGTGAAAAGGGAAGACTTTTAAGCATTCAAAATCTTGCATTATTTCCTACATGTTTAGTGTTTAGATTTTCATTTGCTATCGCCTCCGCAGCCACCACACAACCGATTCGCTTCGGATTTTTTGTTGCTGTTCTGCGAAATATGCTGCATAGTATAACGTGTTTTGACTATTTCTTTGGGAACGACGTATGTTTTTGGGAGCGTTGAATCTTTCTTCGAAAATCATATTCCGACTACGAAGCATCAGTTTTCAGTCGCTAGAAGACATAAAACGGGAATTTGCGGCGAGAGCTGAAGCGGAATCCGGAAAAAAGCGTTTGAAAATGATGATTGAGAGATGATGGGCATAAGTGTATTCTTCGAGTCGTCTTCGAAGGTGACACAATCAAGTTCAATGAATTAGTTTGATGAAAAGAGAATTTTATTGGCCGATTCCCAGACCCCCTCCATGAAAATGCATTGAGGTGGAAATTTAAGTCTTTTAGCCAAAATTCTCCAGATATTCAGAATATATTTTATTTTGAGTTTTTGTCGATTTTTCCACATATGCATGTTTCAAGAAATTTTCAACTTTTGAACCGCTTGAACGATTTTCGACTGTTTTAAAGCAAATGAAAAATATTTGGATGAAGGAAAAAAAACTAGGGGTGAGTTATATCTGTGATATAACCGCAAGGCAGACGTAGGACTGACTCTAAATTCTAAATTAGTTTGAATAAATTGATGAACTAATATTTCCATTTTTCACTTAGTTCCATATTATTATATTCGCAATTGTATGGATATATTCAAACAGTACTTCTTCTTTCGTTCGAGTATAATTTCATCACAAGAACACCTAGCAAAGAATAAATATAAATTAAGAAATTTATCAATTTCGTTTATACTTGAGAAGCCTAGTTGTTATTTCTCTTCTGATTGAGTTCTGGACTAATCTTATTTTGTACAGAATTCTTAGAATGAATTCAAAAGTATAGTAGAAACTGATACATGATAGGTTTTTGTATTAAAGAGGCTTTAAGCTTTTTCAGTCCATTCGCCTCTAGCCCGTAAAAGGGCACTTGTAGAAAACATAACTCCAACTCCCCTCCATGTCTTGAGAAAGACAATTCATTCCCGCTCGACGTTCGCCGGCGAACGGTGTTCACTCAACAAACATCAAACGAGAAGTGTTATGATGCACGAGATTCTGATTTCGCAGGTTGCTGCGATTTAAAGTCTGTGTTAGGAAGCGGTCTGTTTGAATGAATGCGTAATTACATTCTATTGATTGGATACGATTTCGTCACGGGAAAATATATTCATTCGCTTTGGCGCATTTGTCACAGGACACCTAATCGATTTTGCAAATGCGAAAACAAATCCATTCGCTCCAACGCAATTTATGAACGAACTATTTGCTATGACCACTACATGCGAGCTGGCATCCGCTTATATACAGGTTTTTGTGATTTTAATAGCTTACTTTCAAAGCAATTTTAGAGCTAATGAAACAAGTTTTTGGATCAATAAGTAACAAGCATAAACTTCGAACCTAAACCTCAGTATAGAAATGAAATTTTCATACTTGTCCTAATTAAATAAGTAAACATTGAGTGTCATAGCACCATATTAACCGGGGAGCTTCAGAGGAAAATTAGAAAATATTATTGGAAGTTATCAATAGAGCAACCTTTCCAAAGATTTGGAGATGAGTAAACTCTCTTTAAACAGGTCCAGCAATCTCACTCCCGTTCGGATTATGCTTATCTCTAGCAAACATTGCGCTATCTCTTTAAACCTCATACGACTATTGTTTGGACTTCGCAAACTTTGTTCACTCTGCGTCGTTTGTTTTATTCTCATGAAGTCATTGAGTTAACATTGTGGGAACAAAGTTATTGCGTGACAAGTACTCTTCGACAAATCCCTACCGTCCACAAGACGCCGCATTCGAAATTTATGTCCATCCACGGAGACATAGGCTTCACTTGTTTCGGAGAAAACACACTCGACCTTGCATTGTAATTAGTCTCAATTCACTTCAATCGATTTTTTGGGAAATGAATATTCAAATCAGTTTGCCGCCATCATCGGCGGGACGTTTCACAATTTCTATTATATTGATATTCAACAGCCGGATTGGGCCGCTCTGCCGGATCGAAACAAAAACACGCCGCCACCGAGGCGTTGGCAGATAATTCAATAATTTGCTTTCATCTATTGCGCAAACGGTGTGAAAACGAAATGCGACCGATTGAGGCGGAAAGTAAGCGCTAATGCTGTCAATTACCCTCGCAGCGGTTTTCCCATCGGGGTGGATGGATGATGGATGCACCGCGCTGTTTCGATGCAATATATTGATACCGAGTTCGTTACGGGTGGTTGTCGGTGGTTGAGTGATCATCTGTTACACATTGGTGGCGCGAAGCATCTTCGCGATTATGACCGTTTTCAATCCAAACCAGTCCAAGAATGCAGTCGCGCGCTCACCTGGAAAGAAAAAAGAAAAGAAAATTAACGAATGATTACAACCTAGCTCGATTTTCGATTATCATGAAAGTAATTGTATGGAAGTGGTCCAAAGAAACAACGTTAAATGGAATGATTCCACGGGTAATCGTGCTCACACCCCGTGATTGGCCGTGTTATTAATCAGGGGCTTCATTTTTTAATTGACTCGTTGTTGATTTCATCAGCCTCATCGATATAACAAGACTGAAGAGAGATGCATCAAAATGCCAATTAGCATGCGCACTAATCCAGACCAGCGTCCGCAGCTTCATACAGTCGACAAGCGGACCTAAAACCTGAAATGTATCATCATTTCTTCCAGGAAATTAGCATCAAATCACGCCACCCGTTATCAGCGGTGTCAACGTATCTGGCTAATCGAGTCCTGAAGACGAACACTTGGCAACGGAACGCCTATCCCACGCCACCGACGGTGGCCAATCGACGCCGATGGTGGGCCATTCTCCTGCCGGTTTAACAACTTTCCAGTTCATTCCTTGCATGTGTAATTACAGCCACAACCACACCGCTGCCTCTCGACGGCCAAGATGGTGGGTCGCAACTCGCAAGAAATGGTGGGTCGCAACTCGATCTATGCCCAACAATCAGCCCACTGGCCCTGGACTGTAGATAGCAAACCATACATACCGCTGTCCGACAGGGAGAAAGGTTTAATCAAGAAAAATGCTTGTAGGCGGGAACTTGTAACTCGCGGTTGCCCACTCGCTTAGCAACACACGCATACGGAAATTATGAGAGATCGCGTCCGCGCGCACCTCTTTGGGCCTCCGTCTCAAATATTAACAAATTGCATTATTTCCCAGCATCGATTCCTCGCGTGCATAGAGGTCGCACTGGCGAGATCGCCCACATTCTGGAAGTCAATTAATACCCTGTCCTGTTCGGTATGCAGATTTGCCATTGTCCGCCGCCTTAGGCGAGCGGAGGGAGCGCATTCGCAGCATAAATCCAATTCGTTGCGTAGCGAGATCCGACATTAGGAGGCCGCCCGCGTACAAACGATGATTTATGCTGCGATTACAGGTCGTCGTCGTCGTCTTGTCTTGCAGACATGGAAGATGGAAACAGTATTAACTTTAATTTGTACAAATGTGCCGACACGTAGGTACGTAACAGCGATCAAAATTCTGCAGAAATCGCTTCACGAGGACACTCCTCTCATTAAAACCGTGTCTCCTCATGGTTTCAGCTACCAGTAATAAACGCCTTCAACTGGCGGAATGTTGCATCCCTTCGATTTCAGCCGAACCAATCTAACCGAAACTGGCCGGAGAGAAGCAATCCAATTACCTCGCCAGCAGCCAGCAGCGCGATAACATGGTCCGAAAATAAACGCGGAATTTAATTTTTAAATTAAAAAATTAAAAAAAATACAGCGAAAGTCGAGATCAAAATAAAAACACGGCAATTGACGGCGGAGAATTGATCTTTGCCGGTACCCACAGCAATCGGATGTTTCGTCGTGTTGGCAGCAAATGACGACGAAGACGACGACGATCACTCCAGCGATGTAAATGACATTGGTTCATTGGTTTGAGTTTTTCAAAACGTTGAGCACAAAATAAAAAGTCACTCTCACACCCAAGGCAAATGCACGGCCTTCCAAATTGTCGATAGGAGAGTGAAAAAAAAATATTTAAAGATAATAATATCGACCCGACAGGTTGTACAGTGTGTCCGAGCGGCAAATAACCGGTGAGTGGTCCAATTATTATGAATTGTATAAAAATGTGGTTTCGGCGTGAACAGACGGCGGTTACGCGATAAATATCGATGCCACATCCATTGCTCTTCATATTTTCGTGCTCGTAAACTTATGTTTCACAATGCTTGTTTGGTGGAGTTGTTTCAAGTGGTCGGTATCAGCTGATAGCACCGATTACTTGTACATAAGATGAATTCGTTCAAAAATCTTGAAACTTTTATTATTCTCGGAATAAATGATCAGACAGCAGTCTGTCTTCGAGCGGCTTTTCTTCATGTCAAGTACTCTCCAAGTCTACTTCTGATAACCAACGAATGTTCCCTCTTACATGGCTCGTGGGAAAGATAATGGATAGTGCAGCAGAATAAGTTGAAGTTGCTCCCACAGCATACTCGTAGGTGCAAGGTGCTGTTTGTTATCGATGTTGAGCCTTGCTTCTTGTTTATTGTCACATATCCGGTCTTGAGGTTGCCTTTCCATCAGTGATAAATCGCGCGACAGTCAAGGTTCCCATACATAGTTTGTGTGGATTTGAAAATGTGTGAGAGGCAGAGAAACGAAATGAGTCGTTCCACTCGTTCGCAAAACGTGATATCTTCCTGAGGCGGGAATAAACTCGCGATACCTTGTGCGATACCTATACATCTTTATTTTTGTGCAATTTCTTGCTGATTTAAACGCACCTTAACCTTTTTCGTATGACTTCCTTTATGAAGTTACTTAGCTTTTTTTAGTTCAGCAGATCAAATCTCGTTAGGCATAAGAATGCCCTTTCCAAGAATCCTCAGTCTTCGCTGAATTAGTGTAATGCATTGACACAGTAAATGTTCCAAAGTTTCAGCTTCGGAATAGACATTCGATCATATGCGATTATATATACAGGGTGCGGCAGCATAACTTCCTTTTTTTAAAAACTCAATAAAAACTATTGTATGCATCGGAAAATGTTTATTCATTTTTTATAATGTAGGTACATGTCTAAAGTTTTTATTTAAATTGTTTTGAAGATCAAATCTGTTAGGTGACGTCCCCCATTCTCCATACATTGCGTAAATCGATTTCTAGCGTTTGTCATGACTCTTGTTAGCATAACAGGTGTTATGTTGGCAATTTCTTCTTGGATGTTGGTCTTCAAAACTTGTAGGGTTCTTGGACGGTTCACATAAACACGAGATTTAAAAAAAACCCCATAGAAAAAAATCACAAGGGGACAGATCGGGAGAGCGTGCCGGCTATTCCAAATCGCCTCTAATTGAGATAAGGCGCTCTGGAAAGTGTTCCCTCAAAACAGCCATCGATGCTCTTGAAGTGTGTGCTGTTGCACCGTCTTGTTGGAACCAAGCGTCCCCCAAATCCAAATTTTCTAGCCGTGGGAAAAAAAATTGTAGCATATTTACATACCGGTCCGAATTCACTGTCACTGTAACCTCATTTTCCTAAAAAAAACCAGGGACCAATAATTCCAGCTGAGGAAATTGCACACCACACTGTGACTTTGGGTGAATGTAGTGACCCATTTAACAATTGATTTGCGGTCTGGGACGGGAGCCAACGAGGCTAAATTAAAGCGATTTCGAAATGCACGCTGTGTTGCAATAACCGAACATCCGCTTGAAAAGTAAACCTCAACGACAAAGGCAAGCCTCTAACTATTCCAACGCATGATGGCGACTGAACCGTGTCGGGACAAAACTTTACAGTACCCCCTCTTGAACGAGACAACATCTATGACATCGCGCATTTTAAAAAAGGAAGTTATGCTGCCGCACTCTGTATATACTTTCCACCAGCACCATTATTCCATATTTCTTTACCGCTTCAATCTACTTTCGGCAACGCATAAAAAGACCAATGTCACGCGTGTCATGCAAAAATACAGAAGCCCTCTCGCCAGACGGCATTGAATTCGACCCGATGCTCCGGTCAAACAAAATTTCACCCCGGTTCCTTTTTTTCCATTCTTCCTATGCATCATGCAAAACTTCTCTGAAATCTATAAGCATAAGAAAATAATGTTGTCTGCTCGCTAGCTAGAAGATAATATGCTTGAAATTGAATTTGTTTGTATTGAAGAGGCTTTACTATGATTCGCAATCGCGAATGTAGCTTAAATTGCAATATTTACTCTCTCTTACTCTCTCCACATTGCACGTAGCACGAACGCTGTATTTGACTCGCAGTGGTATAAGATTATTGAAACTCAAACTCGTTTGTACTAAAGAGGCATTAAACTTTGCAAAACATTCGTCCTATAAATAATGTAACTCATCGATTCATAATTTCATAAGTATTAAGGTTTATTTTGTTTCATAAAATCGTGTTCTGTTTTCTGTTTTGGTACCGTTACTGAAAGTCGAATTCCTAAGTCAAAAATGAAAACCAGTGTATGTTCTCGTAAAAGTACAATAAGTTCTCTGAAGCTTTTGTGAAAATGCAATTGTCCTTTTGAATAAGTAGTCTTGAGTCATAATAAATAATTGACACGTGAAAAAACAACGAATTGCTCGCCTCTGGATTTTTTTAAATTGTATCCCAAAAATGTTGAGAAATATGTCGAGTTACCATTTGGATGAAGGTGGACAGCAATTTCCCAGCCGATTCGTAACTGGCTAGGCGCACGGTATATATGTGGTATAAGAGCCGACTGACATATTGCAAATAGCTGATCTGAAATTGCAATAAAAAATTCAATATAGTAAGAATATTGTTTGTTTATTCTTCTTTGGGGCATCCCTCGGTTTTGACACTTCATTGTTTACAACTATCACGAACATACATTGTAGAGCTCTGAAGCGAACCGTGATCTAAAGAGCTATTTTGGCCCGAATCAAGTGCGGATTGTGACGACAGAGGGATATAACGGCATACTATGTCAAAATCTGGTAGAGTCGATGCTGAAATGGGATTGGAAGATAAACAAGAAACACAATCATTCTTCTGATCGACTTAAATTTAACAAAAAGAATGGCCACTTCAGAGTTCCAATTTGATTAAATTAAAAATCTTCATGCTATCCTCGATATCAACGTGAACAAAATATATGTGACAAACAAGCATATTTTGTAATTTTTTAAAAGGCTTGAGAAGAGCTAGACCCACAGCACTCCCGAAACCTCGTCGAAAGCATGCCAAAGCGTCTGCAAGTGGTAATTGAGGTTGAAAAAGGTCGTATGGACTACTGAATATTTGGTTTGATATGATTTTGTTAATTTTTTGTTGGAATCATGAAGCAGATTTTTTTGTTCCTTATTATGTGAATACACAGTTGATACACAGCAAGAGAAACGTTCGTTATTGTAATGTTTTATTTAAAATTTAATCGATATGGAAGGATTTTTCTAGTGTCGGGCACCGCAAAAGTTTTAAACTTGTTACTAGCCTTTAAGTTTACATTGAGGTTACTCGCACGGCAAAAACATTCAAATTGGCAATGGAAAAAAACGTCCAACCATATCGCATTCGTATGCTACTCGGCACTATGTTCCCAAAATCCCTACTTTTAGCGTTACGTAATGTTTGCACAGTGCCTAAGATTGAGGTGCTTAAAAAGAATAATAAATGATATGACCTTTGAGCAATTCCACCTCAAATCAGCGGAAAAACAGCAAATTTGAACGCGACCCTCTTCGATTTTATCGAAGCTTGGTACAAATCATGGAAACTACCCGAAATCACAATTTGTATTGTCATATGACCAATTTTAATTACGACTGGATTTTTATAGAGGCGCATGCAGAAACATTGAATTTTTTTTCAAAAAATCGTAACTCAAAGTCCAGGTGTCCGATTAAAATATTATGTTTGACAAAGTTTTTGAAAATAAATGATCCATTTAGGAAAAAATAACATTTCAAATGTGCTGTTTAAAATCTTACTCAAAAATTAGTTTAATATTAAAAATCTCAAAACACCCCTCCCCTTCCATATTTTTTAATATATTTTTAATGGAAAACCCTTCCAATTTTACAAAATTTGACGTACAGTGGTGCCGTGGTAAACTCATCAAAATGGAGATATGAATTTTTGAAATTTCAATACTTTGTCAAATCGTAACCATTTAAGAAAAGTAACATGAAAAATGGAGTTTACATGCTATTCTAAATGAAAAACTATACATAACGTTTTATCCTAGGACTAACCCTTCTCGAGATATAACCAAGGACAAAAATGGTGGAAATGTTGGAAATAAAAAGGGAATCGACAAATGTCAAAGAATTGAATTTGATCATCCCAACACAACTTAGGTGGACTACACTGACGCAACAAATACAACTACTCTAGACGCTTTTTCAATCGGAAGAAAGTTTTGTCTGAAACGCTGTAGATTTATCATCAGGAAATAAAATGTGAGCGTCTTGTAGGTCAATCTAGTTCGAGTATTCACTAAACTCTCTTAATGTTTCATTTTCATTACACATGTTCTGGGAAAATATTGGAGGTACAAATCGAATAAATATAGATTCTATCGCTTATTACTCATCCATTTCTCGATGAATTTAAAAGATTTTTGAAAAGAAGATTTTTAAAAAAATATATATTTATATAAATAAGTCAATGTTTGAAAATTTTATAAATATCACTTTTGATGTGTTTTTTTATTTACTTTAACACAACTTTTGTGACCCAATCAGTTATCTAGGTTTATTAGCATTTTTTTTTCGAATATACCCGAACTCATCCGAATTTATGGCATAGGCTCTCAAAATTTATCCTGTACTCAAATGGTTAAATGTCTTGGAGTTGGATAATTTTGACGATATAGGTAATGGGCCAACCATCAGCGGGAGTTCGGAGGCTGATTGTTTCTAATGTAAACAGAAACGTGCGCTACGGTGAAATGGAAAAAAAAAGTCACAGGAGGGTTTTGACTGAGAACGACCGCATAGTTGACGTAGGATTCCGTTAGGCTGTTTGTTGATTTTGGATATGTTTTATGAATTATATCGTTAAACTCTTTCATAATGATTCGTGGCCCTGAAAAGGACCGTTTTGTTTGGTTGTTGGGTATTGTTTGTTCATTCCACCAGTGTTTACCGAGTGATGATGACAGTAGGATGGTAAACAGTCGTTAGATGGTGCGTATCAGATAAAAGATACCACCCTCTGTGATCCTAGATGAGATGCCTTCTATGTTATGTATGGATGAAATAAAGAAAACAACTCACTAATGTAATATAAGACAAGTAACTATACCAAACACAATTATCAATTTTTCTCATAAGTAAAAACATGTTACTTTAAAATAGAGAAAACATAGTTGAAATGGCAAAGGTTATTTTTATTTTATAATTTTTACTTTCTGGGTGTTTATTCAACCCAATGCGAATTTTTACTGGACTAACAACACCTAATACTATATGTAGAACCTATGGGAAATAACTTTTTCTAATATATTTTCACTTTTCCAATTTTTCTCGCCGTATAAACTTTTCTTGGGTGAAAATGAACACAACAAAATAGACAGCTTGAACCAAACGACCCGCTCTCGAGCGGGAACACACCTTGGTTCATATTTATGAA
The DNA here is from genome assembly GCF_029784135.1 of Toxorhynchites rutilus septentrionalis. NCBI lineage: Eukaryota > Metazoa > Arthropoda > Insecta > Diptera > Culicidae > Toxorhynchites > Toxorhynchites rutilus. Next base: position 304,577,957 of record NC_073746.1, on the reverse strand, counting down.
AATTGAAATAATTCGTTTCATATATCAACTCATTTTTAACACAGCTGCTACCATATACAATTTTACACTTACACTTGGGCAAACTTTTTCACAATGCACGATCGGTCATTGATATGAATTTTCACGAAGCAACCAACATTAAAGTTCCAAATTGAAATTTTATTTACTAGAATCAAGCGTATCACTCACCCTATTTGAAATATGAAAATGCCCCCGACTTGCACCTTGGGGCATCTTGGGTTTGATGTCTCTGTTAGGGAATACATTTCGGTAGGAATAAAAGCTCCTCCTACTTTCATGTATTTGCAATGCCGATTTCCTCCAGGCAGCTTAGTTTTGATGTCTCTGTTAGGGACCCGCCGCATGTGTCGTCAATTTCAACCAATCAGAAGTGGGTATTTTCGTTAGGATAGTGGTTGAGATTTTCCAATTGTTCGATAGTTAGTTTCATGAAATATGTTATTTTCTTCAATATAAAAAATTGTTATGGAGTGCCGAAATCGGTTGATGCAAAAATTTCATCAATCCATTATGAAATGAGTGAGCAATAAACGTATGAAATTGGACAATTTTCTCGATGTGCTCGATTTTCCATTTTCAATTTGTACCCCAATATGTTCCCGAAAGACGTAAACCTACGTCAAAACGATTGGATTGATTTACAAAATCATGAAAAAGTACAAAACGCTAGGAATAGTAGAGCGGAAGTTATATGACGTCTGAGCGTCTGCAACCAAGATTCACACAAGTCAAACACGGGGGTGGATCAATGCTTGTATGGGGATGCTTTGCAATGGAGTGGATTCAGCATCATTGTCATCATTGTCTTGATTGATGAGAAGATGGCTGGTTAATCTTACGTGTACCTGTTGGAGAAAAACTTGAAGGTGTCACTCAATAATTGAATCTGAGCAGCATTATTTTCCAGTAATACAATGATCCCAAGCACACTTCAAGATGAAAATGCGTAACAATTAAAGATGTAAAAGATAACTGTTGCTGTAGGCATCCCAGAAGAAGAAATAAGGTACATTTTACACAAAGAAATAAATATAAGAAAGCTTTGTGCTGTCTTTGTTCAAAATTGATTACGAACAAAGACGATTTGGCAATGAAAAATCTGGAAGATTTGATGCTCGCTTTGGGTTTTTTTTATCTTAAAAAATGTGGATAGGAAATTTATTATTACTATTCAATCCCTCCGAAAGAGAATCCAGATATTGGACAAGAGATAGATTATATGGGAAAATAAACACATTTTTTTTTATTGCAAGTGTATCGGACTTTGCTACGATAAATTTCCTAGAAGAAATTGTATTCCAAGCCACCGTTTTTCGTACAAGCTCAAGCTTGCACTGCAGCAGAAGCCCATGTATCGCAACGGAGGCGCCAGCAGTAAAAACTTTCTCAAAGGCCTACGCGACGAAAAAAACACCCGAATCTACTTATGTTTACATATTCGTATGTTTATACATAGGTTGCATATGACGACCATCGACAGCGAACCTGCTTCGCAGTAACCGGTTTCGCGAATTTTTGGCTGTTGCATTGTCTGTCTGTTCACGCATCGATCGCGTGATCAGCGAATGCTACGCGATGATCGTTGGCAGTTGGAAGGACGGACAAGAGATAGACATCGGCGACAGGACGGCTAGTGCTGGCTGGCGGGTAGAAACAAACATCGCATATTGACACACTGAGGTCGTGTCTTGCACAATCTTAAACAACTATCTTCACGGGACGATGCCACAACAAGATGCTTATCTTATCGGGAATGCCGGCACCCCCGTACACACAAGGGTGGTATCGTGAATAAGCGAGGAGAATTTAAAGAATTGCTAATCCTGATAGGCGTACGTGCCGCAAATAAAAACACACATCCAAAGCATGTGTGAATAGAAAAATGTGTTATCGCAACGTGTTTCTTTGGCTTACTCACCACTGTCGTCAGGCAAAAGCCGGCGCCGCCGTATTTAGAGCGCGAACTGAGAGTGTGAGTGGTTTTTTGGCGAATGTTTATATTTCGGGTGGCTACTCAAGTTCCCCCCGCTCGAAAACATACATTATTCATAATTTGATTGCAGAACCATGTCGCGCGAATCGATCGAATGGAAGCAATAAATGAGTCGTCGATTGCATATGAACGGCATTGTCCACATGGTCAACACCGTCAAGGGGATTGCTACATCCTTGACAGATTATAGCGCCGATGAAGAGTGCTTCCGATAACTGCCTCCTGCGAAAACGTCCAGTCAGTCACGGTCAACCTTGACAGTGGCTCACCTGTTTTGTTCCCTTTTCCTCGTCGCGAGTGTATGATTCCACCTACTTATTAACGGCACGATACTGCGAAATCGGAATATTCCGCGAATACGATCTCGTACCCACCGCCACTATTTAGCGGTCAAGGCCCGCTCCGCTGTAACGATATTTATATCCACAAACGCGCTGACTTAAATCGCTGAATGATTTATACAACACACGCATACACAAACGCGTTTGCGTCACAACTTATACTCCAACAACAACAAATGCTGAATTCAGGCGGATCTGATCTTCCGACTTTCGTTTTGATATATTCAGTGCTTCCGCGCACCGTTTGTCGCGATAGACTGAAGACCGCTCGGCGAAGTCAGTGCAGCTTTATAACTTTCCTCCGCTTGATTCGTCGCGTCCCAGGCTGAAATTACTGCCCGAGTTTTGTTGACATTCCCGTGACGAAAGCGCGAGCGTCGCGCCGAAATAAAGCCACTTTTGTACGTTCTGTGTACTCTCCCGTTGACGCATCCCACGATCGCGTCGTATCGAGAAGAAATCGTAAACAGCGCCGATCGCAGCAAACCGTGCGCGATATGATCGCACACACCAAACAGGAACATAACAAAAGCATTGCACTGCCGTGTGTTGGTGTGTTAATGGCGGTGCTTGTGTTTACCATATCAGTTCGTGAGCTTTGATGTGAAATGAATGAAAAAAAAAGTTAACAGCTCTCCACATAAAACAATCTTCGAGGCGAAGTCTCGTGAATCTAAACTCGCGTGTGTTCTGCGAGTAGGAAGTTCACATGCGTGTACTCTCGCGCCATACCGCCGCTGCCACGCTCGAGGCGTGTTGCGTAGCTTATTAACTGCTTACCGCCGACTACCGGTATGTAGTTGTGTGTCACTGTGTGTCAAAGACTGACTGGTGCTGAATGGAGGTGTATGCAGGGCATAAAAAATTGCAAGGAGCAATTCGGGTTGAAGGACTCTACTGCCGCTTGTTGTTTTCCGGATAGCGGTATGTATTTATGAAGTATGATTCCAACTGCGTTGATCTAGCGGGTGCCGCACAGTTATGATGATTACACATAACCGTTGCAGGTAACATAGTGGATATCAATGCGGCAAACTGAATCATTCTCACGACAGTGACGAAGGTCATTGGATTAGCTCTGCTAGACTGTGTCGTACAGTGATGCCTCGTTGATAATTGCATCGTGATTGACGGGTGTTTGTTCATGGACCATTAAACCTACATGAAGACCGACTTCGGCCAGACCCCAGGACAAAAATTTTACTAGAGGAGACGTTCCTCCAAAATAAAGATTATTTTGCTGATAATTTCGCACGCAAATTCTTGATCATATGCAGTTGCAAACAGAAAATTACAGTTTTCATCACATATACGACGATGAACTCGGCAGTGTACAAGAAGGAGAGTCTCCAGAAGCGAATTTTGCCATTATACACTACTACTATTATACAGGGTCTTTCAGATTACACATTCACGCAGCAAATGTTAATAACTTTTACAAAAGTTTTAAAATACGAAAATGAAGCTTATTTTAAGACATTTTCGATGCGACCACCCGTTTGGCTAGATAACGCGTTTGAAACGGTGAACAAAATTCTTCATGCACAACTCTAACATTACGACTTCGATACTGTTGAAAATCCGAGTTATTTATTCTCTAAGTTCCCCCAAATTTTGTGGCTTATTAACATAGCAACGGTCCTTCACGTACCCCAGAGGAAGTAATCGACGACGAGAAATGTTGAAAATCTTACCATAAGAAAACAAAGTTTCATTAAAGCCTTCGGTTGCTCGAATGGTACGATTTCACTAAAAATACACGTTCTTGTAAATTGTAGATCTTGACACTAAAAACCATCCGATCAGACTGATTGAGTAGCCGAAAATTATCGTCCCGAAGTGGGGAATGCAGTGTTACCATCGACGGAGCGAAAAAACAATTATGAGTAGCTATTCGATTTCTTTGCGTTAGCTTTTAGATTGTTAGATTGTCTACCTGTCTTATGAACAATTTTAACAGGCGGACGAGAAAACACTTTTAGAAAAAGTGTGAAATGATATATTGTTGCATAAAGATTAGTATACTTCCTTAATGTGATGGCTGAAAGCAGACAAACGACCGCAAAGAGTTATATAATGCCCGAAGTGGTAAACGAGCAAATTTAATCAAATAATTCCGTAGTCTAACGTCAACAATGCATTACTGGAAGTTTTGTTTATCGCTAGTAGCTACTAATCTCCATCTGAAGATGAAGATGTAGAAAAATGATTGAATGAAGGTGGGTTCAGATGAAAGGTTTGAACCCGATAATCAATTCTGCTTATTTCGTAGTGTTGTGTGGTATAATCAAATGTAGCCATCATTCATGTAGATTACATTCTTCACGGTGGAGAAGTTTCACCCAAACAAAAAAGAAATTAAGGATATTCGGGATAATATGGAAATTACAAATAAATTACCTTCAACAATTCCTCACCCCCAACTACAAATGTGAAATAAAAAAAAATGATTTTTTTAGATTCTCTACCTGTCTTATAAACAATTTGAACAGGCGGACGAGACACCACTGTGGAAAACGGAGGCATTGATGGTCTAATAACGAAAACAGTACGTAACTTTTACAATGCAATTTTTCTGGAAAATCATTGGTCATTTCGAATTCGTACAGAAAAAAACACTTATAACTCAGGAATGGGATAACATACGAAAAATATTCACCTATCAAAACCAGAATATTGCACTTCCATAGAAAAATATCATTATAATTATTTCTCTTCATTTCTAATATAACTGTCATATCTATACTGAATATATACTGTCATATCTAAATTGTGATATCCCTCATCAAAGTTAGTCCCAAAATCTGGTCATTTATGCAGAGTCCAGAGCCGTTCTATCATTTTTTTGCTTCATAATTTCCCAATATTTTTGTATTAGGCGGAATTGGGGTCAATGGATGGATTTAGGTTCTCCTCTAGGCTGTAGTGGCAGCTCGCTAAAGCTTTGAATTTCTTTTGTGAGCGGCACGCGTTTCTCGAGGCATTCTTTTTGGTACTAGGGGAAGTGGGGCATAGTGGTCACCCTAAGGAATGTGCCCATTTCCGGCGTCCACATACCGCTTCAATTCTATTTTCTCAAATAATATTATAGTTCAACTCATTGTTGTTCAAGATAGCAAACAGCTTTTACTATAAAAATTCAAAATAGTACACTTTTAATCATTAGAAAAAAAGGTGAAAAATCGATTTTTTTTTTGCTTGGAGGTAAAGTGGTCACCTAGTGGGGGAAAAGTGGTCACTCGCACATATCAAGCTAAATGGGATAGATTTATGCGTTTTTTTTCATCAAAATTTGTTCAAATCATATTTGATATAGTAGGTACATGTGATGCGGTATATTAGCTTTAGTAAACAGAACATTGTAAGTTGTTATTCACCTATGACCACTTTGTCCCAAAACATCAAAATATTTTCTATGCTAATTAATCACTGAGATTAAACAAAATATCTGTTCACCTCTCCTAGAATATGTGAACAGTCGTCCAAACTGATGATTTGTCCAATATATCAGATTAAATGAGCTAAATTTCATGAGAAACTTCTTAGATACCATGCGCATAAAACTACGGTCGAATGGCTATCGAGAGAGCAATTCCTGTTTTTATTTACATTTTGACATGCGACAGCTCTACTGAAGTACAGGGTGGCTCAAAAGTCATTAAATTCTTCAAACATAAGGTGACTATCAATACGGCATCTATAGTTAATAGTTATACTACCAAACAAGCAGCTGACCAATTTGCCCCCACTACCCCAACTTTGAATTCATCGATCTATTTGTGACAAAAACCTAGCTTTTCGCTTCACTGGTGAAAATATATTGCCAAATCATGAACTTCCCAGCAATTTTTTCCATCAAAGCGAACCCAAATCTGCCAGCGACATTTCCTTATGCTGTGACTAGGTAAAACTTTTGACTAGAATGCTGTCCAAAGTCCATTCTCACGTAAGCTTTATCGTTAATGAACAGGCATCCTTAGTACGTCAACAGAACCTGTTCATACAAACTGAGAGCATGAGTTTTGATCACTACCCAACTAACAAGTCTCCATCAGTGTGGCGTTTCTATGATAGTTTTGTTCTGATCTATGCTTAACTGAACTATTCAACCCTTATTCATGCAAATTAGGAAAAATAATCAAGCTATAACCAATATTATTCGTTAAATGCAGTTCGAAGTCAATTAGAAAACGTTTATCCAACTCCAAGGTTTGGTGAAAACATTTATTCGACCATAATTTGTTTTGTATAGCTCTACTTAGACTGCGCTATCAAAGAAGATGATCTTTGTCTAACTGCATTATATTTTTTAGCATACGTAGAATTCGCTTGAACGTGTCGCTACAAAATATACAACTCCGACAGAACAAAAGTAATAGAAAAAATGGGGAAATATCCAGAAATATCCAGAATTAAATGTTCAACTGCTTCAGACTACGATTACATTGGGTCCGAGTCAATACACAAATTTGATTGTACGATTACTGACAAAAAACAAACCATTCTGTTCACTCGAAACGGGCGTGTTCGTACGAAGGAACGGAAAGCAATGTAGCCACACCAATTTCAATTTCTTGTACGGTTGTTTTTTTTACATTATAGCATGACAACGCACCGACGCACATCGCTTAATCCGTGAAGGACGCAATAAAAACTTTGAACTGAGAAACGTTACCGAACCCGCCGTATTCCCAAGACCTGGTCCCGTCAGATTATCACCTTTTGGTTACAATAGGAAAGATGGGTGTGTAGTTCTAATGAAAATATTTTGAGGTTCCCCGGAAAATTATGTTTTATTCATCGAACAAACCGGACAATTTCAACATGCATCAAAAAATCGAAAAAATCTGTTGAGGTGAAACTAATCCTGCTGGATTAAGAAACATAAATGAAATCCATATTGTAAAGCAACGAAATCCGGACAACTGATCGACTTTTTTTTGTCAGTAGTCCCTTAAATTTGGCCCAGCAAGTATTTCCCGAGCAATGGATAAGCATAAAGGCAAAAGAATTCCGACTATAACAAAAGTTCATGGAAGCCAGACAAGTGCTGCTGGTTAGAAATGGTTCGCACCCAATTCACCTTCCCAACGTGTGATGTAAATCACCCGTCGACGTGGACGATTATTGTCCTCGATTATGTAATTCCACATCCCAGGAAGTTACATTCAATATTTTGACGTCACAGTTTCTGGCATTTAGCTAAGCCGGAATGCATCATCCCTGGCATTGCCAAACATTGCCAATTTCTCGCTCAAGTTCAAGTTCACACGTTCTGTGTTGGCAGTCAAAATATTTCCTACGCAGCGTGATGGGATCTTTATTTTAAACACCCGATGCACCCGTCTCCCAAAAGTTATTCTAATAATAGCCGAAAATTGTTCACAAACTGAAACGCAGACACCGTTCCTCGATGGGCAAACAATTCAATTTGGGTTGGGTGTTGATTACTCAGCTCAAATCTAACTGAGATGGAAAATTTCAATCGGACCTAGTTTAACCAGCCAGCATCATCCCCTCCAATAAGTCATCTACCGAACCACTGACCTCATTATCAACCGTCAGATGATAGAGCGCCGGGGCGAGAGTACATGTAAATAGTAACACCTTATCCCCGAGCGCGGGATGCAGCCAATGGGCGGCAGAGTTCCGGATCTAGCGCCGTTTGTTTCCAAATTCTGTTCCGATACGGAGTTGTGTTTGTGTGAGAGAGAATGAGATGGGATGTTCATTGCACCGTATGCAGATAATTCACCCGTTAACGACTTGTTTTGCGAATCATTAATATAAACACCAAAAACAATGGCCACAGCCAGGGTCCCGGCGGTTCAGAGCAAAACAACTACACTGCGTGAGGTGCGATAAGTGCCGATTGACTTTAAAATGTCCTCGCGGTTCGTTCCTTATTTTGGGATGTTTTTGAGAGCCACTTTTTTTGGAGGCGGAGAAATGAGGCTTATCGCCGAAGTGCGGTCAATAAATTCGATTTCATAGCTTTCGGAAGTCGCGTGATGTTTTTACGCGCCTGCACATAGGAATCACGAATCATGGCACGCTCCACTATCTCCTAAATTAAGTAATTGTTTACGAGGGTTTTATTCTTATTAATCAAAATACGAGATTTCCAGGAATTATGGTGCTGTCTATCTGTGACACTGCAACGATCAATGGTTGGTGCATGTAGAGTGAGCCTCCAGCGCCTCCACGCCAGATTTCGATTGGAAACAAATTGAATGCGCCTAACAGACAATTTATCGCATCCTGGAGGCACACCACTTCGCTCATTGCGGCACAATGCGAGCTATGGGTTTCCGTTCGGCGGATGAAATTAGCATAAAATGCGTCTAGGAAAATCGTTGTCTATGCTACTCCGCCGTACGCCTTCTTGGGTGTTATGAAGGCGGAGCAGATCTTGATACGAACATTGAGCCCCAGGAAAACCCACCCACGCACAAGCACCATGAAGTACGGACTCAATTGACAGAGCATAAACTAGTATCGCATGTCTGAGACATGGGTTCACTTCGGAGCGGATGTAATTGCTTGCTCTGTTCTGTAGCAACAGGATTGGATCATTATTCAGTTAGGATACTGAAAAAGTGAATCAAACAGTAGTTTTTGTGATCGAAATTGATCGGATTGCTCTACTATTGCTCACGCTCCAGCCATAAACATTGCTGTTCAATCAAGTCATGAATGGATTTTGTTTAGAGATCTACATTCCTAACCATTTAAAACTACAGTTCGCTAACAGTGATGATTCCAATTGAATCATTATTTGTACAATACTGTCAGATGATGAAGAAGCAACAAAATACGGTGCACTAGCAGTACCGTACGAAGAATCCGTCTGCGAGCAGGATTTCGTTCTGATCGAGCAAGCAAGCAATCAAACGAGAGGTTGAAGCAAATTCTAATGGCCAAATTCGTGCACGTTCTGTTGTTCCAAAGATAGGTACCAAAGATGACTACTCATTGATCACGGAATCGGAGGCAGTTAGGTGGATTTGGGTTTTTGTTCCACAGGTGCGCTTGTATGACTACTCTCAGCCACCAGATATTTTTAACTATTCCAGTCGTATGTCTGCTCCCAGTCACCACATCAAGAAACTATACTAATCTTATACTTTATTCAACAATGTATCAGTCCACACTTCTTCTAACGAATCTCAATGTCTAGTGAACCTTTCTTCGAATTAAAATGAGAGACATGATTGATTAACCCCATGTATTGTAGAATTGAGTAGATATAAAGAGCAAGGATTGTTCTGTACATTCAAACAGAAAGAAAGAAGGCAACAAACATCACATGTTTAGTCAATACATATCAAATGTTCGCACAAAAAATATAAATCTTTTATCTTTCAGAATCTCATAAGTTTTTTACCGGTCTGATGATTATTAGTTCTTAGAGATAGTGATTGTGATACAGCGCGGACTCGATTATATAAAGTTTTTGATTTCTTTTCACTAATCGATATAATAATCGAATCCTATATATAATCGAGTCAAAAAATGTTTTTATTTTTATTTTTTGCATTATTTTTCGTTTTCTGAAAATAAAAGAGGAATTTGATTTTTGATTTATCCCCTTAAAGTCAGAAAACTCATTTCTCACATGAAAAAAAATAATTTATCCAGAATCTCTCAGGAGGTTATAGACGATCATATTTGATGAAAAAAATCCTTCTACGCATATGTTCGAATTTCAACAATGACAGAGTTATAGAACTTTTTTCTTTGTTTCGGACTCTGTTGCCTCAAACATGCTCTACATTAAAAAGTACCCTACGGAAGACGATTCTGATACTTTCATTTGAAAGATGAGAAAATTTAGTACAGGATATAGTAGTGGAACAATTAAATTAGTGGATTTTAATAACATTTTGGAAGTGGAAAATTTTTAAAGTTAATAATTTTTAATGTGTTATTATTAATTTTATCCTAAAAATTTATTTCAAACTACATTGTTTCTAACAATTAAATTGAAACTCTTTGACCGCTCTACAAATTGTTCTTTGATACCCAACTTCTATCTTTCTTAATTTGAATGCAATATCGATATAAACAATTCCTGGTGAAAATTCAAGCAAAATCTTCAAAATTACATTCCTATTTGAAATATAAAAAAATAGTTTTTTTCCAAACTGTATATAATCGAGTCCAAAATTGTATATAATCGAGTCCGACCTGTAGTAAAATTCTGCAGACTTTATTCTAAAATTCGATTTGACGAACTGAAACTACCTTTTATTTACTTTGAAACGAAAAAGATTTTCAGTGTTGAAGACGATTTTAAATCAAGACGAACAATCAATCGTTTAAAAAAAGTAAACTTTGAACCGCTTGATAGATACAGTTTAAAAAAATCTCATTCTCAAAAATCACATAAAAAGCTCTTTTGTATCGAACCCTCAAAAACCACTTGGGCAGCAGCTCAATGTTTTTCCTAGGAAGTTCATTCATATATCCTTCATTCGTTGTAAAAAGGTCAAAAATCAGTCAGGCGATTATAAATAAATCATAATGAGAATGGGAACAATATTATACATTAAAACAAACAAAAATTCTTTAAATTTTGATAAACTATGTCCAAAAATCTCTGATTTTCTAAAATGATATAATCAGGGTTAGTTCGAAACCTTTCAATTCATAAAAAAAACTTCATTTTCAAAATGTTTCGCCTAAAATTAGACGTTCGGAGAGAATGGCAATATTTTTTTCTTAGAAAGTTCACTTAGAATCGTTCACCTTTTAATCGTTGGTAAGAGTTCGAAGATTGGTCCAGCGTTTCAAATGTACCGAATTTTACAAAATGGTAAAATCGACAAAAAGCTGAATTCTCAGACCATCCTAACAAAGAAGAATGAATTTTCGAAGTTCGAGCATAATCAGAGTATTTTTTTCTGAAGTTCTTGCGGTAGTTGCGTGTGTCAATTTAAAAAAAAAAATCAAATTTTCACTCGTATGTTTGTTTATTTTGATTGTATCTTGTTCTCCCGACACTCTTTAGAATCTTTCGTTGTGTATTTAGTTGTTAAGTCACATTTTCCCTGTATCTTTTTCCATTGAATTCCTACTTTGAACTCTCACCTCTGATAACTGGGACCTAACCATCTTTCGACTTGGGATTAAGTTTTTCAGTTAGGGCGACAAATCACTGTATGCGTTTTACGGGGAAAGGAGATAGAGGAACATATTGCAGTTTAAGGTGAAGGTGGAAGCTAGCCATTGTAGTAGTATAGGTAAACCCTCGTGTAAAAATGGGGTAATAGTGTTTGTGAGAGAAGAGCAAAGCACACGTAAATAGATCAATTCACTTATCACACTGTGTGGCGCTTCATTGACACGAGTCTTTGAATTCATTTGAAAAAAAAAACAAATAACAATTCAATACTAAAGTAAAATGTATGAACGATATGTTCCGATGAACAATTGCAAATATAAATATATATAGAAGGTGCATTTGTATATGATTCTGATTATACGCGAGCGTAACATGAGCAAATTTATAACACATGCGAATAGGGGCACTTTTGGTATTAACAAGTTCTTCCGCATAGTAACTCGATGTTGATAATTCCTTAATATTTTCCTTCGTTGATCGTATTGTTTTCACATATTCACGTTGGAAAGCCTTAACCCTTCTCTTCGTTGGCCGAGGCATTTAGATTGAATTTAATACTTTTCCGTTTACTGTTTTTGAAAGCATAGGCAGCCGTGGCAGTGTTCCGAGATCTGCAATACAATTTTCTTACCCAATGTTAAAGTTGCTAAAACTTACATTATAGTCCCATTAAACGTAAAAATAATAATTGTATTGATATCAACACAATTTTATTCTATTGATTTTCATGACATGGGACGCTATGACTCCGGAATAACATTTTATTGGGTGGTTTTTATAGCTGTTTCGATGATGTTGTTTGGCATCAGTGTCGAAAAAATAACGATGCTTCCACCAATACAAACAAAACCATTGCAGAAGATTGAAAAACGAAAATTTAACTTTCAGAGCACTTGCTCGAGTTTTCCGACGTTCTTCACTATACGGTGCGAAAGCAGATGAAAATTTAATATCTTGTGAGTAATCGATTAGAGTTTGGTTGATGTTACTTGATGGGAAGTGTGCGAAAACGATCATTTTCTTCACACTGTTTCGCAAAATTATTGATTTTCGGGCGAGAGGTGAGGGAGGGAGATGAAAGAAATGAGCGCCATTGTGGCAGCCATTTGTGGCTAGCTTCCACCTTCACCTTAAGCTCCACCTGTTAGCAAACTAATTAACGATGAATTATTTGCCCGTTGATTTTCGTGCCATCTGGTGGAGGATGCTTGTGTGTTTTTGCATCACACGCCAACATTGTTGTTGTTTAATGCGTTGACAAAGATAGATTGAAGTGGGCAAGAAATGTGGAATAATGGTGGTGATGCAACAAATATCTAATCGTATGTGTCCGAGTGTTTGTCAACTGCGAAAAAGACCATCGAGATAGTTGTTACAACTGTAATACAAAGAAGAAGAACGTTCACAGTGTATATAGTTTATTGTTCTAACGAGGGCAAGAATGAATTATAAATCAGCTATCTTCAAGGGCTTCTACAAAGCCGTTTATTCTTTTAAGAATCACACAAACTTTAGTACTAAAGCGTTGTTCCTCAAATGTTCTATAGAATCAAAAATAATATTCAAAGTAATGATCAAGCGACGTGTATTAGACGCTACCTCCTGCGTTCACCATGTTTAGCCAACCGAGACTTTACTGCTATACTCAATCATGATTTTTTCCCCCCCTCTTATATCTCCTTATCCCCCCTCTTGTACAGTTTTTACGTCAATGATATGGATGATTGTCTAACTAGAGACTGCACGCTGAGACAACTTGCAGACTGCAAAAGTCGTTGCAAGATACCCTGAACAATCTGTTCACGTGGGCCCTCAAGCTGGGTATCGAATTCTCTACGGAGAAAACTGAAATGGTCGTTTTTTCTAGGAAGCACGAACCCGCCCAATTCCAGCTTCACCTATCCGGCAAAACGATCCAACACTCTATGTTTTTCAAATACCTGGGTGTATATTTTGATTCTAAGTGTACCTGGGGGAGACACATTGCGTATTTGAAACAGAAATGCCAGCAAAGAATCAATTTTCTCCAAACAATTACCGGAACATGGTGGGGTGCCCATCCAGGAGACCTCATTCAGTTGTACAAAACAACGATATTATCAGTGTTGGAATATGGCAGTTTTTGCTTCCGATCAGCTGCCAGGATTCATATTCTCACGCTGGAGAGAATACAATATCGTTGCTTGCGTATAGCCATGGGGTGTTTGCATTCGACACATACGATGAGTCTCGAAGTTTTGGCAGGAGTACCCCCGCTTACTCTTCGGTTCACAGAACTATCCTACAGATTTCTCATCCGTTGCAAGATCATGAATCCATTGGTGATTGATAACTTCGAAAATCTATTCCAACTGACTCCTCAGTCAAGTTTTATGTCTTTATACCATGAGTACCTTACCCACGACGTGCACCCTTCACCAGGCATCTCCAACCAAGTTTGCTTCCCATACTTCTGCAATTCCTCTGTCATTTTTTATCTGTCCATGCGACAAAAAATCCATGGAATCCCAGATCACCTACGCTCCGATTCTATTCCGCCGATATTTTCGGCAGAATATGGGAAAGTTGGATCTGATAAAATGTTCTTTACTGACGGTTCATTCATAAACGGGTCCACTGGCTTCGGCATCTTCAATGAAAATTCCAGTGCCTCTTTCCAACTCAAAGATCCTTGTTCCGTGTATGTCGCTGAACTGGGTGCGATATATTACGCATTAGGGATCATTGAAACATTGCCCATCGACCACTATTTTATTTTTTTAGACAGTCTCAGCTCAATAGAGGCAATCCGCTCAATGAAAGTTGATAAATGCTCATCTTATTTCCTAACAAGAATAAGACAACTATTGAGTGTTTTGGTCGAAAAATTATTCAAGATTACCTTAGCATGGGTTCCCTCTCATTGCTCGATTCCGGGGAATGAGAAAGCGGACTCGCTAGCTAAGGTGGGCGCTTTAGAAGGCACACTTTTTGAAAGGCAAATTGCTTATAATGAATTTTTCCACATTCCTCATCAGTATACGCTCGTAAGTTGGCAGCGCATGTGGAGTGGTGATGAGTTCGGTCGTTGGTTACACACGATTATCCCAAAGGTCTCGACGAGTGCATGGTTCAAGGGATTGAATGTAGGTCGTGATTTCATTCGCGTGATATCTCGGCTTATGTCCAATCACTACAACCTAAACGCGCATCTCTATCGCATTGGGCTCGCAGCAAACAATCTTTGTGATTGTGGCGATGGCTACCACGACATCGAGCATGTTGTCTGGTCGTGTATCCGGTTCCATGCTGCTCGCTCTCAGCTCTCTAGAGCACTGAGAGCACAAGGCAGACAATCCCCGTCCGGGATATCTTAGGTAGCCGTGATCCTGATCTTCTGCTTCATCTATACCTGTTCCTCAGAAACGCCGATGTCAACGTTTAATGATGTTTCCTTCGTTGTGTCCCTGTTTCATATCCCTCCTATCCGATCGATAAACTTTTACTTAGTCGCGGCAATACATACACACACTCTTTACAGATGCACGGGCCGAAGGTTGTGCAGTCCACTGATTATTCAACAAGAGCCAAAGGTTGTACCGCTCGTGACAACTCTACACGAGCTGATGATTGCACCGGCTAGTGACCATTCTATCCTGGATTCCTCGAGTCGAGAAAGACGCACCACGCTAGATATGGGGTACAGACTAGGGGGGCGTTGCTGATTAATGGTCGGCTGCATCTCAATAGGAAGTATCCCGTGTCGGCCACACGTACAGAGCATCGAAGACTGCAACATACCAATTATGAGAACACTTGTAATACTAACCTCGAGCCAACCGCGAGTAATCGGTTACATATTACTAACATAGTTGTAAGACAAAAATTGTCAAAATATTGAACTCCCGGCCCCGTCAGGCTAACGCCACATGTGCCTTAATAAAATATATATTTTGGAAAAAAAAATGATTATTTTTCCCATTTATAATTCTATTTCTTGTAAAAAAATAAATTTCAATATATTTAAAATTTATTCCTTTAATTATTTTTATCTCATTTGATGCTCTATGTGTATATGTCTTTGTTTGTTTCTGTTTTTTCTGTTATGCTCAACCATTGTTCAATAACTTAATTTTCGTGAAATAAAATGGTTCAAAAATCTAGTCTTAAGATTATTTTGTTAATCTTAAGGCTAGAAAAAGATTAACAAAAAGCAATACAAATGCTTTTTTGCAATATTTTATTTCTTTTAGATTTGGTTTAAAAATTGAAATTTATTGATCTATTTTATTTTCTTTTATCAACATTTATAATCTTTTTTTCAAAAACTATTAAAATTATTTTTTTGGTTTTTTTCCTTCATTCTGTCATATTTTGGAGGTTATTAACTCAATGAACGCTATTTGAGTGTGTGAATACTTTTGCTTCGATTGTTTGTTTTATTTAGAGATAATTCATGCCATTTTCAACATCATATTGGTTTTCATTGAATGTTTATTTTTTATATGTTCCTCTGTCTTCGTCGTGGCATCCGTGTTAAATCGGGCGAAAAATGAATTCGCTTTGGAAATAACGATACTCTTTGTTAAACCACTCTCATCCTTCTCATTTGTTCAATGTGTTCCAGAAATGGATAACTTTGGAAAGGGGAAGTATTCAGAAATTTCTTCAATTATGAGATTTTGAAAAACATTTCGAAAAACATTTCATATCTTCCAACAAAAAATGTAGTCTATTCAAGCTGGGTATCGAATTCTCTACGGAGAAAACTGAAATGGTGGTTTTTTCTAGGAAGCACGAACCCGCCCAATTCCAGCTTCACCTATCCGGCAAAACGATCCAACACTCTATGTTTTTCAAATACCTGGGTGTATATTTTGATTCTAAGTGTACCTGGGGGAGACACATTGCGTATTTGAAACAGAAATGCCAGCAAAGAATCAATTTTCTCCAAACAATTACCGGAACATGGTGGGGTGCCCATCCAGGAGACCTCATTCAGTTGTACAAAACAACGATATTATCAGTGTTAGAATATGGCAGTTTTTGCTTCCGATCAGCTGCCATGATTCATATTCTCACGCTGGAGAGAATACAATATCGTTGCTTGCGTATAGCCATGGGGTGTTTGCATTCGACACATACGATGAGTCTCGAAGTTTTGGCAGGAGTACCCCCGCTTACTCTTCGGTTCACAGAACTATCCTACAGATTTCTCATCCGTTGCAAGATCATGAATCCATTGGTGATTGATAACTTCGAAAATCTATTCCAACTGACTCCTCAGTCAAGTTTTATGTCTTTATACCATGAGTACCTTACCCACGACGTGCACCCTTCACCAGGCATCTCCAACCAAGTTTGCTTCCCATACTTCTGCAATTCCTCTGTCATTTTTTATCTGTCCATGCGACAAAAAATCCATGGTATCCCAGATCACCTACGCTCCGATTCTATTCCGCCGATATTTTCGGCAGAATATGGGAAAGTTGGATCTGATAAAATGTTCTTTACTGACGGTTCATTCATAAACGGGTCCACTGGCTTCGGCATCTTCAATGAAAATTCCAGTGCCTCTTTCAAACTCAAAGATCCTTGTTCCGTGTATGTCGCTGAACTGGGTGCGATATATTACGCATTAGGGATCATTGAAACATTGCCCATCGACCACTATTTTATTTTTTTAGACAGTCTCAGCTCAATAGAGGCAATCCGCTCAATGAAAGTTGATAAATGCTCATCTTATTTCCTAACAAGAATAAGACAACTATTGAGTGTTTTGGTCGAAAAATTATTCAAGATTACCTTAGCATGGGTTCCCTCTCATTGCTCGATTCCGGGGAATGAGAAAGCGGACTCGCTAGCTAAGGTGGGCGCTTTAGAAGGCACACTTTTTGAAAGGCAAATTGCTTATAATGAATTTTTCCACATTCCTCATCAGTATACGCTCGTAAGTTGGCAGCGCATGTGGAGTGGTGATGAGTTCGGTCGTTGGTTACACACGATTATCCCAAAGGTCTCGACGAGTGCATGGTTCAAGGGATTGAATGTAGGTCGTGATTTCATTCGCGTGATATCTCGGCTTATGTCCAATCACTACAACCTAAACGCGCATCTCTATCGCATTGGGCTCGCAGCAAACAATCTTTGTGATTGTGGCGATGGCTACCACGACATCGAGCATGTTGTCTGGTCGTGTATCCGGTTCCATGCTGCTCGCTCTCAGCTCTCTAGAGCACTGAGAGCACAAGGCAGACAATCCCCGTCCGGGATATCTTAGGTAGCCGTGATCCTGATCTTCTGCTTCATCTATACCTGTTCCTCAGAAACGCCGATGTCAACGTTTAATGATGTTTCCTTCGTTGTGTCCCTGTTTCATATCCCTCCTATCCGATCGATAAACTTTTACTTAGTCGCGGCAATACATACACACACTCTTTACAGATGCACGGGCCGAAGGTTGTGCAGTCCACTGATTATTCAACAAGAGCCAAAGGTTGTACCGCTCGTGACAACTCTACACGAGCTGATGATTGCACCGGCTAGTGACCATTCTATCCTGGATTCCTCGAGGCGAGAAAGACGCACCACGCTAGATATGGGGTACAGACTAGGGGGGCGTTGCTGATTAATGGTCAGCTGCATCCCAATAGGAAGTATCCCGTGTCGGGCACACGTACAGAGCATCGAAGACTGCAACATACCAATTATGAGAACACTTGTAATACTAACCTCGAGCCAACCGCGAGTAATCGGGTACATATTACTAACATAGTCGTAAGACAAAAATTGTCAAAATATTGGACTCCCGGCCCCGTCAGGCTAACGCCACATGTGCCTTAATAAAATATATATTTTGGAAAAAAAATGATTATTTTTCCCATTTATAATTCTATTTCTTGAAAAAAATAAATTTCAATATATTTAAAATTTATTCCTTTAATTATTTTTATCTCATTTGATGCTCTATGTGTGTATGTCTTTGTTTGTTTCTGTTTTTTCTGTTATGCTCAACCATTGTTCAATAACTTAATTTTCGTGAAATAAAATGGTTCAAAAATCTAGTCTTAAGATTATTTTGTTAATCTTAAGGCTAGAAAAAGATTAACAAAAAGCAATACAAATGCTTTTTTGCAATATTTTATTTATTTTAGATTTGGTTTAAAAATTGGAATGTATTGATCTATTTTATTTTCTTTTATCAACATTTATAATCTTTTTTTCAACAACTATTAAAATTATTTTTTTGGTTTTTTTCCTTCATTCTGTCATATTTTGGAGGTTATTAACTCAATGAACGCTATTTGAGTGTGTGAATACTTTTGCTTCGATTGTTTGTTTTATTTAGAGATAATTCATGCCATTTTCAACATCATATTGGTTTTCATTGAATGTTTATTTTTTATATGTTCCTCTGTCTTCGTCGTGGCATCCGTGTTAAATCGGGCGAAAAATGAATTCGCTTTGGAAATAACGATACTCTTTGTTAAACCACTCTCATCCTTCTCATTTGTTCAATGTGTTCCAGAAATGGATAACTTTGGAAAGGGGAAGTATTCAGAAATTTCTTCAATTATGAGATTTTGAAAAACATTTCATATCTTCCAACAAAAAATGTAGTCTATTCACACCTAGAGGCACGGAAAAATGATGAATCGATCGCTGGACGTAATAAATTCATCGAGAAAAGTGAGAAGGTAAGGTAATGTCGTTCGAAACGATGAGACGAAAGATAACAATTTGTACATTGTTTTCCACACAGAATTATGTATATGTATACGATTTACGATTACGATTTTATAATATGTGGCGAATGTTGTACTATTGGAATTTTGTTTAGATTGGGAACACATGTACTTGAAAGGCGTGTACTTCAGGTTCAGGACTTGGAACAGTTTATTTGGATGAAGCGTAAATAACCAATATTTTTATCGCCCAAACTTTGAAAGAAAAACGACCGGAGTGGGAGATTAGACACGACAAGATTATTTTATAGCACTACAACGCCAGACCATGTGTTAATGGATTTATCAAGAATTATATAGAAAGAGTGAATTGAAATTGAATTCCACCTCGTTCGCCATATTCCTCAGGCATTGCTCTCTTAGATTACTATCCAATTCATGGCGTCGTCTTTTTCTGAAGAGCGGTTCCGATCTCGTAAAGGAATCAGAAATTGGCTCTATAACCGGAAACCTCAAAACAATCAAACTTATATCAGCGTGGTATTACTGCATTGCCCAAAAAATGGGTCAAATTTGTAGCTTCCGATTGATCGTACTTTGAATAAGCAGTAGGGGTTCTGCTTCAAATCAATATTTTTTTTTATAAAAAAAATCGATAGTCCGACCTGTAGACTCGATTATATACAATTTTGGAATCTATTATATACAGTTTGAAAAAAAAATATTTTTCAAATATGACTTATTTCAAGAAAAAATGTTACCTTTGAACGTAAGGGTGAAATTTAAGTGGCTATTATATGCACAGTGGGGTAAAAATCGTGATTTTTGAAGGTTTTGCTTGAATTTTCACCACGAATTGTTTATATCGATATTGCAGCGGAATTAAGACAGATAGAAGTTGAGTGTCGAAGAACAAATTGTAGAGCGATTAGAAAGCTTTAATTTGGTTGATAGAAACAATGAAGTTCAATATAAATTTTAAGTATAAAATTAATAATAACAAATTAAAAATTACTAACTTTGAAGTTTTTCACTTCTAAAATGTTATTTAAATCCACTAATTTAGATATTTCACAACAATATCCTGTACTAAGCTTTCTCATCCTTCAAATGGAAGCAACAGGATCGTCTTCCGTATTTTTTAATATAAAGCCAGTTTGAGGCAACAGAGAAAGGTATAAGGTATTTTATGACTTTAAGGGAATGAATCAGAAATTAAATTCTTCTTTTATATTCAAAAAACGAAAAATATATGCATAAAAAACGATTAAAAAAATTTTTTTTGACTTGATTATATACAAGATTCGATTACATACAGTAAAAATAAATTCGAAACTGTATATAATCGAGTCCGCGCTGTATATTGCTCGAACTGTATGTATTGTAATCTTGTTTTCTGTGTAGTCGAACAATTTACAAGCGATTTTGACGAACGAAAGTCGTCAATTTCAATTTCTGGGACTCTGCTAATCTGTTAATTCGGTATTCGGCTCTTAAAGAAAAATAGTCTCTTCTAAAGTTGTTCATGAGAAATGGCATTTAGGGTAACCACTAAGTTCGGAACGGAATCGAAATTGCTATGAAAGTTTTTCTAATCATTTTGAGCAATTTTTCAATACGCTCACAAGTATTCATTCTATTGAAGTTTGTTCAGATGATTTATTTCTAAAAATATTTTTTGTGACGATCAAGCTGAACGTGTCGCCATTACACCGAATGAAAATAAAATGTCGAAAATGGCTGCCAATCGAGTCAATCGTAAGTGCCATCAAGGTTGTCTGTTGGAGTTGATCGATTCCATTTCTGAAAGCATAATTTCGCCTTCATTTCTATGTCTCGAATCGACCCAGGCGACAGTCATTTAAATTCCCGACTGCGAGTATTTCCTTTGCCTGCGTATGAATGAAACACCCGATATGGGAAAGCACAATCCAGGTAGTTTAGAATTATAATCATACCCATATTTCCCCCGGTGGTTTCTATTTGTTTGTTGTTTGGGTTTTATTTCAGAAGTTGCTTTCTATGCTCCTGAAACATTTGTATGATATGTGGGTTTCCGGGAATATAATCAATCTCGGCTTTGAATTTTGAAATGAGAATTTTATTCGATCCACTCAAACCGGAATCTGAACGGTCCGAAAAGTCATTGGACGATAGCACAAGCGACCCGCATTGCAACTTATTCGAACTCCGCTCCGGGGGCTGACTAGACGAACCAGTTCTATTATCCAGAATTATCCATCCTCTGTATAGTCACACGATCTAAATTTCGAACTGCTCAAAAGAGTCATTTGGTGGTGGAATTTACATCGCACAATCCACCCGCCATATACGCCTGGTATAATGTTAAGATGAAGTTAAAGTATGGATAGACGGATTTCGCTCTCTGATCGTAGTGCAGAGTGCGCACCCTTATGATCAGATTTCTCCATTTGAAGCTGTGTTTCAAGTGGACCAGATGTGTGCTTCCCGGTTCCGAGCACCGGAATGTGCTCCAAGCACATTCGAATCCACACCGGTTGAAGTGTCGCTTCTGGGCCGAACTGACAGAGCGCTGCTCGACCGGTAAATGGAAAAATCACATCCAGGTAAGACCCATTAATCACAATCGAACATTCCCCTGTCTCTCCCTCGCAGTGGAACATAACATGTCGAGAA
The DNA here is from genome assembly GCF_029784135.1 of Toxorhynchites rutilus septentrionalis. NCBI lineage: Eukaryota > Metazoa > Arthropoda > Insecta > Diptera > Culicidae > Toxorhynchites > Toxorhynchites rutilus. The sequence continues at coordinate 304,556,153 of NC_073746.1, read as the reverse complement.
TGTCGGGGCATTTACCCCGATCGCAGCAATATATCCACGAACCGTCCAATCGCCACAACTAATGCTTTAATAAATGGAACCAATTCCACCTAACAGGCTTACGGCGTGCGGGTTCGAGAGATTAGGAACAGTGCATGGAATTCGGTTGCATGTTTTCTCTATTTTCTTCACCCACGGTTTCTAAGAGTGCAGTCACAGCATAGGAGCATGTGCGATGCAGTTCACCCACTCGAAAAAATGTTCCACGATGGCTTTCCCGTGCCCTACACGTCCACCGATCTGGAACCCTGCTCTGTTGGTAATTTGGTATTCAACAGCACACCGTCGTATGCAAACACATGTTCGGCATTTGTAGATAAACTTTGCGATCTACTGCAATCGAAGACTGCAATGTTCGCAATGGTACAGACAATCGATATGTAACGCAGCACGACTTACCTCAAATTCGGATAGACCTCTTCTTGGATCCCGCTTTCCAACCGACAAGAATCAGATAGCTGTCTGTTCGTCGGTTCTACTACTCCCTGTGGTTGATGGAGCTTGTTTCACACGCTCCTGATATTTACAAACAACAAATTGGCAAAAATCCTTTTCGTGCAGTGAACCAATGTCCCGTATGTGTTCGATCTTGCAGTTGCGATTTTCAATTTCGAAGCCGGCGACGGAATTTCACAAGAGAAAGACAAACACGCAGAAATATCTTCACTCTTCTCGCCTCTAGAAGGAGTATTTATAGACAGTACTCTCAGTGACCTTTTTTTTATGTACAATTAGACAACCAGAACCAACACTTTGACTTGCAGATTTTAGTTTTTGACCACTTAATCATTACAACTTTTGTTTCTACAAACTTTTTTCAACTGTACACTTTACACAAAACTTAATATATCCCGTAAACACACTTTAGACACACACGTATAGGACTTTAAAGTTACCGATTTCTTTACACTGAGACTATTGGCTACAGTTAACACTACTTTTTTGACACAAGTGCCACTGCCAATTGACTGGGACTGGGTGGTACTTAGGGTATTGCACAATGGACGTATTTTCTCCGCTCTCTGATTCTCTTATCTGACCGGCTGCGCTACACGTAGTTTTTATTGCGAATAGGACTATATGTTTTCGTTACACTCGCGGACTGTGGCAGCTTTTTTATCCCGAAATCGCGCTCCTGTTATGGACCGAACGAGTGAAGGGATGCTGCACTGGACCGCAGAGGTAGCCTCTGTCTGCTTTGGGCCGTTTTTATTCCTTCCAATTGAAATGCTGCCAACTGGTTATCACCAGCGAATGATTGTGATTTGGTTTGCCTTCTCAACTACTGCAGGCTGGATGTTTAATCTTATTGATGTGTGTAAAGGAAAATTTGGAACAGAAGAGAAAAATACGTCCTAACGCTTCGACCGTTTATCGAAGACTGGTTGCTCCTCGTTCGCATTCGACCGGTAATATATTCAAACTCACCGGGTTTGTGACGAGCGTTCGTGGAACCCGCTACGATTCTCTTGAGAGCAAACCGATCACTTCGCTCTCCTCACATCGCTCGCTCGCTTTTTGTAAACAATGGCTAGCGCAAGAGCAAAAATGCGAGGGTGTGCGTTAGGTCAGCATGCAGAGGATGCTGATGTGCTCTCTTACTTACTCCCGATAGCGACCCATCGTATAGGAAATGGGAAAATCGAAACCAAAATAAGATTTTTTGTTGTCCTTTTGGGTAGAAGTAATGAACGAAATGCACATTTCTCTCTTATCTTTAAAAAAGTGTTGTTCGCTCCTGATTACTGTATTCCGGATTTCGAGCTCTTTAAGCGGATGTCACTTCCTTCTGGTTTAGAATCAATATAAAGAGTACGCAGTAACACCTATCTCTCTTATGTGTTTGTTTTTCGATTTTTTTTTATTTTGGATACTTGTTCACGCATTTGCTGTGGTAGGGGAAGGGACAGAACACTTTATTTTTCAGTAGCCAAAATCTGCAAATACAGTAGTCGTTCGCTAACTACGCCTACTTTGAATGGACTGCATTTGCACTTTAACATGGCGCGCGTTAACTAATAGGTGTCATATCTTTCACCTTACATCGCAATGATTAATAGAATAAAATAAAAATAAAATATTCAATTTGAAGTTTTGCTTTTGCTGTTTTGCAACCTGAAACTCGAACATTGAGTTGAATTTAGTTACCGCACAGTAATGTGAAAAATGTTAATTTATATCTCAATTAAGGGTCTCTTACACGATAAATAATATTGACATTACTTCATCAGAATGACAATAACAATGATCGTGTAAGGTTGACAAAATTGATATGACGGGCAATGATGATGCAAATCCGGATTTTCTGATCTCGCTCCATCATTAATGTAATTGGGCGGGGAATTTATCATTCGAGGTGTCTAGGTTATTGTGCGACGTCTTGAGTTAAAATCTATGTTTGTGAGGCAATTTAAAATCTTGCAATTTTAAAATCTTGAAATTTGAATGAAAGTTATTACTTACTGTTACTTGAATGAATACAAGACGCAGCACTGAACCTTACTTAATCAATTTCCATAGTTTTTTTTTTGAAATCTCTATTAAAATCATTATTTTAAAAAGAATTTACTACCAGATATTATTCTAATTCAAGATTTTCTTACCATTTGCGGAAAAACCTGTTACCCTATCACATGAAACAACTTATTTGACGCGGAGAAAATCTTTTTCATATATATTTTTGGATTTTAAAAGTTTCTTCATTCCACCTGAAAATCCGTTATCATTTTCACTTCACAACGATGGAACAAGAAGCTTAAAAAGTTAATTCGCGAAGGCGACGATACAGTGTCGACATCTATTGCCCATATACGTGGGTGGAGCATACGGGTAAGATATGGTGTCGACATCTACCAAGGTATAGGATGGTAATGAATCAAGCATAAGATATTAAGATTACTATGAAAAAATACAGTTTAAATTGCTAGATCAGTGAAAAGAATTTCAAAATGTTTTATTGAATGCTCATAACTATTGTTTTGAACCTTCATCACCAAAAGACATTATAAGAACAGATCGAATTATTGAAATTATAATTAGTAACCATTATAAGGAACAAATTTCGTTCAAAATTTTTTCATTGTTTGCAGAAAACCTTGAAAAAAAACCTTGAAAATAACTTGAATATTGATGGGGATACAATAACATTCGATCGGTTGAGACTTTATTTTTTCAGGCAGTCTCAGCTCAATAGAGGCAATCCGCTCAATGAAATTTGATAAACGCTCATCTTATTTCCTAACAAGAATAAGACAACTATTGAGTGTTTTGGTCGAAAAATTATTCAAGATTACCTTAACATGGGTTCCCTCTCATTGCTCGATTCCGGGGAATGAGAAAGCGGACTCGCTAGCTAAGGTGGGAGCTTTAGAAGGCACACTTTTTGAAAGGCAAATTGCTTATAATGAATTTTTCCACATTCCTCGTCAGTATACGCTCGTAAGTTGGCAGCGCACGTGGAGTGGTGATGAGTTCGGTCGTTGGTTACACACGATTATCCCAAAGGTCTCGACGAGTGCATGGTTCAAGGGATTGAATGTAGGTCGTGATTTCATTCGCGTGATATCTCGGATTATGTCCAATCACTACAACCTAAACGCCCATCTCTATCGCATTGGGCTCGCAGCAAACAATCTTTGTGATTGTGGCGATGACTACCACGATATCGAGCACGTTGTCTGGTCGTGTATCCGGTTCCATGCTGCTCGCTCTCAGCTGTCTAGAGCACTGAGAGCACTGAGAGCACAAGGCAGACAATCGAATATCCCTGTCAGGGATATCTTAGGTAGCCGGGATCCTGATCTTCTGCTTCCTCTATACCTGTTCCTCAGAAACGCCGATGTCAACGTTTAATGATGTTTCCTGCGTTGTGTCCCTGTTTCATATCCCTCCTATCCGATCGATAAACTTTTACTTAGTCGCGGCAATACATACACACACTCTTTACAGATGCACGGGCCGAAGGTTGTGCAGTCCACTGATTATTCAACAAGAGCCAAAGGTTGTACCGCTCATGACAACTCTACACGAGCTGATGATTGCACCGGCTAGTGACCATTCTATCCTGGATTCCTCGAGTCGAGAAAGACGCACCACGCTAGATATGGGGTACAGACTAGGGGGGCGTTGCTGATTAATGGTCAGCTGCATCCCAATAGGAAGTATCCCGTGTCGGGCACACGTACAGAGCATCGAAGACTGCAACATACCAATTATGAGAACACTTGTAATACTAACCTCGAGTAATCGGTTACATATTACTAACATAGTTGTAAGCAAACATTGTCGAAATATTGAACTCCCGGCCCCGTTAGGCTGACGCCATATGAGCCTGAGTAAAAATATATATTTTGGATAAAATATATATTTTTACTCAGATATTTTCATTTGGAAAATGTGTTTATTTCTCTTACGACTATGACTATGCAGTGAGGCGATCTGGCGTAGTGGTAACATCCATGCCTCTCACGCTAAAGGTCACGAGTTCAATTCTCACTCCCGACATTCTTCCAAAAATGAAAGTAAAAAGTGACGAACCAGCCAAATGAGTTGAAAATCACTATAATACAGATAAAAAAATATGACTATGCAGGTGACTAGACTCACTGCATTCCTTCAAATAATAAAAATGATTGTGTAGGGTTGAAGAATAATAATAATGCGGAATGGAATGAATCTTGCTAGTATTGTCATTAATGATAATGTCAACGCTACTGATCATGTAAGGGCCGCTTTAGTGCTTGGTTTGTGTATTTTAAAATGTTAGTATTTGAATAAAATGCAATTTTGTAATGCGACCTTTACCGAGTGACCTTTACCGAGTTACCGATACAAACTTTAAATTGAGGGAATCTTCATAAAGTGCTTTCGGTTGTGACATTTAGAACCAAACAACGTTTGAGGGTTGCCAAACATTAGAGCTGACAAAGCTAATATTGCCCCAAGACATAAATGCCTTAGTGTATTATTCATTTTGTCCACGTATATATCTGCTTTGATGAGCATAATAATTTTAATACTAACTATGATGATCGTATTTAGGTTTTGTCTTGGACACAATAATACTAGATTTTCTCCATGTACCGTTCTGAATCATATCTCGGACGCTTAAGGCATATGATGCAGAAAACAGATCTGAACTTTATGAACAGCTATTATTGTGTTGATATTTTTAATAAATTAGTTCAATATACTTTTAAGCTTTCTACTTTGGTATCTATTTGATTGAAAACATAAAAAAATCATCAAATAAAATGTTTTTCAAATGAAGCGAATAAGAATCAAACTTCGGACACTAAATCAAATTTCGGACAAATTGAATTCAAATTTCGGACACTTTATTTTGTAATTTTTTGGACGAAAATTACATTACACTTGATTATATTTTATAGTCAATGCAAAACACTTACCAAGCAATCATAGTGAACTGTTAACGATGATGAGAACTGATTAAACACGGGAGAAATTTAAATATTTATGAGTGGGTAAATTCTACGTGCTCACGCTGAGGAAACGTCAAACACAAACGATAATGAGTAGTGTTGTAAGATTTCTTGAGCTTGGGTAGACTGTACAATTCGTAGTTGCTCTCCGTGATCGACCTGAACCAACCAAATTGCACAAAGAACACACAAAATGACGCTTGGGTCTAGCAAATAATTCTCATTGTGTAATTTTCGGTGATTCGAGCTTTAAATGGTCAATAACGACGCCGGCCACGTCCTTACAGTCACCAAGGGAAGGGAAGGAATGTTAGTATGATATTCGCCGACCGAAGGCCAGAAGGGTCGCCTCTATAGCGTGGTTCTCTAGCTTTTATCATGGAAGGGATATTTGTTAATGGGGAGAGGTAAGAATCAGGATTCACTGCGGTAAGTGATGTGATTATGTAAACGCGAACTATCGACGAAACGAAATTCCAATAATCTAACGTGTCACAACAAGCGTCCGGAATTATCTTTAAGTAACTTAGGAAGCAAAACCTCCAAAATTAGTTGAAGCGGCTATACATTCTATTATTCTATTGTGTACTTTTCATTGAACTCCAAACGCGACAGCAAAGTTATTTTTGTGAAACCTGAAAAGGTAACCGAGAAAACTTCTCCAGAACTGATAAATTACGTTTTACATCTCGGTATTCTTTATCAAACTCCACGTTGGAGTGTTATTTTAGGGAAACCTGAGAAGGTAACCGACGGAACTCTTACGAAACTAATCGAACCCGCGCGTATTTTTGTTCAACTTCAGTCGCGAAGGCAACTGAAAAAAAATTGTACAATATAACTTAGTGACAATATTTTTCGAGATTTCATCAAGCCACAGATTCTCAAGTATTTAAAAAAAACTACACGATTCACATTTTGATGCACGACTAACAGTTAACGATTCACGATTTGTAATTTGCGTTAAAAAATAAGCGATGAACCACACTATACGAATAAATTTAAGATAAGTTTTTCACATATAAAAACCTACAAAAGCAATGTTTTGATGTAACACAATGAAAATTCCGGAAACTAGTAACTAGCTATGTTTTTGTGTACGATCTTTTCTCTTTCAATATTATCATTACTGCACACACTGCACGCTCTTCATTGAGAATAAAAAATATATAAACACACACATGAAAACAAAGGATGTTGGCACGTTATAATGTTACACGCGAAGGGAACGGGTGTGGCTTGTGATCACCACATACACTTCACAATCTCGCTCTTTATCACGGCCAGCGCTTTGCCAAATAAACACTTTTCTATTCCTGTTGTAAACTTCTTGAAAACAGTTGCAGTTTGTCATCAGATTTCATTTAATAACATTTTCTTGTGCCATCATGGTAAATCTAACGCGAGCAAACTGTGCGATATTCGAAAGTGAATGGGAAACATGTTCGACAATGACGTAATGGTGATAATATCACCTCAGAAAACAAATATCACTGCAGCCGCACTTCGGGCAACACTCATGATTTTTTCTGCACTACACTTGCACCCTCACACTTATAGCTTGTTTCGTTGAATAACATAAGCAAACAAAGTATTACTACTATGACGGCGCCAGTGGTTGTGTGGTTAGCGTAACAGCTTCACAATCCGATCGGCCTGGGTTCAATCCCAGCTGGCGTCGTTGGGATTTTCTGAGGCGAAAAATCTCTGGTTACGTCTTCCTTCGGACGGGAAGTAAAAGAAGTTGGCCCGGCTCATGAGTTGTTGAGTCTGATAGGTAGGAACAGGTGGAGTCGCCTCCCTGATGTCGGTGATTGGCACTAAAGTGGCGGAAATATGCCGACGTAAAACAAGCGAAGATAAAAAAAAAAAAAAGTATTACTACTCCAATAGAGCATATCTAAACTGACAGAGTTACAACAAAACTCTGAGTAGTGTTGTAAGATTGCTGCCGATAATGTTATAATTCAAATGTAGTTCTCATGTGAAATGATAGTAAAACCAAGGGATTACTCTAAAGAACCAATTGTGATATTAATTTGATAGTTATATCTTCAGTGCATTAAGCATTCCAAGATATTAGAACAAAGTGTCCGAAATATGATTCAGAACGGTATACCAATGTATTATTTATTGTATCCAGCACTGTATATGAAGCGCGTATTCGAACAAATTTCACACACAACACTGCTAATAAAAAATACCCCTTTTTTATCATATTCTCTTGAAACGTTAAATGACTACTTATTAGTGATAAGTTTCTTTATTAATTTTGTTCAATTGCATCTCCCATTTTGAATGCCCGCACTTTTTTCTTCTTTTTTCTTTTATTCATTGAGGATGCCAAATCAGAAAACAGGTCACGTTTTTATGAAATAAAGTTAACGTTAATAAATATTTTTGCTGCGAGCAGATTTTGGCGATTTGCATATCAATCGAATCGGAATTCTCAAAGATTTGTTCGATATGCTATACATTACAATCCCATAGTGTGGAGGCGATCTGGCGTAGTGGTAGCATCCATACCTACCATTGTTTGTGTTTACTGTCATCATATTGATCCATTCATAATTTAGGCTTTCTTCAGAATATTGCCTTTTCTTTGGCATTTTGAAAGTGTTTACCTCAACAAACTCAACACAGAAAAACTTTATTTGATGTTTTACAAAATGTGACTGAACATACTTTCAACACGAAAATTATGAATGGAAAACAACTTTACAATATCTAATATGTAATATGTTATAAATCTAATACAGTGTCGACGTATGGCAGCTATATTCGTTTAGGTAAGTAAATAATTCTCTATCAGTTTACCAAAGGCAGTATGAAATTGTTCCGCATCTGACAGTATTGGTGGTGCTGCTGCTGATCGAAATATTGGACCATCAAAACTGGTGGTTTTAGTGTATTTAGTCTGCATCGCGGTTAGAAAATGAATAATTGTTTCGGAAAGCAGTTCCGAAATTCATTCGGTTTCACTGGCTATAGGATCACAAAGCGGTGGGGCTTACGATGCAATGTTTCGTTTCTCTGCATGCCTCCAGTGCATTGACAATGAAACGCACGGTGGACAGTTACGTTTGTTTTCGCAATAGTATTGATGTAGTCAAATTGTATTCCACTGTCATTCTAGTTGCCTGTTCTGGGCTGTATAATTTGAGGAGCACAAATTGGACCAATCAAAACGTGGGATTTAGCGCGTTTGGATAATGCTTGACATTTCACAGTTATCCTATTGTTTATTCCCAAAAAGTATAATTTTCTTCAGTGTGATAGATGCGTAGATGACGGCGCCAGTGGTTGTATGGTTAGCGTAACAGCCTCACAATCCGATCGGCCTGGGTTCAATCCCAGCTGGCGTCGTTGGGATTTTCTGAGGCGAAAAATCTCTGGTTACGTCTTCCTTCGGAGCGGAAGTAAAAGAAGTTGGCCCGGCTCATGAGTTGTTGAGTCTGATAGGTAGGAACAGGTGGAGTCGCCTCCCTGATGTCGGTGATTGGCACTAAAGTGGCGGAAATAGGCCGACGAAAAATAAGCGAAGATAAAAAAAAAAAAAAAAAAAAAAATAGATGCGTAGAAATATTTTCCATCAATTGATGCAAACATCTTTGCGATTCATTGAGTAATGGTCTAGTTATAAGCGTTCGGAATCTTTCATCATTTCATATATGTTTAGTGTTTAGATTTTCATTTCACCCCCCATATAGTTCTGTAAAAGGTAATCCCACGTCAGAAAAATGGGTGTGCTATATCTATGATATAACCTAGTCGTAGTCGCAGACCTATGTCGAAAATTTTGGCTACAACAAAATTCTGATATTTTAAGATGAATATTATTAACATGTGCACACACCTGATAATACTTCGTTGAGACGGCGTTCCTCTTAGCCGAGTGACATCGCATATCGCTCCCTATGTGTTCAAATTAGCTGCCCATAGTTCTTAAAATCTATAAAAGTGCCTACCTCTTAGCTGACTAAGCTGTAGTGGGATTTAAAATCTATCAAAGTACCTAAATCTCGGCTGTATTGGTACTCGAGATGTTGGCATTAAAAACATGGCAGGCCGGAATAGTTAGGGTCATCTATGATTAAGAAAATGATGGCAACGCACAGGTCAAACATCATGATCGATAAAGCTGTATAGATTGCTGTTTACCAAAAGCTGACATATAATTTTATCGACCGACGTTAGATTTGGAGATTCAGAGGTGAACACGGCTTCTCGGAAAGCTACCCAGACTTATTCGAATATCGGATATTTTGCCTTACAAGAGGCTTCCTATAATGTTCAAGTCGGCGAAGTAGATGACTGAGGCCTCCGAAAAAGGAATGGACATGGCTATTGGCTTTTTGACCAAAAAAAAGATGTCCATTCCTTATTCGGAGGCCTCAGCTAGCCTCATATGATTATGATATACCGCCTGAGATCCGCACACTGCACCGCAAACCGTTTGTCGATATTCAGATAAGTGTGGTTAGCTTCCCAAGAAGTCGTGTTCGCCTCTGAATCTCAAAATATAACATGAAATAAAGCGATACTGGGATACTATGTGGGTAGAGGGGTTTTAATACGCTGGGCACCATTTTCAACAAGCTCCGTCTGTCAGGCATCTACTTCTCCGACTTCAACGTTATAGGAAGTCTCGTTTAAGACAAAAATATACTACCGGAAGGAACTGAGCGTAACAATGTGGCTCTGAAATAGCAATGTTGTAATTGACGACGAAGAACTCTAGGTAGTGCTGATAATAAAAGGGAGCGATATATCTGTTTTATTAGAAGACGCATTGTCAGCGAGAGTCAGGTTTACTACGGGCGAAATGAGAAGCGCGATATCCAATTCCGTTACTATACTGGCAATCATCTATGAGATAGAAGCCTGAACAACGCAAGAGCAAAACGAGTACGAGAAGGATAAATGTTGTTAGTATACCGCACATTAGTCCTACCAATATGGTAATCGCATTGAATCCGAAAGTAGTGCTGGGAAAGTAAGGTCATTGGTCATGGGTGATGCAGCTGCAGCCATCGAACATCATTATTGACTAAATTGTATCGTAAAGCAAAAAAATCTAATCCAACACAAGATGTAGTAGCTTTATAAATGAAAAATTGTATGAAAAAAGAACCGATGACTCATTGGCTTTACAATCCTTTTTTGATTCGATTGGATTATCTAGGATTATGGTACCTAGATCTACAAATATTGATAAATTCTACCCGTTCCCATTCTATTTGGATGAACACCATTCTCTTCAACTGTCAGTCACCTATCGTTTAGCTCTGCTCTATTTTCGAAGGAACCCTCACTATCGATACCTGGAATGAGCATGATACAGGCTCGTCGATGATAGAAAAAAATAACTCCCATTTTTTTGGGAGGATCATCTTAGTTAGAGACATGAAAGACAATATTTATTACCTAGCAACAAACGACACAAATGCTGCCAGACGATTGGTTTAGGAAAGTACCGTAATAAAATTCACTCGGCAATTGTAGCCTGTCTAAGAGGTAGACCAGTCAGTTGATTTGTGAAGGAACACTGCAGTATACAAAAATTAACTTGATTCTTCAAATTCCCAGGGAGTTCTTACCGTTGCTTATTTCTATTACTGATTTCAAGAGACTCCACTTAGCCCATGCATTCGGCATATCTACATATGATCTAGGGTTCAATGTTTTACTGCATTCTCATCGATATTTCGATTCTAGTGATAATTCACCCGATGTGTTCTCACCCATCTAGCTTTTTTTTTCAATCAAAACAAACTGCAGTCACAACATTGGACCCGGATAAAGAATGATGCTCACTCGTGTCCACTCACACGGTAATTAAAATGCCAACCGTCTGGCAGCTAACCTCATCTATTTCAGTTACCCCTCACCAATGGATTCCTAGCTACTAGAGTGAATTCAAATCCAGAAATAGAAACTGTTCCACCTGTGTCACTAAGAATAGTCCCACGCGAGCCAGCAAAGGGGAGGAACCGTTCCGAAAGGTACTACGACGAAAGTTCATTCCACGAGCGGTTTGTGTTTTGTCCACGAGCATCCTAGTGAGAGTGATACAACACATCAGCCGAAAGGCTCATGCCTATCTGCTATAAGGGACAGAACCATTATTCCGAATATGGCAATTCTCACCATCAATTGCATCATACGTTGAAAGTTTCGAAAACTTTAAAACATCAAGGATTGGCTGTCGGATGCTGTGTGGCCCTCGCGTTAAGGGTAATCCCGTTGGTGTTTGGGTGGCAAATGTTATAACAATGATAGCGTTGGGCCCGATAGTGGCTGCTACAAATTTCACTATCACTGATCATGCAGGCCAATAATAGATTTTAGCGCTGACCTTATCGTGGCACAGAATCTGCACGTGTTCAAAACGGTGACATACCGACCAGAGTCAGCTGTCGACGTTGTTTGGACGCTTCAAATGATACCATAATCTGTGTAATTGGTTGCAAGTTGCAAGAGGAATGTTTACCAACATTTGTTGGGCTGGGCTTGTGATGCTTTGGTGAGCACGAGTGATTGTGGGTAGCAGCGTTGCCAATGTTCCAGTTTAAACTGGATTCTTCCAGTTTTTTTGCTCGATCCAGTCAAACAGTTAAACCTTTAAATCTTCCAGTTTTTTAAAATATTGTCCAGTTTTATTCAGTTTTTTATATGTGTGCATCAGTTTCACCAATTTTATGTGAAATAAATTCATAATGCATAAATATTATCCCTCCCTCACCTTTTCTATTCCTTGGCTAATTTAGCTTTTTGACATTTTTCGTTCGATCGATCCAAGATGTATTTACTTTGGATCCATCTTTCTTTTCTTAAACACTCGGTGTTATTTTTCTCCTGCCTGCACTTCCGAATTCAACACGGTTAGCGTTCGGTGCATGTGGTGACTTCCCAAGCAGCAACGTGCTTTTATACAGTATATACAAACATCAGGTGTTATAGGTACTCCAAATCATTCTAAAGTGCAGAAAATCATAGGAATAATGTTCTCCATTGATTTTAATCGATATGAATATGGAACCTAAACAGTTTTGCTTCCGTTTACATCCGTTTACATCAATCGACCATTTGACGAAATAAAAATCCGAAAGTCTCATGTGTACCATCTTGCGGCAAAGATTATCTTCAGATAACTTGAAAAGGACAACCTGCACAGTTAATTGAACCGGCTAAATATTCTATTATTTATCGCATCTTTTTCAATAGAAAACCAATCGCGACGGTGAGTAGTTAACTGTTAAACACTTGAGAAGGTATCTGAGAGAATTCTAAAATAAATCGTCCCGGCGATATACAAAATGTCATTCATAGCGAATACACTCCATGAAACTCCATTTGCGACTGCGGAGAGTAATCTTTGGAAAACCCGAGAAGATAACTGGAAGAACTCTAAAACCAATCGGACCGGGAATATATTTCGTTATTCATCTATATCGAACTTCAATCTTAAAGGGGGAGCGTTATTTTTTGGAAACTTGAGAAGCAGAGAGAACTCCTTTAGCAACAAACGTCCTGGAAAAATGTTCCATGTATGATGTATGATGTATCACGCTTACGCTTTATAGAAAATAATTAATCGCGACGGAGGAGAGTTTAATTTTTTTGGTAACATGAGAAGGTAAACGAGAGAACTCCTCTGAAACCAATATTCCCGGTAATATGTTCCGTTATCAATCGCGCGTACTCTGTATCGAACTTCAATCGCGACGGCGGAGAGTCATCTTTACGTAACACCCATGAATAACAGCTATTACAACCGCCCTCCTTATGGGCTCTGGACCCTCTGCTCTGGTTCTCTATAGTTTTAAATTCTGTTACTACCGTCATTTGTAGGCCGCCTTTAGCTACGAAGCAACGAAGATGGTCAAAAGAAATACTACAGAAATATCACAATTCGAGTTAGAAGGAAAAGAATAGAATATGAGGTTAGGTCCGATGTAGTGATCTTGAATCAGACACCGTGTCCCTAAGCCACTCAATTAATCACATTGTCGAACAATTAATTTTTCAAGTTTTATTCAAATACAACCATTATTTCTAGAAGAAAAGATCCTCAAATATTGTTTTACAGCACTGTTCGAGTGGTGGGAAACGTTATTTTGATCTGCTCGAATGGTTAATAAATAATTTATTTTGTTATTTTATAAACTACCTTTAAATACTACAAGAAGCTTCGAAGTAAGTTCTATTTCTAAAGCACTGGAGTAGGTAAAAAAATGATTTCAGATAAATCAAAGCCGAATCTCTCAAAATAAAACAATTTTTTAAGATCCAGTTTTTTCCAGTTTTTTTAAGAGCCATCTTCCAGTTTTTTGAAAAATATTATTGGCAACCCTGGTGGGTAGCTAGATTCACAGGAAGAGGGGCTGTTTGTGGAAGCTACACTCTGTCCAACTTCTATAAGACCAGGTGATGATCTTGGTGATTACCAAACACTGCATGATTTTCATAAGTGTGTGTGCGAGCGCTGAGCGTAAGCGAATGCTTTTGTATTTTTCAAGTGTCAAGTTTCTATAAGACCAGTTACACTTTCCGTTGTTTTAGTTGTTTTGATCAATAAATCTGGAAAATGCCGACGGGAAAAGTGCTCACGGAGAGAGAAGAAAGACTGATCGATGCATTTCACGAAGAAAATGTTGGTATCAGAGAAATTGCTCGTCGGATTGGACGATCCCATTAAGTAGTGCTCAATTATTTGGCGAATCCTGAAGTATACGGTAAGAAGTAGAGAGCTCCATGTAAATCGAAGCTCTCTGACCGGGATAAGCGGGAAATAGCTAGAACAGCTTCGAATACTTCAAAATCGCTTATGCAAATAAAGCAATATTTTAATGTAAATGTTACTCGTGTGACAATTCGTCAACTTTTGGTAAAAATCCTCACATAAAGAGGGCTTGAAGGTTAAACTCCTCATCTTACATCGTCTCACATCGGAAGACGTCTGAGTTTTTTCAAAGCTCACATGAAACTACAGTGTAACATGGTATGTTGTGACAAAGGATGTTTCCAAAATAATACATTTTGCTATATACCATAACGAAAAGTTCTTCAATGCATAACATATCTTCACTGACGGAAAAAATTGGAAATTGTTCAATTTGGAAGGTCCTGATAGTTTGAACGGGTACTGGAGTGATTTACGGGAGAAGGAACAGTATTTTTCAACCAGGAATTTTGGTGGAGACTCGTGCATGGTTTGGGCGGGATTCTGTGCAACCGGAAAGCTCAAGATAACTTTCACATCATTCAAGGATCTGATACATGTTCTGGAATTGTCTCTCCTACCGTTTATGCGTGGATATCGTCACAAAAAAAAATCACATTCCAGCAAAACAATGCTACTATTCATACCAGCAAGGAAATTAAGCAATGGAAGACCAAAAACTTAATTGTTTGCACTAGCCGGCTCGCTCTCCAGACTTGAATCCTGTTGAAAATCTTAGGGGAATCCTTGTACGCAGAAACGGTACGCCACGATTGAAGAGCTCAAGGTCACAATTTCGGAAGTATGTAAAAATATCGAAAAAATATCTGTTCAGCCGAATTTGATAAATAATATTCCAACACGAATTTTCCAGGTTGTTAGTCGAAATGGCCAGGTTGTCAATTATTAAAATCAAATCAGCCGATTGTTCTGAATTTTTCATTGATAATACTAATGAATTTTGAAGTGGTCTTATAGAAACTGAACAGCTGAAATTATCATGTTCGAGCACAATGAATAAACAAACAATTCAACGAAATTGACGTTAAATATACTTAATTCTAAGCGTTCAACAATGTATGAATGTATCTTGTTGAAATTCTAACTGTTTGTGTTGCATCGAAATAGAATCAGGGTGGTCTTATAGAAGTTGGACAGAGTGTATGGTAGCAGAACACGTTTATGGTCCTGGTTTAGACTAATCAAATTTAGTCTAATTACCATTATGAAATTTGTGAAAAATGCGCTCGATAAAAATAAAAATAAAAAACATCTTTTCAAAAGGAGGACCAGAAAAAAAAAACTATACAACGTAGCATATCATTCGTCGAGAATAAACACTAGTCGAACGAATGATTGAATGTTTTGTTATGCGGCGTGAATTTGCTATGACTTGACGAGTGAACTCTGCTGCTGACACTGGCTGGCGACAGTGCGCAATTTTAGTACAGTATTACAATGTTTCTATCTTTTGAAAAATGATGATAGAGAAACGATGGTGGTAGCGAAACTATCCAATAAATTTGCGAAGAACCTAAGCTGACGGCTTCGGTTTGTGCGGTTTGAGAGAACATTCACCTCAATCTCTTCAGTCGTCGCATCCGCTTTTCATTTGCGACGAATCGTGTGGATGGCAGCGCTAAGACGATTATTATATATTTTGTGTCCATTCGTACGGTGCATATTTCGATAGAGATGAGCGTTGCACAACAAAAACAATCGACACTTTTGAAGAAGCGTTGACTTGGAACGGCAAATAGCACATGGTTGAAATGAGCCCTATGGGTTCACTATGTTGACTGTTGGGAATATTTTATTTACGACACCTTTCCCCTTTCTCTTCCGCCGTTGAACAAAGACGCGGTGGCATCGATATACACACACCCAAAATTTTGGAGGAATCTAGTTTGTAAGAAGTGGAGACCGGTTTCAAAATAGTTCCATTATTTGCATATCAGCCCATGCGCTATGATCATGACCAGTAATGTTTTGCGTTTTGGGTACCGTCCAAATAACGAAAATTGTGTTTAAAATACTGAGCAATAAAGGGCGACAGCAGGTGACAAGCCCAAATCCCAGCTGGCCAAACCCTGCCGAAAGCTTTGAAATTTTCGGAGAAGATATGTATATGCCTCCTGAGAAGGAATTAGGTTATTCGCTATTTTCCGAAATAATCGAATATCGAAGAAGTTCGCTGACAACCTACGAATGAAGATTTGTCATGAAGGAATCAACAGATTGTCATGAAGCGGGCTATTTTATCTTATGTCTTTCAGCTACATAGTAAGTGGACTCCCATTTCAAGAGATACAGAACCTGGAATTTTATAAAGGACATATTATGATGGGCTTGCGTTCGGGACATGGTTTTGTTAGGCCAAACTGGGTTAGAAAACATCCAACGCAACATAAATTTTTCTGTTACCAGTAAGTCTTCAACATCGTAAACTTCAGCCACCAACCTAGCAATTATTTCAACCACACAAATTTAAACCCTGTAAAATCCCCACAAAAATTTACTATCTACTGTGTGTTTACCAAACTTCCGTCGCGAGCATCCATTCATCTCTCCTTTGTTGAGAGTGCCCCGATCGAGTATAAATTCGATTCAGAGCCGACGAGAGCGGCAAAAGGTTACCAAAACATCAAGGAGCACTAATCTAGGGCCTTCGAAGGCGAGTGATAAGACAACAACACTCGTTCGATTCCGCCGCATCGTGCGAAATGCAGAACAGCGCATTGGCGATAAAATTGGCCTGAATGTTTTCACTTTCATTTGATAAACTGAAAATTGCGCATTCGCACTGAACGCATATCAACTGTAATACGGGGGCACGTCATGCCATCGTGCCTTCAAGTGCCGTCCGGGTACGCTACTATCTTCTCAATTGAGCGTAATTGGCGTCAAGTTACAAGCGCACATGAACCTCCCGCCAGACAAGCATCTCGTCGCTCGGGAAGGCAGATCACACCTGCTAAATCCACCGGTAACTCGTATAGTTTGGCAGTAAGTCAAGGGACTGATGTTTGTCAAATAGTTTCATCCTTTAGACATTTGTGACACTGACCTATATTTAAATTTCGGTGAGCCCTACAATCGAAACAAAAGAATCCGATTGCGTACGAGCTATGGTCAATATTGGGGGGTGATAATGGTGTAAAAATATCATCGCAGTTGAGAACAATCAGAAGGAAGCTTCCTAACATGTCCATGACATGGGTAGTCCAGAATTGAAAAAAAATAATTTGAGCGACAAAACATTTTGTTCTTCAGCACGTGTCGATTACTTTTTTTTCGAAGGCAGAAGGCAAACTTGCTGTACTCTCCTACTTTGTACCTCCGACCCGGAACAGCGGGGACCAGCGATGGGTAATCTTTGACATCATTTCTCTCGCACGATTGAACTGATAACTGGATGATCGGATGATTAATTTTTCCATGATATGTTTTGACTTTTCCCAGTCAGGAATA
Source organism: Toxorhynchites rutilus septentrionalis (assembly GCF_029784135.1). Taxonomy (NCBI): domain Eukaryota; kingdom Metazoa; phylum Arthropoda; class Insecta; order Diptera; family Culicidae; genus Toxorhynchites; species Toxorhynchites rutilus. Next base: position 304,538,477 of record NC_073746.1, on the reverse strand, counting down.
TGCAAAATATCGAACGCGATTATTCGAACTATAAGTTTGCTGGGCGTTTCAATTCCATCCCACAGATCATTGAAATGCTGGTAGTGAACCGCTGTTCAAATCAAGTGCTCGAATCAGTCGCCGAAATGTTTCCGCGTCCGATGTATTAGTTTATTATGTTGCATATTCCTACTTTTCTATACTTCCCGAATATGCATGGTTGATGTAACAACCAACATTACTCAGTGATTTTTTTCTTGTTCTTAGCCGAAAAATCATGAATGTGAACAATTTATATAGAATAATCAGTCTATATTTAATATAAATGGTTAAAAGTGAGCAGGAAAGGTTTAATGTTTTTTGTTATTTTAGTTCAATTGGAAATCACAGTTGGCGTTTACGTCAGCCATGCATATTTGGGCAGTGTAGGTATGATGAGATTTCAATAGCAATAGTAGTCATCTTGGATTTTCTAAACGGATATTGGTTGTCCTTTATCTTCAGTCATTGATCTCTAAATAATTTTCTGTTTCAACAATGTATGGGTATTGTCCAAACTTTAGCATTTTTTTTCTATAGGTTATTGGGTTAATGGTTACGGTTAATTTGGGTTAATGTTTATGGTTAATGGTTGGGTTAATTTCATACGCTCAAAAGTAAAAATAGATTTTTTTGCGATTTCATTATTTTCTTCGGATTTTTTGCTAGATATCATTTTTTACACTCGTCTAGTAGTGTTGGGTCACAGATTTGAGCAATTTAGAATCCTTTAATAGGTAAAACGTTGATAAATTTATGTTTACTTTTGCGACTCCATCAAACTCGAACTTTGCAAGCTTCATTACACAACAAAACAACGAAAATGACAGATAAAATGACACTGACAAAAAAACACTCTTAAGTTGTCATGTGGTATCATTTAAAATGCGCTTAACACTTTAGTTTCATCAAAAACAGTTTTTCAAAGACGGGCATTTTTGCGTATTAAATTTCATACGCTGGGACAAATGAGTTAACTCAAGTTTTACCTCTTAACGGATTCTAAATTGCTGAATTCTGTGACACAACACTACTAGACGAGTGTAAAAAATGATATATAGCAAAAAATCCGAAGAAATCCGGTTATGAAACCGCAAAAAAATCTATGTTTAGTTTTGCGCGTATGAAATTTTATACGCTGTGCAACTACGGTATATTTTTTTCTCAATAGGATACATCAGCTTCCCGATAATCCGGAGGAGCTGTACAATTATCTGATTGATTTGGACGAAGACGCTTTCGAAAACCTAGTGTCAACAAATTATATTGACCTTGTCATCGTGCCCCAAGCGGTGGAGACAGCGATGTGGATGCTGGAGATAGTGACTCGGAGGACGGCCCTTCCGGTTTTGGCAAACAAGTGAATGTCGAGAGCAACATTGAACGAGGCCAATCACAAGGATGCTCCTCGGGCAGCAGCAAGAAACGGAGAGCCAGACACTGGGAAAAAATGACCTTAAATTCGGATGCAGTCGTTGTTCTTGAAGGACATTCATCTGATCTTAGTGATCTCTGCTCGAAACATAAATGGTCTGCCGTTCAAATGATTCATTACCTATTTGACGCAAATTTCGTTGTCAATCTTTGGCATATCTACAGAAAGAATCATGGAAATGGACCTTTGATTAATTTCGTCAGAGCTATCTGTGAAGGACTTCTAAGTGACATAAATCCAGCAAGGATCGACCTCATGCAGATCAAGCCTAAACACTCGAAGTCATCGGAAGTTAGGTTTGACGGAATAAATCATTTCAATAATACGAATCCAACTGGTACCCAACGAAGGTGTGCGTATTGCAAACCGATGTACGACGTATATTTGCTTGAAGTGTGAAGTGGGTTTGCACCCTTCGGAGTGCTTTTTCCGGTACCATACTCAGTGATGCTAAATCCGATACACTGCCGTTCTATGCATAACTGTACTATGTTCTATGCTATCCTTATGAACCGTGGGACAATTTAGCGTAGAACGACAGTACACTAAGGTGCTAATAAACCTTGAAAATGGTGGTTGAAATTGAATTTTATGAAAAAAAAACCGTTTTGTTCGATATTCAAATGATTTCCATTTTTGATACTGTATCGGCTCAGCGTATGAAATTTTATACGTCAGATATCTCTACTTCCAAAAAACTCCAAACCAAAATATTGCGTTTCCCCCCCGTTTCGGGACAATTCTAGATGGACTATAAAGTGTCATGCCATTTGGATCAAGTTCTTGTACACCTGGGCAGTAATGGGTTAAGGAATTTATTCTTCCGACGGACTGTGGATAAAATCGCAGACTTTCCTGGGATTTCTTGCTATGATCAATCCCAAAAGTCAGTTCCCGTGCTGCTGGTTAACCCTAGAGGCCAGTTGGTTCCAACATCTCTTACGAGTTGGGGGATCGTCAAAGATAAGAATAGATTTTCAGGTGGAATGGACACGTTTCTAAAATTAAAATTATGAACGAAAATTAACCTCAAACTAGTATTCTATTTAAATTAAAAACACTTTTTCTGAAGATGGTGAAAAAATCTCATCCAAAAATTGTCTTTGAAGACAATTCTATGTTACATTACAAATTTTTTACAAAATTTGATCATTGTAGACAACTATGTTGATATTGTTATCATAGTTATCATTGTTATCATAGTGACATAGTGTTATCATATTGACAACTGATTATTTCAAACTAGCTTCCATCGAATTTCGTCATGGCCATTCCGAAACACGATTAATACAGGGTCTTTCAGATTAAACGCTCACGCAACTAATTTTATAACTTCTACAAAAGTGAACCGAATTTTATTTTTTTTAAAGCGAAAATAAAGCTTATTTTAGGACATTTTCGATGTGACCACCCCTTTTTTCGATAACGCGTTTCAAACGGTGAACAAAATTCTTCATGCACAACTCTAACATTACGACTTCGATGTTGTTGAAAATCCGAATTATTTCTTCTTTAAGTTCCTCCAAATTTTGTGGCTTATTAAAATAGCAACGGTACTTCACGTACCCCCATAGGAAGTAATCGACAAAGAGAAATGTTCAAATTCTTACCATAAGAAGACAAAGTTTTATTAAGGCTTCGGTTGCTCGAGTAATACGATTTCACTAAAAATACACGTTCCTGTAAATTGTACATCTTGACACTAAAAACCATTCGATCAGACTGAACGAGTAGCCGAATATTATGGTCCCGAAGTGGGGAATGTACTGTTACCATCGACGGAGCGAAAATAAATTTTATAAGGAGCTATTCGATTTTTTTGCGTGGGCGTTTAATCTGAAAGACCCTGTATGTACCATTCGACGTTCTAAATTGCTTGGTTACAATGTCCAACGATACTGCCCATGTGTTGTAAACCTATATAAATGCTATATGTTGGCAATCTTACAGTACTGGATGAAAAAAACACTATACTGTCGCCAAAAACATAGTAAATCTCGACGTTTCATGCAATTTTAAGACATTGGGAATCAACTTTTTTTTTTTGAAAATCCCAATGTTCGCGCGTAACTGTTCTGAATTTTCGGATACTTTACAGACAAAACAGATATTTAAATTCAAATTTATAACTTAACGCGAACTCATATATTTTACCGGTTCTGTCGACCGTATATTTCTGTCTCTGATTCTATTCTGTAAAAACGAAAGCCCTCACAAAGCCAATATACGAAACAATTCTCTCCCGAGAGACGTGATCTTTGCTGCCTTCGCTATTGTGGGTCGCAAGTTGGCTCGGGGTGTTCAAAATTCATTCCCTGCGCAAACAGCCGATTTCATGTACTCCTCCTTTGGATGATTTATCGGATTGTGAAGAACTCAAATTTTGACGACTGACGACTGACGACACTAGTAAATGAAGTCCGATTGAGCTAATATTCTGCACAGGGTAATTTATCGTGCAAATCAACATTTCGCAGGAAGCCCCGTATGAAAAACATCCGATCATTAGCGGTAACCATCATTCTCATTGTACAAGTTTCGGTGATTCGAATTTTAATTAGTCAATAACGACACCGGCCACGTCCTTACAGTCACCAGACGAAGCGGAGGAATGTTAGTATGATATTCACGGCCAGAAGGGTCGCCTCTATAGCGTAGTTCCTTTGCGATTACCATGGAAGAGATATTTGTTAGTGGGGAGAGGTAAGAATCAGGATTCACATAGGTAAGTGATGTGATTATGGGCCTTTTCCCAGAAGACGAGCGATTGTCTCGTTTGTTTACATATTCCAGAAGCCGAGTTCGACTAGAAACAGACGAGTTCAATTCAGTGTTCTGCATCGTGGATTTTTCCCTCCTGTTGTCCAGCTACTGTAGTCACGAACGATTTCAAATGCCTGCTTGATCAAAGCAGTCCGTTACGTTTAAAAGAATACGCCGAAGTCATCATTAATTATGTCACAACCACGAGCAGAATGATTTTTCATGTACGCGAACAAATCTGTCTATACAAAAGGTTTATCTTTTCCTCTATCCTTTCAATCAGGGCTACAAGTAGCTGCTTCGAAATTTCCGATGATTTTCCGATAGCCGATAGTTCTAACAAAAATTGCAATCCGACGTCAGCTTCATTAAAGGTGCAGTTCTTCCGTCATAACAGTTTAACAGCGACAAGAACTGATTCGAGGGCATCAACCAATTCCTTTATCACTGTCTGTTCTTCATCGCTGAAGCTTATCCTATGTCTCGTCTTCAGATCAAGCAGCTCTGAAACTAAAGCTCGGAGGTTCTAGAACCGGAGCAACACTACAACACTGTTTTTTCGATCTTATTTTGATTCTCGAGTAATATTTCGAAGCGGCATAAAGGCAAAAATTATTTATGGTGTAAAAAATAAATTACCGAAATTACCGGTTATCAATTGCAAAATTACCGGTAATTCGGTAATGAAAAATGACCCGGTATTACCGGTAAAACCGGTTAACAATCCCTACAAGTAACTCTTACTCTCACTCGGCCAGTATTCGAATTATCTCAATACACTCACAAAAATCTATTTTCAAAAATATAAAACCATAATCAGAATAAAACTGTTCTAAATTCCTTGTAGAAAACATGATACACTATTAAATAGGATTTTTTTTTCAATTAGCAATAATCGCACCATGGTATAACCTTATTGGTTACGATATCACCACTGTGCAAAGCTATATTGGATACTTATTCTAAACGAAAAATTTAATATTCGTTCAAAATTTTTATTTAAAAATGTGTTTATTTGTTTCCCACATTTAACACTTTATTTACAACATGTCATATGCCGTTTCTCTCAATCTTGTATTATTCTTGTATTATCAGGCCTCAAAGTTATCCACTATCCGTTCATCACTACTTATTATATCAACCAATGCTGTGCTAAGTATGATAGGTTTGTAGAATGCTAAAAGACCTGCAAACATTCGCCCAAGGTATGCATTCAAATTTCTATACAACTAACAAGTTGAAACAGGAGGTCTTCGTAGCCTAATTGGTTGCGTGTCCGCTACTAAGCGAACAACCATGCGCTTATAACTCAGGGTCCTCAACTGACCATCTTTGTGTGTTATTCTAGCTACTACGTCCATGAATCAACCATCATGTGATGGTCATCCCAGCCTCTCACTCCACATACGATCGATCTGTTGCATCGGTAATTGGTGCTATTTGCCTCATATCAAATATCCCGCTGTGTCTAACTGTGAACATTCGAACAACAGGAAAATTCTTACGCCAAAAAATGCGACATGTGTTGTGTATCGATAGAATAGGAATACTCTAACGCCCAAACGGTTAATGTGTAATAGATAAAAATGTGTATCGATGAGATAGGAAAACTCTTACGCCTGAATATACGCCTATATACAACATGAGAAAAACGTACACGATAAATTCGGCTCTGTTACAGCTGAATTGCTAGATGAGCCTAATAATAAAAAAATAAACAGATGCGATAAAAAAAACAAGTTGGGAATTGTGTTCAAAATCTTGGTTTGCCAATTGAATATTGAATATTTGAAATATTAGTTTGGGCAAAAAAGAAATCCATCCTTTGCATGTACTATAACTTTTGTTTTTTTTCATTTGTTATCAAATTGATTTATTTAACATAGTTCGAAAGATCCGATTTAGGTCAAATATATCCCCATTTGTTCGAGAACTTATAAGGATAATTCTATCGGGAAAAACTGAGAACAGTGACTTATTCAAGCTTCTCTTGAGGCGACTTATTCATCAGCAGATATTTACCGTATACCAGCAAAGGTGGTATTTACTTGATGTACCATATGTCCGGACTATATGATGGATGCATAAGAACCTCCAAACCAAACACTCAGAGCCTCTGGGCAGTTACAGAGCAGAGTAGTTGTTTACTTGATTGGATTGATAGATCATCTTAATTGATCCTCAAACTGACAATACACCTTGCGAACTGAATGTTCCACATGGTAATTCAGGAATTTATTTGACTAGCTATTAGGACTTCACTGTCATCCGACGTAAGTTGGCAATATGTCATAATTCAACCCATTTACCCGTCGTAAAATCTGTATAACAATTACCCTGGTGAGCATCGACACATAACTATAACAATTCAAGTGCCAATCATACAAGAGGGCATCAAATCTGCTTCCATGCATCATTAACTGCATTGCCTACATAAAGAAAAAACAATCAGAGAACCTCGATAGAACAATTGCATCCACCAGCAGGCAGGGAACTGCAAGTGATAAGCGCCCAGCCGTGATAATCCATTTCAATATATGGCGAGCATCGCACGCCGTTTATTCAGTTTATTTTTACTTCTTCACATGTATCTTTGATGAAAATATAACACACAAGAAACACATCCCAACAACAACATCCATTGTTGGGAGCTTCGTTTTCGACTATCGCAATCAGTAAATAGCAGCTTGCGGGGAAGGAAGTTTAAAAGTGCAAGCAGAACTCAATCCCTTTGGATGCATATCAAGTTTCTTGCGGGATTGTGTCAAATTTCATACCGCCGAATAATCGCGACACACGACAATCGCTCGTTTAGCTCTGCTTTCAGATTGTTTTACACCCACTTAACATTTCGCTATCCGAGCGCGAAGGCGCCAATTTAGAATCGATGTCACCCGATCGATCGCGACTTCGACACTTTTACGCTGTGGCTGTGATATAATCACCATTGTTCGACTGTCGGACTACAACGATGATTTTAAAGGTGGATATTTATTCTCGTAGGGTGTGAAGTCTCCTCTATCAATTACATTCTGACATTGACATTAACTTCCGGCGGTAACGAAAACGGATGATGGATGAAATCGATTACCTGACCTGCTCTCTGCCTGCTTAATCGGACTCGCTCTCGCTCTCCGACTGGAAGTCGCCCACGTTGATGCTGAACTTGTACTCCTGATCGCAACCTAGATACGAGTCGCTCATGTAGTACAGCGTGTACTCGTGATGACCCGGGCTTGGCGCGACGAAGTCCAGCTTGACCTTGGCCTTCTGTTGGAGCGTTAGGCGTTTGATGGAGAGCAGTGAGTTCGTCTTGGGATCTCCAATCACAACCCACCAGCCTTCCTCGCGTTTCTGCAAGTGTGGAGAAAGATAAGATTTTTGTTAGGTCAAACTAAATTGTGGATGAAATAGATATTGTAGCTGTAGTTTCTTACTACAATGCATGTCTAATATAAAAGTTTAGTCTAACTGAAAACCGTTAAATTTATGACTGGACATGACTGATGCATACGAACAACTCTCACTTTTGTATGTTCACTCAATACATAGTTGAGTGGAGAACTTCGATTGATTCTTCGGAAAATCATGTTTTCACAAACTTATATGCAGATTTTTGCAGTTCAATATACTGTTTTTCAAATTACTCGGCCAACAAAAAAGTGTTTTCCAATCTTTTTCACTAAAATTACAACAGACCGAAAAGTAGATGATTTTTGGTGATGCGGGTAAAACGGGCATATAGTATGAAACGGACAGGTTCGTAATATATGAAGCGTATAAGTTTGTCGTTCGAAAGAGGAATGGTTTTATTCATCCAACATATGAAAAAAATCGGATGTATTTTAAATATTGAGAATACCGAATTAATTCTTCCCACGTCACGCGGGACAGTCCTGCATTTCAACATAATGTCCCGCGTAAGGGTGGGTTTAGACTAGTGATATATTCATGTGAAGAAATATGATGAGATTTATAGAAATCGCATCAACCGTTTACACTAGCGTGAACTTCTATAATGAATATATTTATATTTTCGCTGAATTTATTCACCTGAAGTAGAACTGCATCCAACTTTAGTGATTTCTCTCCAGTGAGAAATTCACAAGCGCTCACATATGGTGAATTTATTCAAGTTATATATACCTCGAATAAGTGTATCATATTTATTCTCACCCGTTTACACCTATTTTCACGTGAATAAATCCATCTATAGCTATAGATCTCCCTAATGTAAACCCGCCATAAGATTCCATCACGCGAAACGTCCCACATTTGTCAAAAGAAACTAAAATGTTTCGCGATATCAATATATTTCAATATCAAAATTTGATCCTTTTGATTTTCTTTATTCTCACCCGTTTACACCTATTTTCACGTGAATAAATCCATCTATAGCTATAGATCTCCCTAATGTAAACCCGCCATAAGATTCCGTCACGCGAAACGTCCCACATTTGTCAAAAGAAACGAAAATGTTCCGCGATATCAATATATTTCAATATCAAAATTTGATCCTTTTGATTTTCTTTAATGGACTTTAATTTGGCAGACTGTTCAAGAGCGCTCCTAATGCATCCAAAGATTAATACGTTGAGCTGGTTTCATCGCACCGACATTGAGCTTTTTGATTAGAGTGTCAACTGGAAGCGACAGCAACAAAATTGGAAAATGATTTTTATAAAAGTCCCCTATTGATCCGCAGGGGCCAACGTGAGTCAGACGAAAAGTTTATCTTTGGTCCCCTAGCTCGGTCAGGGCTTAATGTTTTCAATAAGCCGGAAGAACTAGTGTATACTCGACAGAAAGAGGCAGAGTTGTTTGATGAAGTATCGTAAATGAAGCGCTGGGTGGTTTTACGGAAGTTGGCCGGAACCTGAACCATGGCCGATGGAAAGATGTATATCGGCGTGTTATTTTACCTTTTCGTGGCTTTGGTGGTCGTCTGTCTTTCTATTTGGCCATTCGCCCAAAAGTTTTCTATCGGGCGCAGCTGTGGAATGTTGGGAAGGTTGGTGGTCTTCGCGACAATGTTTATCTCCAGCCGATCTATCCTTCAGTCATCTTTTGGCATAATGGGCTGATCCCAGGTTCGGCATAAAGACCACATCACCTTCACAACTCCGGCAAGCACTTCGTACTATATATCTCCCCATTCACCATATGACTCGAAAGAAGAGCGGCTTGGACATTCACTTAACGTCTGTCAGAGAAGGACCTTCTTCGAGAACTTGATGTGAGTGATATATTCGACGTCATCGCTTACCTGGGGAACGTAAAGTACTCGGTACCCTGCCATTCGTTGAATTCTAGCATCAAGTACGTCTCGTCTTTCAATATGAGTACGAAAAGAAGTTTTTCACTTCTTTCGCCGGAAAGAAGATTTTCACCAGCACCTCAAGCTACTCCTTCAGGGTGATTGCCTGCTGCTCAGATACGGCCGGTCTCGTCTGACGCTTCCGCATAAAAATGTCCATTTTGGCCAGATTCTTCTCCACCGTTTGGCAGGTTGCTTCGATCTCCCGGCTTAAGGAGCGGCAAAGAGATGCTATTGTGAATACCAGATTGGCTATATCTGGCGGACACAAAGTGCCTCAGGATGTCCAACTACTTCGCTGTGGGGTGGAGCTTGCAACATGGAAAAATCATCAAGTTGCTTGACAGTGCTGCTGCTGCGAATCAACAGCCTTGAATCATTTTTGTTGAAGACTTAATAAACGTAAGATTTAAACAAAATTTGTTCCTATAAATTATCTTTCATCGCCATCCGAAATTAGTCCATTTTTTGAATGCATACGTTAACACTAAAATCGATGAAAAATGAATTGGAATTTTCGACCATTCGGTAATTTGAAGAAAATTGTAGAATTTGAATCGTGCTTGCCAGGCGTAAATGCTCTGATTGAGCGAGTGATTTGCGGGCGTAAACAAATTCTAAACCACCAGAAAGAAATGATACTTATCAGTTTAGACTATAAGTATTATTTCTACTATGGTTTTTGTTCACAAAACGTAAATACATAACGTTTTGTTTTTTGTGTCCCGCGTTAGACCTCTGACCATCTGGTCACTTTATGCTTTTCAATAGTACAAATGGACTAGGATTAACCAATCTTTTTAAAAACATCGATCGTGACGAATCGAATTTCTAAACGGCGTAAGGATTGATTGAATTATTTAATCGGTAGCATAGAATCGATCATTGAAAAATCAAAAGCCTTTTTTCCATTTTACTACCTATTCTACATGAAAGTCATCTTTACCTTGTAATCTTTTCTTTCTCAGCATGAAGCCCACGACAAACTTTAAAGTCTAGAAAAAAGCATTTTCTTGGCTATTTACCTTGTGCCGTCATGGAATCAATTAATTAAATAAATTTATTGAAAAAGCATTATTATAAATTCAACAACTGATATCTGCCCAAAACTCAGCTGACAACGATCCCATAAAAGCCGACCGTGTCATGCACCTAGAATTTAGTCGAAGCCGATTCTTGGTTTTAGCGTCGGTTCTAGAAATTAACATTTCCTGACCAACCAACCTGGAACTGATGTCACCATTCAGTTCAATGATCGTGTGAGTCACTGGTTGCAGTACAATGCGTCTCTCAATAGCTGCCGCTACTACTGATCCTGTCAGCATTTGTACGGAAATAAATTGTAGAAGAATCAGCCTGACTTTGTCAGCAAACCTAATGAAGTTGACATTATATATCGATGTATACTGAAAAAACAAATTGACAAATAGTTTTGCTAAAAAAAAATAATTTCGACTACAAAGAATTGATCCAAAAAATCGGAAATCGGAACAAAAAAATCGATCCAGGATCCTTAAACGGACATATTTTCAAACAAATTTGCTTCAGGCTGAAGTCAGCTGTTGGACAGTCCACATTTGGTGTTTTGTTTTTCTTCTTATAGACGCGAGACATTCCTTTGGAATGGAATAAACAGACTGCCGATTTTTTTTCTATTATAGTGACTTTCAACACTTTTGGCGGGTTCGTCACTGTTGACCTGACCCTTCACGTTGATGATGACCCTTAGCGTGAGAGGTATGAATGTTACCACTACGCCAGATCGCCTCCACTGTTCCTTTCTTTTTGGTACATACTTAACCTCGTTTTGATGTTAACTTTCACACTGAACTAAATTCAGAGATAAACCACTCAAAATTCTTAATATTTAAAATGTAGCTGTACAAATATGTTCATTTTACCCACAATGTTGGTCTTACCTGCACTTCCCCTGAACAAAACAACCATTAAGAGAGTATCCTTCAGAGGCAATGCATACAATTCAATGTTTTCGTCGACATCTCAAGATCTTTTTGTAGATCGTCATTTGGTTTCGACAACTTAGGACTGAGGCAGAAAAAAGCATAACTTTAAACAGTTATGCTGTAGCTCCCAAACCAATGGCGATATTATAGAATAGAAAAAATAGAAAATTATTTTTAATTAATCTGATAGTAATACAATTTACACATTTTATTTTTTGCAGGACTTTTACTATCACTCCCATTAGGAACTTTACTGTAGATACCTTCCTGACTGCAATGTTCCACTTACTAATAAATTGTGCAATGTTTTCGGTTCATCTCTTTATTGACTCCAAGTTTCTTTTCATTAAAGCTCAATATCTTACAAGCGGACGAAGTTCAGGAGAGTTATAAGGATTGGCATCTCTAGGAACCAAAATCACATTATTGTTTTCATACCATTTCAAAGTTGGTTTGGCATAATGACATGAAGATAAATCTGGCCAAAAGAATGTAGACACATTGTGTTCCCTTATGAATGACAATACATGCGTTTGTAGGAACTCTTTCATATAAATTTCAGAATTCCAGTGTTCACAAATGATTTGCTTTTGGCACCACAACTACAAATCGCCTGCCAAACCAGAAACTTCTTTGGGAACTTTGACTTCTTTTATGTTCTGAATTTTTCGTTGACATCTCCTCGTTTCATCGCTGAACAAAATTCCTGGCCAGGGAGTTGAGAGAAGTTACACAATACATAAGTTTCGTTGTCCATAATACAGTTTTTTTTCTCAAAAAATCTGATTTAAACTTTCTCGTCCGTTGTTTGATTTCTATATTTTGTGTTGCGTTTCAATCAGGAACTGTTTGAACTTTGAATGTCTTCAGGTCTGCACCGGTTTTCATTCACCGAACCAGGGTTGCCAACTATAATTTTGAAAATCAGGGAGAATGAAAATAAAAATCAGGATAAATCAGGATAGCTCATATTGGGTTGTCCGAGAAGTTAATGACGATTTTTGGGAAAACAAAAACATCACTTTCAATCAAAGCATTATAATTTAATTTTATATCCATAGTTCTGTTTCACAATCTTTCGCCATCTTTCACACAGCTAAATATTCTATCCTCTCAGAACATGTTTGCTCCCTCGTCGAAGACTGCTGCGAGTCATACATATGAGAAACAGGTTGCTTGGTAGTAGCTCATAAGACAGAATCCATTCCAAATCTCACCAGAAACAGAGTATATTTTCCTTCGGGCGAAGACCGGATATGTAAAAGAATTAATAAGCATGGTATAAATCCTCGAATAAACGGAAATGCTAGTGTTGCACCCGACTTTTTGATGGTTTATATTTTTTCCGAAAATCCTACAGCATCACTACAGTCAATTGCAGAGAAATCAATATTCAAATTTTCACTGAATTCATCATCCATGCTTTGGAATGAATCTTTACTCGACAAATGAGGAAAGCATATCAGCAATGGAAGACTTGTTGAATTTTTCCTAATTTTTATGATATTTAGTACTGTTACAGATATATTTACCATAGTCCCATCATTAAAGTTGATTCTACTTTGAATCAGACGAACGATAAGAGAGTCCAGTATTTCTCTGTAAGCAAACTTCTACTTTCGTCGCAGTTTCTGGATATTTAAATCCTATCTTGCGACCCGAACCAGCTATCCTGTTAACATCTAAGTTGTGTTTGAACGTTTTGAATCACTCTTGACACAGTACTTTGGTTCACTTTAGCTTTAATGGTGATTGTTCGTTGGGACCACCGCGGATTTTGTTGAAATAATCGAATTAGAAATTCGCATCTTTTAACTTCTGACGACTTTTTGCTATTAATTGCACACATATTGATAAAAGTCATATAAGAGATTATCAGAAATTCTCTAACAAACAAATCTCTTCAATCCGCTCTCAATTTGTTCTCATATTTTTCGTGATAGGGCCGTTTAAAGTTATGCATTTTTTCTGCCACAGTTCTTATTAAACCAAACAGTCATCGAGCTATTTTCACACATTTTTCATATGAATTGAAGTGCAGCTCAGCGTATCCCATCGATGGTAATCGGATGGAGCCAAGTTTGGTGAATGAGATGCATGCAGAAGTTGATCACAATTGGATAATTCAACCGTTGATGGTCTCATCACCCGTGTAAGTGATCAGTGGAAGTGATCCTTATCAGCATTTTGAGACTTCTGCTAATACCCCGTAATTGTTCCTGTCTTCGCCATTGATCCGCATTGAATCGCATTGTTTTGCCATCACTTAACACACTAATAGTTTCGTAATATCACCCAGCTATAGCTCCAACATTCTCCAACGTTCTAGCACATGTTATCGAAAAAGAAGTAACAACGTGAACGATGACACCAAGGTAAAGCGGCGTACTACGACGACTGATATCCATAAGGAGGGCCGATTGAGAAAGTTCACTAGACACCGCACCCAAATTCTTCACTGTCAATATGCAAGAATCAACCGCCTTAAGCCATTCAATATATATATGTACGCAAAAAAACGATGTATCTCAGAACAATGTTGATAAAATAAAAATGTTAAATACTCACAATAAAGGAAATTTATTGCACTTTAGAGGAAAGATAGCGTTAAAATCATTCCGATTTGGTTTAAATGGAATATCGAACTTTTCTATGAATTCATTGAATTCATTTTCATTGCTCACTGACTCGCTCTGTTTCAGAGTATGATTCCGTAGTTTGGACTCCTCACTACAACAACGGTGTCGAAAGAGTTGAACCAGTTCAACGACGGATCGAATATCGAATTATGAGAGTCGTTGTCAACTGATCAACCTTAAATCTTTGTCGGTCCGTAGAGACACAACCAGAATTTAGCTGGTAGCTGCAAAGGCGCATCGATTGTCCCGATCGCTTGGGAAAAAATAACATCAACGTCTAACTTCGAGCTCTCCAGAAAGATTCGATGCTATGATAGCCAGCACAACGTTCGAATCACAGCATGTTCGGTGGATTCAGTAGATTGCAAAGACTTTTCAACAGGACCCCACTGATTTGACTACAGCCTTTGTTAAATACTAACCAATTGAACCAAAACTCTGTCGCCAAACAGGACAGGCTTGGGCGAAAGAGGGTTACTGTTCGATTCCCATACGTCCCGAACGCTTCTCTGTTGGATTCCTTTTTTTTCTAAACCAGTTTAGTTTGCCATGTGAATTTTCTATGCAATACCTTTATGCAATGACCTTTCATGTTTAGAATTAATTTAAATCATTAGGGCCCTTATAGCCTGTTGATGCATGGACACTAAATTCCGGTTCCATATGCATACATCTGGAATCAGTCAGCTAAACAAGACAAACGTCTTCTTTTCACATAAAATCAAAAATAGCAACAAAAGTGTATTCAATCAATACATTACTGTAAAACAGAGCTTATCATCATCGCTGGGCAGACCTTCCGAGAATGGGACGGTGCCGCGTTGGTGAACTGGCTTTTGCGCAGCACTATTAATCTCCATCCCATTCAAATCGTTGGCGTCATTTTTCTCATGCCTCATTCATACAAATTTTTGTAAATCACCAACAGCTGCCTAAAGTGACCTTAAACTCGAAGCACAGACCCCACAATTTGTCTAGAAACAATCGGTTCAATTGAGCGAGTGCTCTCGCTTTTTCGACATTGTGCATTCATCACCATCATGCATGCTCGCAAATTGCAACACAGTAAATATTTGTTAAACTCAGAAACAAAACACCACAAGGTTCACAGGTTACACTAATCCTGTTGATAATGTGATTTCCCTCCTGACAAACGCTTAATGAGGGAAACGCTTCACTTGTTGACAAACTAGTCCCGCGCTTCCCGCGCATGTGTACAAAGTGCTCTCACTGATTAGGAGTAGGAGTAGTACGACATGCAAACACGCGCCACACCACAGTCAATGTTTTGTTTAATAGGGCGCCAAAAGCAAATGGAAACATACCTGTGGGAAGAACGGCGCAATCACCGGCCCAGTGACATCGTCCTCGCGCTCCAGATTGACCACCACGTTCACCGACGAACCCGAATGGATACGATCCCTGTCCACCACTTCGAACGTCATCTCGATGTTCGGATAGCGATTGCAGAACCGCGCCACATCGGACATCTGCTGGTCGCTAAGCTGCAACAACCGGATGCGATCGTCATCGTCCAGCTCCATGATATCGAACACGGTCTCGATGTTTTTCTCCTGACAACGCTTGATGATGTCCCCGCCGAAGTGGGGCAATTGCTTGAGATAAGAGTCTTTGCTCCACATCGCTTGGGTCACCATCTGGGCTAGCTCCATGGCAGCGACCGCCGGCGAAAGCCAACCGTTCGAGCTGAGGACGTCCACACATGCCTGAATCAGGCGGATCGCCTTGCCAAGGATTTGCTCGGTGTCACCTTGCAGTTCAGCTCCGAGCTGTAAGCGCGAGAGGTGTGCCTGGAGCAGCAGGTTGGTTTTGACATGGGGATCGTTATATCTGAAAAGGAAAAAAAAATGGAAATTAAAGACTAAAGCGTTATCTTCCGTACGCTATACATTAGAGTGCCAATGGATGTATGGGAAAAAGGTGACCTTCGAATTTTCAAACGGGACTTTCCTAAAAAATGTTGATTCCCACGAAAAACTACCAAAATTTCAATTGAATCGGACTTCATTCACTAGTGCCGCGGACGTCAAAATTTGAGTGTCTTGAAAACCGAAAAATCAGCTAAGGGAGCACATGAAATCGGGACTTTAAAAAAAAAAGTTGATGCCTAATCTATTGAAATTACATGAAACGTCAAGATTTACTGTTATCTCGAATTTTTTTTGGCGCTCGGTCATTTTTCTTTCTAAAAAGTCGTTTTTTGACAAAACAAATTTATTTTAGACTAGCTGACCCGGCGAACTTCGTCCCACCTACAATTGATATTTTGATTTGAATCATTTCACTCAAGTTCCCACAAAATTATTCCGGACACCAAATCATTTTTATTTATATAGATATACAACATTTGCTAAAAAATTACTTTCCAGATTTCCATCTTTCCGAATGGTTTTCATATTTTTTTTAGACATGACCTGATACCGACAGTTAAATCCGTCCCAGCAAACATTAAATCGTATAATTTTGCACGTGGCAAGTCTTACAAGAAATCCGAATAAATCATAATCGCATATAATATCAATCAAAGTATGTATCGTGTATATTTAAAATCGCATAAAATGTAAAAACTCGATTTTATATACCATTATCAAATTAAGTCGCAATTCGGTATAATAAACATCAGTTTTATGATGTACATTGTCGTAAAATATATTTAATCCGCATCATATGCGTGTATTACGCTGATGCAGTTTGTGTGTCATATAAGCGTATAATTTAAATCGATTCAGTACTGTAGTAAATCGTGTTGCATGCTGAAGAAAATCATGAAACAGTAAATCATATTAGATCCTAATAAAGAACACATTACATCATATTGAAATGTCAATGAAGCACTCGAAAGTTTTAACCGCTGTTGAATTAAATTTCGGATAGCCGCGCGAGATAGCTGGTGGATGATAATTCAGACGACCGGAGTTCGAACCCACATCGGAGCAGTTTTCACCAAACATCAATCTGTGGCATTTTAAACATTCATATTCCACTCCCAACACAAGTCAATCAAACAATTATTATTTCTACGAACATAAATACTCATATATAAAAATGGCGATTCGTGAGGTTGTAATAAACATTTCACGAAAATATTTTGCGCCATTTGTTTTTTTCTATGTCTGTAATAAATCGTATATAAGTATGGCAAAAGTTGTATTTGGTGCTTTGACAATTCATGAATATATTCATAATAGATCGCAATTAAATTCCAACATAATCGCTATTATAGCCGGTCAAAGTTGCATATTCATCCAAACAAATTCGGTAAGCATTTGCCATGTATGTATATGGCCTCCACTTTTGCATGCATATGCCAGTTAGGCGCATTATATGCCAACCAAATTTTAGGGCATATGATGTTATATATACGCTTGTTATGCGATTTAATGTTTGCTGGGGTTGCTCTGTTCTTGAGTTAAATCGTGAGAAACGGACACCAAATCATTTTTATTTATATAGATAACAATAAATCTCTAGGTTGCATGCAATTCTAAGACATTTGACATCAAAAAACTAGTAGTGGGTTATATCTTGATATAACCGCAAAATAGACGTAGGATTATCGCTGGCTTGGTAATCATTTGTTTGAAGTTGTAACAGAATCAGTTAGCAATGATTGGATAAATATTTTGAAAGATTGCTGAAAGTTTTTCTTGTTAGTGGGTGAGTGTGAGTATAAGTAAGTATAAGTAAGGAATTATTTCTACGAGGATACACATAAAATTCAATGCTTTTGAACTTGTTGGTGGCCTTGAAAAGAACCGATGGGTTTAGGTGGCTTCGTAGAAGCAACTGAAGATGGTTGATATATGGTCTATTTTGTTCGGAAAGTGATTTGTATGTGTGTGTGTGTGTGTGTGTCAGGCGGCCGTTTTCTAAGCGTAGTTCTTATCCACGGCAACGGTAGCCTTTTTCGATGCTAACGCTCTCTTGACCGTCTTCTTAGCGGTACCAGCGGTCTTTCCGGTGGACTCCTTCTTGGGCTTAGGGGGAATTTCAAACGAACCCTATGCACCACTGCCCTTTGTTTGCATAAACAGGTATGAAATATATTTTGAGGATATATTTTTCTGTAATTTAATCAATGTTTTTGTCATGCGAAAATAATGTCAATTTTCATAACATTCCAAATTACATTCGAATGCCCCTAACAGCAAATCTTCCATTTGAATATGGCGTCGATTGTTTATGAAATTCTGCTTTTCAACTGCTCCAAGGACCAGTTAAAAGCAAACCAGTAACGAACCAGGTAGCGAACGATTACTGTATCTGCTACGATGGTTTCTCCAAGTGCCCTGATTAAGCGTCAGTGTTCGGGAAGATAACCTGATCAACGCAGCGCAAACGAGTAAAATGTACTCGCGGCATGCATGCATCTGCTACGATGATTACCCCCGGTGCCTTATTTAGTCCGCGTCTTCGCCATATTCTTCTGTAGGAACCTTGAAACACTGCGTCCATTAGTTTGATCCAGAGATTGAAATGCTCGCCGATTTAGGCGAAAAAACATCCGTTCTCGCTCACAGAGAAAAATAGTTGAGAATATAGAAGGCGAGAGAATGTTATACGCTCACTCCGATTTTCGCGAAAAACGCAAAGTCGGTTTTAATTTTTCGGCGAGTTATGATTTCGTTATTAGTGACTTCTTGATGCCGACACTAGTTTTTCACTTCTTCAGTATAGCTGAAAACATCGCATTTTATCATATGAAAACATGGATTCTATAGTGAAGTGAACATGAGATGGGTTAGTGTTTACGTTGGTAAAGTTAGCTTTAATTTTCCTTCATATTTTCAGTACTAAACTAAACGAACACTACAACTACAGTACAGTACAGAACTAAACGAAGAAGCATTCTCGTTGAACTTCGGAGATAGAGATTTTCCCACATCTCTTTCTCTTTGGAAAAAAAATTTCGGTGAAAAGGAAGAGACGAAAATTCCACGACACATCAAAAACTATATTGATTGACTGAATACTTATCTAGCAGCCGAGCGAGAATTTCGATCTCTGGTTCAATCTATTGTTGTGCACTCCAGTTTGCTATATATGCACTGTCAGTTCGTTTCATCACTCAGGGAATAAGTGATAGTCATCATAGAACTTTGCATCTCCCACCACGAAAGTATGACTTCCTTTATAAGGTTCCTTACCTTTTCTGGTTCAGCAGACCAAATCTCGGTATGAATAAGAATGCTCTTTCCAAGAATCCACAGTCTTTTCTGAATTATTGTACTGCATTGACACAGTAATTGTTCCGATGTTTCATTTTCGAAATTGCAGAAACGACAGTTATCATCTGTCAGCTTTCCGTGTTTTAGGTGATATCTGCTCGGACAGTGTCCTGTAAATAGACCGGGCAATTTACTCAAATCTATCTCGAAAGAGCCCTCCGGTTGGCTTCAATCATCGATATTTCCCAGGTTATGGGCTCTGATTTCATCCATGATGTAGATAATTCACAAATTGCTCAGGCTCGACTAATTTAGTTTAAGATTCAAATCTTTCTAAGAGATCGGCTTTTTCATTACCTTCTACACCGCAGTGACCAGGCACCCAATATAGATTAACATCGTTAGAAGGATAGAATACATTCCCAAGCTAGCTTTGACTGGCATGTGTGTGCTTTTAATGCATTATGACCTGCTTGGGTGTCTGAGAAGATACAGATATTTGCAAACCTGTATTTTCTAGCCAAACAAATATTTGTACATGTAAGAATAGCTCGTATTTCTGCTTGAAAAACTGTAGGCAACTGCCCGATTGGAATTGACATGTCGATTCCTGATCCAGTAATCCCGAGTGATTCTGGACGAGTCGTAGGACCACCTTCTTTTCATTCGTTACGGTTGAATAAAATCACTTTGAAGGGAACACTGAATGGCTAGAATCTTTGTTTCCATCCAGTTATTAAGTCATATTATTAAGGTCACTTCCTCTTTCAACTCGATCACACAATTATCGAGGCAAACCGTTAACTAATTTGTAAATGAACACCATAGTTAAATAAATAATTATTTGCTTCGCGGATAACCATTTCAGAGCGTCCAGCATTAAAAATGAGGAAGTGAATCTACATTTTTTTACATTTTGCTACATTTTAGTATCAACCGCTTTATTTTGTTTTGCGAGCGCTGTAATCTCGATATTCGTGTATCATTGGTTAAAAATAAAATGAAAGAGCAAAAGTCTAAATGAGGAGAGATGATTGATTTGTATAGATGTATTTTGCTGCAAATAGTTAAATCGTTTTTCAATCGGCATAAGATTCCTTACTTTTTGGCAATTTTCTTGATGACATTGTCAATGTGAGTGTTGAACTTGAGTTTGTCATCAATAATCACTCCAAGATATTTAATGTCCCGAACGCGATCAATTGTCTCATTATCAATGGAGACGTCTGGAGACATCTTCATTTAAACGATTTCGCGAGATTGCCATATATTTAGTTTTACTCATGTTCAATTTCAATTGTTTATACTTCAACCATCTACTCAAAGAATATAAATCTCTATTCAAATGTAAAACGACCTGATCCAAATCATTAGCTGCAATGAATAACACAGTATCATCTGCAAAAAGATTGATATTACAAAATCGTAAAACTCGTCACATGATAAATAAAAGGGGCCTTGATACACTTCCCTGAGGGGCTCCAAGATTATTCCCTACGGGATTGGAAATAAAATCATTAAAAATCCGTTGAGTCCGTCATTCAAATAGCTTTTAAACCATTTATATGCAGTACTCGTAATTCCAAATCGCTAAATCATGTTCAACAACAAGGCCCTAGGAATTGTTTCGAAAACGCGTTTTTGATCCAAGAAAACAGCAATGATATTATCTTTGCACTCTAGAGCTTCTCTTTCCATTTTGCTAATACCAAGTTCAATGCTGTTTCACAGGAATGACCTTCCCGATATCCCGATTGTTCTGGTATTAGCAAAGCATTGAAATTTAAATATTCCAGCAGCTGGACTTCAACGACTAATTTCAATATTTGCTCTAACATGTGCAACAAGTCACTATCAGAGGGGAAGTTTCCAGAGAAATGGAAAGCATCAGTGATGTTTCCTATCCATAAAAAAGGTGATAAACGTGACGTGTCTACGTATCGTGGCATAACCTCTCTATGCGCTGGGTCTAAGCTATTCGAGATACTTGTTGGTGGCGTGCTTTTCAATGCCGTCAAATCATACATCTCGCCTGATCTACATGGTTTCTTCAAAGGAAGGTCGATTAACACGAATCTGGTGGATTTTTCATCGTATTGCGTCAGGGCAATTGAGAATGGTGCACAAATCGACACTGTTTACACTGACCTGAAGGCTGCCTTTGACCGTGTGGATCATCAATTGCTGATTGCTAAGCTGAAGCGATTAGGTGCTTGTTCACACTTCAGTGGATGGCTGAGTTCCTACTTAGTCAACAGGCCACTCACCGTGAAGCTCGGATCATCGCAGTCCTATACATTTACGAATTGTTCAGGAGTTCCACAAGGAAGCAACCTGGGACCGTTATTGTTTTCGATATTTTTCAATGATGTGTGCTTGCTCTTCCCACCAGGTTGTCGAATTCTGTATGCGGATGATCTCAAGCTCTACTTAACAGTTAGATCCACCGAGGATTGTAAGGAACTGCAGCGACTTATTAATCAATTTGAAAGCTGGTGTTGTTGTAATCGTCTGACCATCAGCGTCCAGAAATGTTTTGTCATCACCTTCACACGAAAAAAATCTCCAATTCACTGGGTTTACGACATTGGTAGATGCCAGATCGAGAGAGCCAGCGTTGTAAAGGACCTTGGAGTTCATCTCAATTCACAGCTCACATTCAGAGATCATTACTCTAACATAATTAATAAGGCGAACAGGAACTTAGGTTTCATAATGAGAGCTGCAAACAACTTTCGAGATCCTTACTGTCTCCGATCGCTTTACTACGCCCTTGTTCGATCTGTCCTGGAGTCGGCTTCAGTGGTATGGAGTCCATATGCGCACGTGTGGATAAAAAGAATTGAAGCTGTTCAATCTCGATTCATTAAATTTGCATTGAGATTTCTACCATGGACTAACTCGGCTGACCTACCACCGTATAAGGACCGTTGCCGTCTGCTTGGGATAGAAACTCTGCATCAAAGACGTAGCTCGGCAAAAGCTTTATTTGTCGCCAAAGTACTACTGGGACATACGGACTCCTCCCACATTCTCGAACAGTTTAATTTAAACGCACCGACTGTGGTCCTACGATCAAGGGAATTTCTGCGACTAGAATTCAGACGAACCGAGTACGGAAGAAATGAACCGATTGTATCGATGTGTCGTGAATTTAATTATGTGTTTCATTTGTTTGATTTCTGTTGTTCCGTGGATGAATTTAAGTACCGTTTGAAACGTTTCAACTTGACAACTTGATGTTTTATGTTTTCGACTATTTATTTACATTTAATTATAATTTCATATTCATGTAGACTGTGAGTCAGATGGATCAAATAAAAAATAATAATAAAAAAGATATTGGTGGGACGAGACTCTTCGGCTTTAATCGTTCCAGCAACCTTTTGAATTGGAACTATTAAAGATTGCTTCCACACCTGAGGCACATGCCCAATTAGTAAAGATTTATTAATAAGGTCCAGCAAGATGTGATCGACGGCATGATAGCAATCTTGAATAACTCTAGCGTTGACATTATCCACTCCATCTGTTTTTCCTAAAGAAAAGCAAATAGTTCTAAGTTCGTTCAAATTTACAACTACTATTAACCGGCAGTTTTATTTCATAAGGTTCATCGACCAATTCAATGGACTGATTGATCAATGAAACACTATTGACAAAATAATCGTTAAGTCTAGATGCTATAGCCTGTTCAGACTGTTCAAGTGTGCCATAAAAAGTTATGGACGGCGGTTTGCTATTACTAGGTTTTAATAAAGATTTCAAAAATTTCCATAACTCCTTGCTGTTGCTTGGATGCAGATCAATCTTTCTCTTAATATATATTCACAACGAGTTTTCTTAATCGATTGTGAGTAACTATTGCGCGCGATCGTGTACATATTCCAATGAGTTCCAGTATTTGTTGTATAAAATTGGTTGTACCATTTGTCTCTCTCACGTTTAAGGCGTAAAAGATCCAAATTGTATCAGCTGTTCGATTTTTTCAGAAATACAAACTTTTGCGTAACTAGCCGATTTGTACACGTTTTCAAGGTATTAGTTAGAACAGCCACTGATTCATCTAAATTACCGACTTCGAACGGAAAATCCAGACGAGATTATCTACAATATTGATAATTAAGGTCTCATGATCGATTATTTTCAAATTGGTATCCGTGGCTGTACAAATAGTATCAAAATTGGAACAACCATGATCAGTTAAAGTTTTACTGTACCTGGAAATGCACGTAAATTCGTGTACTGTTTGTTTCAAATTGAAGAAATCGGATACACGCCTCAAATGGTTCGAATTGTAGTCATCACGCCAATTACTATTGAAATCCCCAGCTAAGAAAATCCCATGTG
Source organism: Toxorhynchites rutilus septentrionalis (assembly GCF_029784135.1). Classification (NCBI taxonomy): domain Eukaryota; kingdom Metazoa; phylum Arthropoda; class Insecta; order Diptera; family Culicidae; genus Toxorhynchites; species Toxorhynchites rutilus. The sequence goes on along the minus strand of NC_073746.1, from coordinate 304,514,802 downwards.
ATCCTGGAAAATCCATGTTGGGGAAAAAGAAATGTCGTATATTGTCAATATATGGAAACACTTAAACATATCTTGTGTTGTACTTATCGCATTGGGTCATACTATACGGCTATTTAAAGACGACAATCTGTGCTACAAGTTTCGTTTTGACAGTGTTGTGATTGTCCTTTTCAGTCTCAAGTACTAGCGCGTCAAAGATGGAGTCCACCAAGCAAGAAATTCGCCATATTTTACGTTTTTACTACCTGCGAGGTAAAACTGCAACGAAGGCGGCCGAAAAAAATGTAGTTTATGGACCCGATACTGTAACGATCCGTACAGCACAGCGTTGGTTTGATCGATTTTGCTCTGGTGTAGTGGCTGTCGAAGATACACCCCGTACTGGTAGGCCAATCGTCGTGGAAACCGATAAAATCGTTGAAATTATCCAAGTAGACTGGCATGTGAGCACTCGCTCGATTGGCCAGGAACAGGGTATAGACCATAAAACCGTTTGGACCATTTGCAGAAAATTGGATTCCAAAAAAAGCTGGATGTATGGGTGTCACACGAGTTGACGAAAAAAAATCTTCTAGACCGAATCAACGCCTGCGATGCACTGCAGAAACGGAACGAACTCGACCCATTTTTGAAGAAGATGGTGACTGGTGATGAATAGAACGACAACCTAAAGCGAAAAAAGTCGTGGTCGAAGCGCGGTGAGCCGGCTAAATAAACCCTATATGATCCTTAGAAAGGGCTTTATAAAGTCTTGCTATTTCTAATCCCTTCTCTTAGATTTGTGGATTTCTTTGTTATATTCTGTCAAACAGCTTTTTGTAATCTGTTCAATCAGAAATTATTTTTTGCTTTGTTGGAGAGGTTCCTAGACAATTCAAAACAAATCGAGATGACCATTTTCATCGGCACCATAAACTATACGTTTTGCTTCGTATTCCATATAAGTTTCAGAGAGTCGATTTTTAACAAAAAAATTGGTCATTTTCGGGTTTTAAAACTCGAACAGTAAATAAAGTCCGATTGAGCTAAAATTTTGCATAGGGTAGCTTTTCGTGGGAATCAACATTTTCAAGAAAGTACCTATTCAAAATTCGAAATGATCATTTTCATTGGCACCCTACTATACATACTTGGGAGCGGTTCCATTGGGTCCGGTGAGTTTATTTGGCAAGCGTTGAGCCAAACTTTTCAAGATGTTATCCTCATGATGACGCACTACGACGTCCTCGTACTCGGCAGCCGATGAAATGATCTCCAACAGTCCACGGATTTTGGTTTTGCTGTTCAAAGACAAACTGAACAGCTCGATCGTTGTATAGTTAATGTAGTAATAGGCAGCAATCATTCCCAGATTCAACGGCAGGGTATCCATTTCGTCTTCAATGCTGATACACTTGGACTGTTCAAGATCCGAAAGAGTTGTCTCGACTAGCTCCGAAAGGTGATCGGATAGGTGGCGATGGGTTACACCCTGTAGATTGTAGTAATTGGGGTTCTGTGTGAGGCGTCGATAAAGGAAGGTCCAGGTCAAATAATCGACGGCATCCTGCTTGTTTTCAATAGTTTTCGTAACGATCTCAGCATTGAAGTGATCGTGTAAACGATGATCCAAGTGACTCTCCACTGGCAGACTCTCATTCAAGAACTTTTTGAAGAAATCCTTCTTCGAGCTCTGACACATCAAAACACACTTGGCGTCGTCATCCTCCAGTGGACGATTAGCCTTTCCCACCATCTGCATGACGTCCGTGATCGGATAATCATCATAGGAGTGACTTTTGCCATTGTAGAATTGCGTATCCATGATCACCACCAGGTAGGCGGAAATGTTCAATCCCCAGCAAAGATCTCGCGTGACCACAGCAATTTGAACCGCCCCCGAATCGAACAACTGTTCGACAATTCGATGATCCGACGGGGTCAACCCCTCGTGGATGTAGGCAACCCCTTGGGAGAGGGTTTCCTTCAGTGTCTTATCCGTCATCCGATCCAGGAAGGGCTTGATGTCGTCTTCCTCCGCGTGGAAGAATCGATTTGGTTGAGCTTCCGCAGCGCAATACGTTAGGATATCGATCGCCGTAAGTCGAGCCAGTTTTCTCGACGACACGAACACGATCACCGGTTTGTGGGGACTGAATTTGGTGATGGCATTGTACACCTGTTTCGACATTGCAGCGATCCTCGATGCGTTGTGAGTTATGTTGAACCCTTGAACGTGCAGCTCAAGGGGAATTGGGCGTACGCTAGGGTGAAAATTGAAGGTAGCATTTGCGTTGCATCCCAACCACTGAGAGACATCCCTCGCGTCGGACAGAGACGACGATAGTGCGATGATCCGGATTTGTTTCTCAATTTGGGAGGATATGTAACGCATACGGGAACAGACCACTTCCAAAACCGGTCCTTCCTCTCCTCCGATCAGCTGTAGTTCGTCCACGATAAACAGCTGGATGTTCTGGACGTTTTTCCTTTGCTTCCAGCGACGCGACAGAATATCCCACTTGTCTGCGGTGGTTACAATTATTTGACCCTTTGCGATCAGCTTCAAATCGGTACCCGTTTCACCGGTTAGCTTCACCACCTTGCAGCCCAAATATTGTCCGAACTTCTGATGCCAATCCATGAAAATCAATTCGGCCAGCGCGTCCCTGGACACCAAATATACCACCCTACCGTGGGGATTCTGCTGCAGCATTCTCAGTACGGCAAACTCTGCGATCGTGGTCTTACCGGACCCCGTTGGGGCTCCTACAAATACGTTATCCTCACTGTTATAGACGGCGTTGAACACTTGCGTCTGAATCGGATTAAACTGTGGATATTTGTCCGAATAAAGTTGCTCAAAGTTAGGCTCCCGAAGGGCACTGATTGGAAGGGGCTGCAAATCCAGCAGTTCCGTGCGTGGAAGGTTCTTCTCCGGTAGAATCAAATGTCGGAAGGACACCGGCAGCTGTGTCTCCGCTCCGATCCAACGGTCGGAGACGATTCGCAGAAAATATTGTGGGGGTAGAGGTTCAAAGACGGGGACAAAGAACTTCACCAGATGATCATCTTGACAATATTTAGCCTTCAGCAGGAAATATTCATGGTGCAGAATAACCTCGGAGTCTACATCTTCGACCAGAATCCAGAAAGCCTCCGACTGACCGTGCACTTTCTCATCCCATTGGAAATCGGGAGTGATCGTTAGCTCTACCCTCAACGTCGATCGTGTGATTGGCTGGATGTGTGTCGAAAGCTCCAGCTTCGGGAACTGATGGACATATTTATAAATCGTTTTTCCCAGTTTTGGGACACGGATCAACTCCCCGATCTCGTTCGCCTCCAGATCATAAAGTCGCTCCCATGGGAAGTTCTTTTTTTCGATCTTCTTGACTATTTCCTCGGGCATCTTGCGGAACTGCCTCAGCGGCGACATACTTTGCCACATACGACGATCGATCATTTTGCAGAGGGTTAAACACTTATCCGCCAGCTGTGCCCATTCCCGGTGGAGAACAATTTCGAAAATAGCCCGAAGCAGCCGGGAAGCAGACTGTGTTACGTACACCATATCCGCCATAAGTGCAAACCCTTCCAACTTGAGCTGAGAAATATAGGCCTGCAGAAGAACGTTTACCTTTGCGCTGGGTTCTTCCATGCTCTCTTTGATCGGAATTGGAACTCGTTCCATTAGCTTCTGCAATTCCAACTTTTCCTCCTCGCGAACCGTGATGTTGCGGAATTCTCCGGACAGCGAGAACACCCGGAACAGCTCAATCTCACTAAGCGTGGGTTTCAGAAGCTGATTGTAGGTCAGCATAGTTTCGTGGGTACAGTAGTAATGGGAAGCGATTCTTCCGATCTCTGTCACCTGGAAGTGTCCCGATTTCCGATCGTATTTGATCAGACCACTTTTCTCGAGATGCAGCGCTGCTGTGTGAACCAAATCCGCGCGGAAGTGTTCCAACAGTGGATCCTCCTTGATCGCATCGAACGAAACTCCGTACAGCGTCGGCTGACGAAGCATACGGATGTATAGATAGGTATACCCTAGCCAGGTAACGGCGTCCTTCACGTTCTGAATCGTACCGAGAACGATTTCGGCATTCAGCATGTCCGGCATTTTGGAAATCAGCTGCGATTCAATAGGCAACTGTTGATTGAGCAGTGACAGATAGTACTGAAGTTCGCTGTGGTTGGTGATGAGGATACCCTCGCCTTTGGTATCGTACTGGGGACGACCCGCTCGACCAAGCATTTGCAGAACGTCAAGAGCACCCAATTCAACCCAGCGGCCTTTCTCGGGATTATAAACTTGGGTTCCCTTGATGATGACCGTGTGCGCTGGTAAGTTCACACCCCATGCGAGGGTGGCTGTGGAGACGAGCACTTGGATGTGACGATCAGCGAAAAGATCCTCCACAAGGGTACGATCAACGCGAGTCATACCAGCATGATGGATGGCAAAACCATACGGAAGAAGATCCTTCAGCTCACCATTCTTGACCTGATCCGCTTCGGATCGCAGAACTTCCATACTGGCGGAACCTTCCCGCAGAAAACTTCCGAGGGTGTCCTTCTCCAAACACATGTCACGAATGGCTCGTGCTGTCTTGCCGGTTTCCTTCCGGGAGTGAACAAACACCAGCACTTGATTTTTGCCAGCATGTTCCATAACCTTCTCGTAGACAATGTCATTCATCACCTGGAACCGTTTGAGGGCTTTCTTCTCAGTTACACCGATGTACTGCTGCTCCAACGCCACTGGCCGATAGCTGTTATCGAAGTAGAACAATCCCGTCTCCGGCCGAACTCTGAGAAACGTCGCCACGTCATGATAATTTGGTAGAGTGGCAGACAGTCCCACCAAACGAACGTCTTCCTGAGTCGTTTCGATGTTCCGAATCGTCCTGGCCACTAGCGACTCCAACACCGGACCGCGTTCATCATGGAGCAAATGAATTTCATCGATGATCACCAACCGTACCAACTGTGTATACGTCTTCTCGCCACCCTTTCTCGTGATAATATCCCACTTTTCCGGAGTGCAAACAATGACTTGAGTCGCTGCAATCTGTTCGCGGCTTAGCTGATGATCTCCGGTCAACTCAGAAACAGTCAAATTATACGTGGCGAGTCGCTTTCCAAAATTGCCGACCATTTCCTGTACCAAGGAACGCATCGGGGCAATGTAAATGATCTTGAACTCGTCCACGTTGATTGTTCCGTCATCGTTGATGTGCTTTCCAATTTCCCTCATCATGGTCAACAACGCCACATTCGTCTTGCCAGCACCGGTAGGAGCACACAGCAACAGATTCTCATCGCTATCCAAAGCTGTTTTGTACAGCCTGCTTTGAATTCGGTTCAACGTTTTGAACCCTGAAAATACCGGCTGGACATACTTGGGCAGCTTATCAACCGCCATCAGCTCCTCGTTCTCTTCGAACGCCTTTGGTTTCAACACAGGAACGTGCACTTCTTCGTAGCCCTTCCTCTGCTTCCGAAAACTGCCATCCGGCAGTTGACACCGCTTGTTAGCCATCAAATGGGATCCCTGCGAGAATGCCAATTCATCCAGCTCCAGCACAGTCCTATTGCCAGGAATTTGTCCCCCAATTCCCTCCATGTTATCATCATCCTGGTCCTTCCTTCTGCGCTGCATCTTTGACTTCTCACTCTCGTAATCATCCATCTCCTGCTTGCCCGTGTCCAGCTGTCGCAGAATCTTCGACAAGAACGCATCCGCCTTCATTTTCTCTCTGGTCTTAACCCGTTCGCTTTCACTTTGCGATGATGCCAGCATCGTACAGTACAGCACCATTTGTCGGTTCTTTTTGAGGACCTTGATGAAATCGAAACAGTCGTAGCCCAACAGCAACACCAGCTGATTCTCGCACTCCCGATCGTCCCCGGCGTCCTTCAGTACTCCTAGAACCTCTCCAGCTTTTGCCTGGGAAAGCATCGAATCGTTGTAGTACTTTCGCAAACAACGTTGCAGCCAATGCGCGTCGATATCTCGCGGATCCAGTGGTTTCTCCTTCTTGCCTTCCTCGTTGCCGCCGAGCTGAAAATGAAAAATTGAAGAAAAATTAGATAGAAGTTTTACCATAGGCTTTAAGTACGTTCAGCACTATCAGGAAATAACGTTCCTTGCATGGACTTGCAAAAAAAAAAAGAATGAAAATCTAATCACATGTAAGAAATATTGAAAGATTTCCATTGCTTATAACTCGACCATTTCTTGATAGATCACAAAAATGTTACCATCCATTACACTCACATTGCCTCAAGACTCTATATTGTTCGTTGGGGTGACCGATTTTGGAGAATGCTTTCTCGGTATGGTTACCTCATCAATTGACATGTAGTTTGAAAATAGAGAGTGTTCAACGTAAGTTTGTGAGGCTTTCATTACGTCTCCTACCATGGCAAGATTCGCCGTATTCGGACCGCTGCAATCTGCTCAGACTGGACAAATTCATGGAATTGCTTGTAAACGATTAAAGTGACTTGTTCTTAACAAAACAGCTTCAAAAATCCAGTGGAAAAATCCACACGTACTGAAATATAGTGCATGTTCAACCTCAATCCATAGAGATGAACCAGCCTTTGGCTGAAAATTTCTTTAATAAAGAAAGAAAAAAAAAAAAAAACTCAATTCCCCGGAAATTTTATTTGCTGTGTTCTTGAGAAAATTAGTGCCGCACCCTACCACGATTCTCACGTGGATTTTCAGGTGACCTTATCTTTTACGCGGATTTTCAAATTAACGCGGTTTTTTACGCGTATTTTCGGGTTAACGCGGTTTTTTACGAGGTACGAACCCCCTGCGTAAAAAGCCTGGACATATACTAAACTAGATTCTAGTCTGTAAGTTCACGCGAGTATACTAAAAATTCTGAACATTCGGCACCTGAAATCCCTTCGATTTCCAGCTCCTGTGATCGCGGATTTATTATCAAGATGTTGATGAACTGAGGACCAAAACATGTGCTTTCTCTTTGTCTGTTTCAGAAGAAAAGTTTGACTAGATTGTCCTGACTGAAACATGGCTGGATGATCGTAGCTTTTTGGATCTTTGTATACCATGTACAGAACGGATAGAAGTCATCTGAACATTCATAAATCTCGTGATGGAGGAGTATTAATTGCTGTCACGATGCGACTAACCAGCTATCTAGGTCCTGCACCTATTTCTATCCTACTTGAGCAACAGAAATTTCTCATAACACAATCAGTATCGGCGTTATTCATAGAAGGTGATGCATTAGGCAGAGTATATCTGGATTGGTAAACAAAATATGGGATCGTCATTATTTACATTCAATATGAACTGTATATGGAAGAAACAAAACCATGTTAAAAAAAACTCACGGTTAGGGATTGCATTACCGTGTCAAAATTTCAATAACCGGTAATTTGGTAACGAAAATTTCAGTACCGGTAAAAAAATAATTTAAAATAAACAGTGACCAGAACAGGTTCGAGGGAATCAATCAATTCCATTATCACTGTCAGTTCTTCGTCGCTGAAGCTTATCCTGTGTTTCGTTTTCAGATCGAGCAGTGATTTTTAAACTGAATTTCGGAGGTCGTAGAGTCGGCGCAACACTGCGAGTAGTGTTTTGACGTAGGACTACGCTTGGAGTACAAGGTTTTGAATACCTCTTTGCCGGCTGAACGGAGTGGTATGATAACCACTTCATTCGAAAGATAAACTGTTCAAGAGTTAGATGATTGTTACATATTGATCCAAAAACTTGATTCAATAGCTTAAACATTACTTTGAAAACAGGCTTTTAAAATCACCAAATCTGTGTATAAGCCGGTGTCCGCTCTTAAATCCATTGAGTCATGATTCCGCTGTGGATGGAGCATATTCTCGCTGTCAGCCAAAGCAATGCGCTCCCCCAGACCATTCCCGTTTCTCTTCTGCTATCGATCAGCATGAAGTCTGAACTAACGAAAAACAGGGTTTGAATAATAATTCGAAATTAATGGCGATGATTCAAATAGCGGTCAATATGGAATGGGATCGAGAATATTTTACCATGTCAAAGAAACCGGATTATTTCGCTGGTTTACATTACATATTCGCATTTGTGAACCCAACACAGTGCGGTGAGATCTAATTCGACTCTTTTGATCGCTACTATATCTTTGCCGGCTAAGCGATTTGCGAAATGAGAGAAATAGAACCTGGAGTGGAAGAATGGGAAATATAATTTGTGATGCATATTTTTAAAGAGGAATCGATTCCTGCACCGGAGATCATGTAGGACCGCGGATTTGCACAGGAAAGGATTTGTTGGTCTGTACATCGACGTTACCGAACACTTCAAGTGAATCCATGCAGAAATTTCTAGGGCCTCTGGAATGTCGAAAACTTTGTCTTAAGGGTATTCCCTTAGTATCAATCAATTTTTCATATTTGTGAAGCCAACACAGTGCAGTGAGATTTTATCGGGAGACTTTGAACGATTTTGATTTTGATCGTTAAAGAGTTAAAAAGCCGGTCGTGGGAAATTGTATGACAAACATTTCATTCGTAAGATGAAAGGTCTATGAGCGATGTTTGTTACATACACATCCAAAATGTTTGTTTCAGTAGCTCAAAAATTGCTTTGAAAATAAACTATTGAAATCAAAAATCTAAATCTATCATGATTGTTCGATGGGTCAATTACTATTGATAAAAAAAAACTGCTGAAAATAGCGTGTTCGCATGCATGTGGAAGACAATTGAATGTAAAATATTGAAGTCACGATGTGAAAAAAAAAGTTATATGCATGCTATCACCATCTGCTCCACCTGATATTCCTGCTCATGGTCTTCTCACCAAGCGGAAAAACGATAGCACGGCTATTTACGACTATTTAGAATTCACTGGTTCTGTTTCAGCCCGTTTGAAAGTTCACTCTTCCGCTCTAATGCTCGCTGACTGTAAAATTCACAAAGGAAATAAGAGCAACAGAAACAAACACAAAAAAAGACGGGTGGGTAATGTCGGGGACATAACCGGAGTGACGTAGGACTATACAAAGGGGACAGCTTTTGCTAAATATATATTTTAAATATATTTTTTTATTTTCTTCTCCTACGTGAATACCTACCTACCTACCTGAAAAATGGATTACTTTACTGTTTACTCTTTATGAACATGTTGGGGATTCTGAAAAGAACCTTAGGTGTTGTGTTTTTGCGTTTTTTTACAAACTTGATTCTTGATTTTTTTCTGAAGGCATTGTACTTATTAAATGTTCAACGCCGGGCATCTTTCGGCGAATGCACATATCGTACAATCAAAATGATGGCTGTGATAGGGAATGCATAGGTGGTCATCAGATCATTCACTATCATATACTTCACTATTGAGCACATTACCGTACCTTAAACTGTGGTTTCGGAGACGAATGAATCGTAAGATTTGTAGTCTCCGCAAACAAAGTAAATAAAATGAAAAAGAACTGAGGTTTTGGAGACGAACTCTACGAACTGTCGAGAAATAAACGAGTTATAAGCGTTCTGAAAAACCAACAGTAACAAAAACAAATAGGGGGTCTCCGTAGCCACATTGGTTGCGCGTTCGCTTAGTAAGCGATCGATCGTGAGTTCAAAACTCAGGACCCTCATTGACCATCTTTGTGTTGTTACAGAATAGCTACGTCCACGCAACAATCATCAGCGATGGAGATCGATCCACGGTCGAAATAAGATCGATTCATCCATACAACTGCTCTGCTCTGCAAGACACATCGGGCTGCTGTTCTATAAATAACTCAACAATGATCAATCAACTGTCTCCGCTGTCCGGTGGTCCAACTGGATAATGGAAGAACAGAAAGAATACTCTTACGCCTAAATGGCTACTGTGTGAATGTACCATATGTAATGGTATGGAAGGAATACTGGCGAATGGCAACTGTATAATGTGCTAATTATAGATATGATAACCATGTGACATGTACACGATTAAAATTCGGCTCTGTTACAGCTAAAATGCTAATGAGCCTTAAATAAATAAATGGGATAAAAAAAAAACAAATACATAGCTCATCATGTTGCTCCTTAGTTATTTTTCTATACAATGCAGATGTAACGTCAGTCAATTTTCAACATCAGTTATCAACCAAAGGAAGCAGTTCTTGCTACCGAGAAAATTCATTAATGCCATCCTGCATACAATGTGTTGTAATTTGAAGCCACTTTTAATTCGGAAACCATGCATGGGTTTGTGAAAACTGAATGATCAATTTAAAAGACCCCAACCACCAATAAGTTCAAGAACAAGCAGAAACAAAATAAATCAGTTTATATTATATGTCATATTATGTCACTTTAGAATGCATTGGTATTGTGAACAACTTTTAATAACTCTTCTTTGAAAGGTTTAATGGCCCTGAAAAGCGCCGTGTTTTACGGTGACTGGTTTCGCCACCAAAGCAGTCTGTATAAACAAACTTTTTCCTTCTTCTACCTGCTGCCGTTTTGCGATTGCGTTTGCCACTCGCTGAAACTAGTTGTTGCCACCGAACCGAATGTGCTCTGTTCTGTAGGCGGGTTTTCTTATTGTCGTGAGCAGCTTTGCAAGCCAACTCGAGCACTCCGACGGCCGAAACTCTATAATCGCCGTTAGGTATACTGGTGCTCCGGCACCAATCCGTTCGACCTAGTTACCCTTACGGAGCAATCAGTGAATGCGACCAACAGGGAACTGGAGACCTGCACGGTTCGAGTGAGACTTTGCCTTTCCCTTAACTTGTCCTCCTTTGTTACGTCCACACGTCCACGTTGCTGCTTGTTTTCTTTTTATGATGTGATGCGATGCGATGTTAAACGATGCCGTACAGCCACAGTGGTTTACGGTTTGAAAGAAAATAAGATATTTTTTTGAGGTCCGCGCGTTTTGTACTCTAGCGGTACACACTCACAGGATAGAGACAAATCGGCAGACTCAGCCAAAGAGGCGAGTCCAACGAGACGAACGAAAGAGCGTAAAAAGGCAGCGATGGCAAAAAAATACATTCATTACTTTCTGTTTAGCGATTGCGTTTGCCACTCGCCACAGCTTTCACAGTTGGAAAATTTCTTCCCATCCAGCTTGTGACATATTGTACAGTAAATTACATTCAATGGCACGTCGCATTACCACTACTCAGTGTCGGATTGGAGGTAATTTTAACCTGTAATTGAACATTTACGATGACAGTGGTACAGTGTCGACTTTCAATGTGGGGTCATAAGTTGGACCCCGAACTCTATGTTTACAAAAATGTCCAACTAAATATGTCGCATTACAGGTCCGTCCAATTAGCTAAATGTCGAGATAAGTGTAAATTACTGTACTTTCAATCTAGAAGCAATTTAAGAATTGGTGAAAATCAATAAGCTCAGAACAACTGCAAAATTCATATACTCATCATATCCTGGCAAACAAATTATGAAAAAATCAATTTGTGTTTTATTATTATTTTGGATATTGTTTTAGAAAGCATTGAATTGTATTTCCTAAACTCTTTTTTGGAAGGTTTAATGGCCCTGAAAAGCGCCTTGTTTTATGGAATGGTTCCAACTTAGAAAACTTAGTACTCGTGGTTTTGAAGAAAACCATTTCGAACGCCCTCGATGCCGCCTTGTTCTGGATTTGCCACCAAACAGATTGTATAAAGAACAAACTTTTTTCTTATGCTACCTGATGCCGTTTTTCGATTGCGTTTGCCACTCGCCACTCGCTGCAACTGCCTGTTGTCTTGATGTCCACCGAACCGAATGTGTTCTGTTCCGAATGTGGGTTTTCTTATCGTCGCCTAGGCCTAGCTACCCTTGCGGGGAACTCCAGATCAACACGGTTCGAGCGGGATTTTGCCTTTCCCTTCACTTTTCCTCCTTTACCATGTCCAGACATGGCTGCTTGGAAGGAAGGAAGGTATTGTATTATAGAGACTTTAAACTTTTTCAGTTCATTCGTCTCTAGCCTTGAGAAAGGCACTCGATCCCTCGCCGTCCAGCTCGTCCAGCAACGATGTTGTCCAGTCGGTGTCCACACAAAGAATGATGATCGTTACGGCAGCGGAGCGGGGATTTTTAAGCTGACTGGCTGGCTCGAGAATTACGCATGTGTGAGACTGCGACCAATGTTTCGTTCATTTGTTTTCTTTTTCCTTTCCAATCATGCTTCATTCTATTTCGCTGCTGCTCTGGTTGCCCATTTTGGTCGGTACGATTTGAGGAGCACAAAATGGACCAATCAAAAATGGGCACATAGTGCATTTGGACAATGCTTGATATTTCACAATTATTCAATTATTTAGCTCAAGAAAAATGAAATGTTATTCGTTATGATAGATGCGTAGATATATTTTCTATCAATTGATGCAAAAACCTTTGCGAAATATTGATAAATGCTCGAGTTATAAGCGTTCCAAATCTTGCATTTTTTCCTACTTGTTCAGTGCCTAGATTTCCATTTCACTCCCTATTTCTTTCGGTTAGACGTAGTCCTACGTCAAAACGTAATGTTACTACAGCCTAATAGAAATTTTCCGACGCGGAAAAAAGCATCATGGCTATAAATAACACACAGAAAGAAGCTCAATATTTATTATAACTTTATTTTTTCAAAATGAAATTTATTCTGAGGAGGGCGTAATGGGGCGAAGCGGGGATAACAAACTGAGGTGGCCCCAAGTCGCCGAGGTAACGCAATCCGAGTCGGCCGCCGACCCGTCGTCGGAAGCGGCGGTCTCTCGCAAGCAAACCTGTGTTCCACTGATTACCCGGTTAGTTTGAAACATAGGAGACGACACTTTAGATACGGTAAGTTTGTCCGGTAAATTCTCGTTTTGCAATATATCATGAATACCTATTAAAACTATTGTACCAAGATCTGAAGAAATTTCCACACTATTAGGTATTTTGATTTGGATATTTAGCTAATTTTGAAATTGTTAGAATAACGAAGATATTGCGCTTTTTCCGTGGCATCTTTGAGTTTTTCCGCGTGAGGATATTTCTAGCAGGTTTTTGTAACATAACGCTATTTTCTTTTCGGTTATTTCAGTTCTTTCGTTATTTCCCTTAACCATTTCATTACGGCAGTTGTGCTCCGCCGAAGTGCTAGAGAACTGCGCCGCAAAGTATGCACATCGCGCTGGTGTGATCGAAGAGCAGTATGAATTTCATGTCGTCTAAAGACGACGCTCGTACACACAGCTCGTCGCGCGGATGTCGTCTATAGACGACGCTCGTAACGAAAGGTTTAATGCTGCTGCTTGGACCAGCATTGTTGGGCATGACGCAGGTTCGACGTTCAGTCGATTTAGTTTAGCCAATCACAGCACACCCAGGTATTTTCGCACTCGCTTCAAAATTACCCAATGCTCTCCAATTGTAATTTCTACCAATTGCACCACCTTGCGATTACTGTTACAGTTACTTGCGGACCCAGGATAGAGCCCTGTGGAACTCCTGTCATAATTGTAATTCGCATCTGTCCAGTGTCTGTCTCTTTGTCAGCACTCAGTTCTAGAAATATCTTCTCAAGATTATGCACAGATATTCTGGGACTCTCTTTTTGTGGAGCGCATTAACTCTGGCCTCACAGCTAACACTATTGAACGTGTTCTTAGCGTCAATCGTTATCGATGCACTGTATCGGTTTCCTTTACACTTCTGTTTGAATGCCTTCTTGACTCTTTTGACCACTGAGGATGATTCTCTCCAAAAGTTTCCCAAAACAGTCCAGCTGGCATATTGGTCCATACGTGCCCATAGACAACAACCGATTGAATCAGGGATTTGTACATGGAACACTTCGTACGGGGTGAAGCTCGTTGGACTTTAAGGGTTTGTGGAGCGCGCAGTTTGTCGTAGGGCGCACCGTGGTGGGCGCTGATGTCTTATGTTGTTAACGTCCAACTGTTTAGAACGCAGTTTGACCATCACCAGGTAGTGGTCTGACGTCGATGATATCTGAAAAGTGTCGACCGTCGATCAAAACGATTGTGTTTCCGTTTGCTGAGGTGATCTCCAGGTGTAACGGTATTAAAGGCTGGGCTTGAAGAAGATGCTACGTATGGCCATGTTCTTGGAGACAGCCAAGTCGATAAGTCTTAGACCGTTTCCGTTGGTTTGCGGATGGGCACTGAACCTACCAACTTCTCTTGGCCGACCTGAGCGTTCAAATCACCGATGACGATTTTGATGTCGTGGTTTGGGAAGCGATCATATTCACGCTCTAGCTGCGCGTAGAATTCTTCTTTATTGTCATCCGTGCCAGCTAGATGGGGACTGTGGACGTTGATAACGCTGATGTTGAAGAAGTTGCCTCCCATCCTCAGTCTGCCCATTCTTCCGTTGATTGGCCACCAGTCAATCACCCGTTTCTGCATCCCCCTGCATTGTTCCCCCTTGCCTGTCAGCTTACGACCAAGATTCCACCGGGATTGGTTACCCGATCTCCCCTACGGTTACTCGTACCCCAGTCGGTACCGCGTGCATATAGGGATGGGGGTTACTGCACAAAAAGCTAAGGACCCCGTATGGGGTCTATTTCATGCCTGCAGGTACGCGAAGTACCGAAGTACCATATTGTGGAAGCGCTCTTAATGGAAAGCGCAGCAAAAACAAAGCGGGGCTCAAAGTGTTAATGTTCATACTTTTTTTTTCTAGGAACAAATTGTACAAATTATTGTTCCAGAAAGTGATCGGTGCAAATTGTCTGACAGAATTTCTATGGAAACTAATCAAAAGCTCCCTCAATGTCCAGGAATACTGAAGGCAGTTCCTCGTGCGCAAAGGTCATCTTCTTCTTCTTTTTGGCTTTAAGAGGGTTTAAACTTTTCAGTTCATTCGCCTCTAACATCGCAAAGGTCAGTTGAAGCAGATCAGAACTAGACAATCGTTCGTTCCTTTGCTCTTATGAAACCCAAATTGTGTACTTGATAGCAGATTATTTAATTCGATCCATTGACTTTACATAAATTTCATGCACATAGCGCTGAACGTGTTAAACTAAGCAAAGTTGTACCCTGAATTTCCACTTACGTTCTCTGCATGTAACATTCCATCATCACGCGCCTCTTCACCCTCATCCTGCACATCATCATCCCGAATCTCTCCATATTTGTCCTCGTCGCTCTCTTCCTCGGACTCTTCAAACTGGACATTAATCCCGTAGGTCTCGTCAATCTGCTCTTCCGCGGCCAAACCCGTGGTATTGGTCACTCCCGTCCCGAAGTCGGTAATTTTTTTGCCCAGGTTAACCAGCAAAGCGAATCGTTCATCGGTAACTGACCCCAGCAGCCCGTCGATTTCTCGTTTTCTCTCGCGATCTTTCAGTTTGTCGTTCTTCAGTACGGCCAGGATCTCATCGGCCGCACCACACAAAATATCCCGCGGTTGATCACCGATCGCTTCTTGGATGAAACTCAGTAGTACCTCATAAGTTTGACGCGTTTCCTGCGTCTTCGGTCGGTACACAATGCCGACCATCTCATCGATTCCTTCTGAGAGCAAAGTGGCTCCCTTCATACTGTTAAAATCGTACTGAGCCTCGTCACGCTTTTGCCGCCTGTAAAAATGTTTTAAAGTTAACTTACATTACATTCATGCGATGAAGATTTGTGACTCACTTGGCCTTCCGCTCCTCGGTTTTCTCCGGCTTCGTCCTCTGTGCCCTGTCTCCCATCCTGGTTCCTTCCAGTTTACCTACCAAGGTCAAAACCTCACCGGTCGCTTCATCCCTCCGTGGCCGCTCTATTAAACGCACATCGGCTTGCAGAACAAGATTAGAGTTCTGGAAGGGAAACAAATTTCATAACAAACAAAACGTTTTGCTTACGTTTTCTAACCAGAAAACGCACTCAAGGCGGGCACCAATTTGAGGAACAAATTTCGCAGGAAAAACTAACTTACCGCTTTGTACTCGTACTGCAGCTGTCTTGCCGCTGCATCAGCCATGATTTAAACGATTTTCAATATGTTCGCATGCGAATTTTCGATGGAAATTTGTTTTATATTTTCCTCTGTTGACTAAACGCTGCACACAATCCGGCTTGTTATGAACACTCTTGACAGTTCGAACAATTTCTTGCTTTATGAGGAGGGGTAGGACAACGAGCGGTATCGTTTACCAAGCCCTTGTGCTTTTTGAAACTTTCGAGCACTACTGTCATGCCGAAATTTGTTTTTGTTTTGATCGTCGTGTTCGGATTTGCATAGGTGGTGTTGCAGTTGGGTGCATTTTCCAGGATGAGTGTGGTGCAATCCAATATTTCCACAACAATCCGGAGCTTCAACATATCGGACGACATTCGAATCGAGGTGAAAAAGTTCCGCACCGATGCTGGAATTGAGGAAATTGATATCGAAGAGGATGAGGACGATATATGTAAGCGCGTATTCAGCTGGTCTTGTGTTGTGCATAGAACGCGCAAATTCACAGACAAACAGACATGATATTTTACCCGGATGCGGGATAAGCTGCCTTGTTTTTTTAAGTCTTGAAAATTTTGCCTTGCCAATCAATTGTTTACGAGATATAGTATATTTTTTATATTCTAATAAACAATAATTTCCCCACTTCAGCTGTCATTCGAAAAATTCACAAAACCTTCGCCGACCCCAATGAAACGGAGTTTGACCCGGACACCCTGAAGTCCATCATCTCCCGCTTGGACGGGATTGAGAAGAAGCTGGAAAACATCATTTACATGAACGCCCAAGCGGACAGCCTCAGCGCGGTCCACATGAACGGACTCATCAATCGACAGTTCATCACGACGCCAACTACGCTGGCCATAGCCCAAGAGCAATCCCCGGAGGAACCAATGGTGCAGGATGAGATGGTAGACGAGATAAGGTTGGAAATCGACTCGGATGATAACGATTTGATGGGGGAGTTTATCGAGCAGGATGAATTGAAACTGGTCGAATTTCCAATCAATCGAATCGATGATTTAAGGGAACTAGAAGAGTCGATTACGAGCGACCAGGAGTCTTTCGTTTCGTTTGTGAGTGAGAGTCAATTTTTGGTTTGATTAGTTAATGTTATTTAACGAATCTACAGGTTAACTTCTTGGCCGCCACCGTACAAAAGCACAGTCGCAATCTGGAACCTATTCTGCGAGACTTTGTGACCGAAAATCTAATCAATGAACTCGGATTCAACGATGCGGAGATAAACATGATGTCCTTCTATATATTCAATCAACTGTTGTACGGTAAGAGAAACTCCTGTGAATCTGTTCAATGACATAAATTTATTCTGGATGTCTTTCTCTCAGATATTTGGAAAACGGATTACTCCACCATAAATGACTATCGCAATCAGCTGAGGAAAATTGCTTGCAAAATACAAAATCGTAACCGAGCCACAAGGAGCAGAGCAAAGTAGAAACTGGAAATATAAAAACGTTATAATGTTTGGGGGGAAATTGAAAAAAAGATGTTTCACTTACGATTTGCTATCCCGAAAGTCTGGATAAACTCATTTTTAGGTCAACGAATCTGTTTCTTATATTGGACTTAAGGGCTACTGAATTATATAATAAAGAAATTGTTGAGAAAATATTTTGCTAATGTCTTGTTTTTAATTGTTGTTTTACAGTCAGGTTTCTATAGAATATCATGATTGCTTCACGCTTTATTTGACTAAAGTTCATATTGTCGGTGTTAAGTCAGACCGGACCATGTGTCATTTTGATGCGGTACTGTCCCGCGTAACGCGGGACGTCTGGTCAGTTTATACTTTGTTATCTTATTATTTATAATTTCTGTAATATATATGAACAGGATGTTTTTTTACTTATATCACTTTGAATCTCTGGCAATTCCGGAATGGACTTTAATATAATACTTTTATGTATCTCCTAGACTAGCATTCCAATTTAAAATGTACTCCATCGCAGTTTTTACCACAGTTTCGATAAACTTAGCCTCCTGTATTTCACCTGAATCAACTAGTCCTACGTCAAAACTACATCCTTCAGTAAGGAAGCCAAATCAGAAAACATATCACGTTTTCATGAAATAGTTTTAACGTTGATAACTATTTCAGCTGCCAATGGAAGCTGATGGTATGCATACCAATCGATTAGAAAATTATCTGAGAATTGTTTGATATGTTTTAACATTACACATCTTTGATCTATAAATTGTTTAAATTAACAAAAATTGAGGGGGTCTCCGTAGCATATAGCTGCACGTTCGCTTAGTAAGCTATCGATCGTGAGTTCAAAACTCAGGGCCCTCATCGACCATCTAGGTGTTATAACAGAATAATTACGTCCACGCACCAATCATCAGCGATGGAGATCGATCCACGGTCGAAATAAGATCGATTCATCCATACAACTGGTCTGCTCTGCAAAACACATCGGGCTGCTGTTCTATAAATAACTCAACAACAATGATCAATCAACTGTCTCCGCTGTCCGGTCTAACTGGATAATGGAAGAACAGAAGGAAAACTCTTACGCCTAAATGACTACTGTGTAAATGTGTAACATATGCAATGGTATAGAAGGAAATACTCTAACGCCGAAAAATGGCAATTAATTGCTATTTATAGATATGATAAACATATGACATGAACACGATTAAAATTCGGCTCTTTTACAGCTAAAATGCTAATGAGCCTAAAAAAAAGGGATATAAAAAAACAAAAATTGAAAGCAAGTCCATTTTACCATACGTTTGTTCTGCGCATTTCTATGCTTACCTACCTGTGTTTTCTATCCGAGTAACGAATGGAGTCGTTAGGTATAATATTTATGTACCACTGCGAATAAGGCGTACGTAAATCGCTCGCTCGAAATTCAAGTGCAGCGCTTATTCGTACGGACACTGTATTTCAAGTTAGCCCCGCCCGTTTATAGCTTCTTCTTGGTCGACAGTATCGTTTCCAGTGGAACTTTAGCCTTCTCAGCGTAGGTATTACTCGCGTCATTTTGATTAGTAGTACTTAGTTGAGATTTCTATGCCGGATAACACACCTTGAATGTATTCTGGAATGGCATGCTCTAGAATACGCGTAGGCACAGTGCAAGCCGGAAAAAAATTCTTTGACAAAAAATCCCCAGACCAGAACGGGTACATGGCATCGTGGAACGCTAACCACTCGACCACGCGAGCATTTAGCTTATTGGGTATAAATAAACAATTATAGATTTCTAATACTCAATCTCGCTCCAACTAGCAAGCAGTTTGTAGTCTCTCCTAATGATGATGTCACACACACAACGGTTTTGCTCCATACAAATTTTTTGAAACTTTTACTCTTACATGTTCAGGAGTTTTTCAACTTTTTTACTTTCCAATACTTGTCCCTTAGAATAGTGCTTCCTGTGGCAGTCACATGGATCAACCATGTTCGCATTGCTTTAGGCATAAACGACCGATTCTGAGCGGGGAATGTAAAATATCTACTGAAACCTTTTTGTTTCGCAATCACGAATCTTCGCTTGTTCTCATAAAAGACGTGGATGAAGAAGGTCTGTTATATTCAGAGGATCAAACTATTATGATGATTATAAATGGGACAAACAGAACGGAAAGGCACCGGTCTTCTAGTCGAAATAGCAAAACAAGCGAACTAAATAATCCCGCTACCCTGCATCAACAATGGGGTCTTTTCTTGGACACATATTTTTTTAAGAACACTTTGCGCCTCACTAGTCAAAAATAATGCTTCCTTTTTATGTCGAAGAGTTCTAATAAAATCGTCAAAATTAACAGAAACTTTAGTGGTAGATACATAATCTTTTTCAGCAAGGCCTAATAGTAGTACAACATGACAGTATTGCTTTTTTTTTGTTTATACTTAAAATACGGTAAAAATCGATAATGAAAAATGGTCGAAAATACGGTACGTTTGGTCAGCCTAGTAATAAATAGTGAATTTTTAGGCGTTTGGTTTTCAATTTATAGTAAAAACACAAAAAAAAGATTCATCCCCCAATAATAAAAAAATATTTATCAATCCTTGCCATTTATTTTTTTAAAGATAATTTTATGTAAGTGTTGACTACGACTACGTTTCAAATGATGCTTATGTAAAGTTCAAAAATAAATTCATAAATTTGACAACGCAGTAGCAACTTCATCGCAAGGTTGCTATTTGCAGCAAATGTCAAAATTTTGTTTTGATTCTTTCCGTTCTGCGTTGGTTGTGCTTAAGCTGCTTTATCAAATAGTAATTTTTGCTTTTCTTTTGACGAAGCATTTTTGATAACCACCGGTGCGAAAAATAAAGTAATAAAATGGCAACCATGATAGCAACAACCGGTGCGAAAATAGGTAGCTATCCAAAATAGCAACGCTTTAAGTTGTGAAATTACCAGCATTTATAGCAACTCACCGGTGGGGATGCTCTTATGTTTAGCAGCCATGAAAAAATCATGGTGTGGTAGATTAACGCGATTATAGAGATGCATTAATCAGTGCCTGCTTACTGGCCGCTGTTAAGCTCATTACAACACGTCCTTTATCATCTTGGCTCAGGAAACATACCTCATTTGTTCCCAGATAGATTCGCAAAAGCAAGCTTTGCTCTCACATACAGTGAATAAATTAGGATACGGGACCTGACGGGACTGTGCAATGAAATATGAGTTCTATGTTTGATTTTCTGCTGATGTGCGTCGCATATGTCATATCACTAGTGTATACGCACCGTTAGATTGAATAATCTTGTTACCCAAACCAAGACGGGTCTATGGTACTAGGTGAGGCCGTTTCGTCACTAAGTTGGTTAGGGGAGCGGTATATGAAAACAGTACGGAATAAAGCAGAAGGGGAATTATTTGCTTGTAGCGTGAAAGAGACAGACTGATCACGAGCGAGCTTCGGCACTAGCGTATTGTGTTTTGTTTACAAACAAAGCACAGCAGACTTCCAAGATGGCTGAAGAGTGGTTTTAGCAAGTTGGCCCACCTTAGCATATACTTCTAGGCGCCTTGACCCAAACTGGGCCCGAATTTACTTGGCCTTTTCAGATTTTATTTTTCGGAGACGGGAGACGGCTGGCCTCCCAAACATGATCCAATCTGTCAAATAACCAGCGAATAATTTCAAACTGCATATTCTGCTTGGTTTTGCTGCATTGAACTGTTTTGGTTTTCTGATAATTTATCCTTCAAAATGGTACCCACAAGCGTAATTTGCTAGTGTGCACGGACAGTGGAAATCCAAGACCCACAAACGGCCTACCGGGCAGCACAAACTGTGCGGAAAGTGAGTGGATCTGACTTTTCGCCAAGGCAATTTGTTGTTTACATATTTTCACATTTGCTCTCGGTTTTGGAGTGAATTTAACAAACGACAGCGGAATGGACAATTGCCATAACTATGCTACAACCTGTAAGTTCTGGTTCTTTAGGGGATGTACTGTAATATTCTCACATTTACACGGTGTTATTTCCAGCGAAAAAGAAGAGGATTCCCATTTCGGACGATATTCACATTATTATTAAGAAGTTTCGGGATAAGGACAAACACGATGAAAAGCCTTGTAAGTTGATGAAAGCATTAGGATTGCGAAGGTTTGTGTTCAATAATTTTGTATATTTGAAGCAAATTCTGGTGATCATGACTATGATGATGAACACAGCATGGATTCAGAAGAGTTGAAAAGGATTCGTTCAGCTGAACCTTCCTCGACGTGTGTTGGGGCGAGCACTTCGTCCAGTAATAGTAGCGGTACTCTGGGAGCTATTGGCACTATAATGGCGGGAAGTGTTCCTATCGGAGCGTCCAGTTCGGCAGTTCAACAACCAGCTGCATCTCAATCCGACGATATCAAACTGATACTGAAAAAGCTGACAAACATCGAGGACTTGCTGAAGGTGGTGGCTGAGCAGAGTTTCAATCGTTTAGCGGCGCTAAAGCAGGAAGCGGCCAGCACTACCACAGTGGTACCGACAACAGCGGCAAGTCTTGGCTTGATAGCGGCAGATCCTACCTGCATCAATGTAGAATCCACATTCAAGTTTCCCATGCGGACACTGAAAGAACTGATCGAACTGAACAAGGGGATATGTAGCGACGAGAGTTTGTACAACAAACTATTCGAGCATCTCACCAAAATTAAGTTGGAATGCGATGAGAACATAGTAATGAATGCTCTCAGCATGATAGTCAGCGACGAGGTACTCGACGCGGTCAGTTGGGACGGCGGGAAAAAGTTCAAATTATCTTCGCTTGTGATTTTTAGCGATTCTCTGTACGGTACGATAAAATCTGTACAACATTCTGAGCGTAGTTTTTTAAATTCTTGTTTCTATATCCATAGTGGCCTGGTTCAAGGATAAACTGAAATACGACGAGTACGTGGCAGAGATGAAGGAAGCCATCGAAAAGTCCCACCGGCGATACGCTAAAGCGAAGACGAAAAAATTCACCCAGCAGCACCAAACGTTGACACTAACGACAGCCAGTGGCGCAACTACGACCGCAACCGTCGTAAGCGATGGGCAACTCTTTCTGTCGTAGTTCCCCCCTACTGGCAGATGCAATAAGCAGCGCACCCACCCGCAGCGATAGGTTTCCACTCATACCGGAGCTTTTAATTGTTTGTTTTGTTCCTTGAATGCCGTTGTTCGCGACCTTATACAATATAGTCACCGGGAGCAGAAACGGTTTACACTACTGCACTTCCCCCCTCTAGAGAGTAGCTCTCCGTGATTTGTTGGTTTTGTTGTGTATCTTCCCCCCAATTACTAATCAAAACGGAGAATAAAAATATGTTTGAAACAAACCATAAAACTGAAGGCACACTCACGAGGAGGTGTTTTTTAAAGAAGAACTTTGTATCCAAGTGTGATCAACTCAATCAAAGTACTAACAAATTTGACATATGATGAACAAAAATAAATGATAAATAATATAAGCGCATATTCATTCCGCGACGTAAGCTTTGAGTAACCGGATGTAGGGTAACACGGGGTGATTTGGACCATCCCATTATCTCAAAAAGTACGGCTCAACTTGATTTTTTTTAAATGTCATCCTCTTTTATTAATGAACCGTATGTAACTAACGTAAATTTTGACAGGTGGAAGGAAATAGTAGCATGAACACATCAAGCACTTTGATTGTCAATAAATGTGAATTTTCCGATCGTGGCTTCAAGGTCTTTCCCGCTGGTGCAAATGCACCTTCTATATATATTTATATTTGCAATTGTTCATCGGAACATATCGTTCATACATTTTACTTTAGTATTGAATTGTTATTTGTTTTTTTTTTCAAATGTATTCAAAGACTCGTGTCAATGAAGCGCCACACAGTCTGATAAGTGAATTGATCTATTTACGAGTGCTTTGCTCTTCTCTCACAAACATTATTACCCCATTTTAACACGAGGGTTTACCTATACTACTACAATGGCTAGCTTCCACCTTCACCTTAAACCCTCGTGTAAAAATGGGGTAAAAGTGTTTGTGAGAGAAGAGCAAAGCACACGTAAATAGATCAATTCACTTATCAGACTGTGTGGCGCTTCATTGACACGAGTCTTTGAATACATTTGAAAAAAAAACAAATAACAATTCAATACTAAAGTAAAATGTATGAACGATATGTTCCGATGAACAATTGCAAATATAAATATATATAGAAGGTGCATTTGCATATGATTCTGATTATACGCGAGCGTAACATGAGCAAATTTATAACACATGCGAATTGGGGCACTTTTGGTATTAACAAGTTCTTCCGCATAGTAACTCGATGTTGATAATTCCTTAATATTTTCCTTCGTTGATCGTATTGTTTTCACATATTCACGTTGGAAAGCCTTAACCCTTCTCTTCGTTGGCCGAGGCATTTAGATTGAATTTAATACTTTTCCGTTTACTGTTTTTGAAAGCATAGGCAGCCGTGGCAGTGTTCCGAGCTCTGCAATACAATTTTCTTACCCAATGTTAAAGTTGCTAAAACTTACATTAAAGACCCATTAAACGTAAAAATAATAATTGTATTGATATCAACACAATTTTATTCTATTGATTTTCATGACATGGGACGCTATGACTCCGGAATAACATTTTATTGAGTGGTTTTTATAGCTGTTTCGATGATTTTGTCTGACATCAGTGTCGAAAAAATAACGATGCTTTCTCCAATACAAACAAAAACATTGCCGAAGATTGAAAAACGAAAATTTAACTTTCAGAGCACTTGCTCGAGTTTTCCGACGTTCTTCACTATACGGTGCGAAAGCAGATGAAAATTTAATATCTTGTGAGTAATCGATTAGAGTTTGGTTGATATTACTTGATGGGGAGTGTGCGAAAACGATCATTTTCTTCACACTGTTTCGCAAAACTATTGATTTTCGGGCGAGGGGTGAGGGAGGGAGATGAAAGAAATGAGCGCCATTGTGGCAGCCATTTGTGGCTAGCTTCCACCTTCACCTTAAGGAGCCTAATTCCTTATTATATGTTTATAACTATACAGGGTGTCCAATTGGCTCGAATACAATTTTTCATTGTTGTGTTGGTGCGCATTCTGTGTATTCTGTGTAAGGATACCATCTGGTCGGGGTTAAAAAACAGAACACCTGCCACGGTTACGATTATAACCAAACCATTGTCATTTTTGAGATATATAAAAACACGTCAAATTTATTTATTTCACATAATCTTGGATATTCCGGATATGATGGCTACTGTCTTTTTACGAGTAAAGGAGATTTTTTGCGGTTTCAGAATCATCAAACATGCACAATATTACCAAAGTGCAAGCCATGGATATGAAACGCAAGAGCTCCTTCTGCAGCCCAAATTTTCTTAGCGGCAGGATTTGATTCTGCCCCACGTTGTTCAGCATGGATTTGAAAGTGGATTGCCAATGGAATATTCTGGTAATGTTTCAGTGTTTGGATATGCTTTTCCTAATCAGATTCAACTGTAATAGTTCATTTCTGATTTCAAACTTCTGTTTGAACAAAATGGCTAAATGTAAATACCGATATTAGCCACCGACCATTTGAATCCCATATGCAGCGTTGGCCTCATCATTCTTAATTTCTTGAATGGAAACGACGAGTCCAGCTCGTCATAAACTTTCCTGAACAAAATAACAATGACGAGCTGGACTCGCCAGAAAGTATTGAGGCTTTCTATGAGAGCAGGATCTGTAAGTCATATCGATCTATTGCTTTGATATGAATTTGTGCAAACTTCTAAATAAAATTAAAAAATAAATCATCTACCAGAGCAGTGCTGACGTTAGGCCAACGCCTTCGTAATCGAGTAGAGATTTCAACCAGCGTACGATTATGAATTTGAGTCAATTTTCATACATAACAACATAACACATAACAACAATAGAATATCGCTGGGGGTCGTTCAAATATGATCTTTCAGGAAACATTTCCCCCAGCGGTATTCTATTGTTGTTATGTGCTGCAAATCACGACACAAAAGAGAACGAGAAAACTCTGCATCGGCTCGCACTTCATTGCACACCAGCATGCAAGCAAAGCTATCATATACGCTTTCGGTGCAGAAAGCTTATTTTCTTCTTTGTCTCTAACATATGCATACGGACCTCTCCATGCATCATGAAACAGCAGGATCATACGGGCAACGCAAAGCGAAAGATTCATATTCAGCTAATGTAGCAGATCCTGATTTTTAAGTCTCAGAGAGTGCAAACTATATGATTATTTAGCTCGATAGAGGCTAAGGGAAGGGTAGTCAGATTATATTTTCCATTTTTAACGCCTCTATCCCTTGAAATGTGTATATTCATATAGACCGCATAGTTTTACTAGCAACACCGCTCTCTTTCCCCATTTGTTTCTCTCCGAAAATGGTGACCGAATGATGACGTAATTTTTCTTGTATCATTTATTGCTTTGCACTTGCCTGTGCAGTGGGTTTCGCTATAGTAGAGCGGGACGATATATGCGGTTCAAACTTGTATGCAGGCTTCGAAAATGGTATGCGATGTTTAATACAGATCGGATATGCAATCAACAGTCTTCGTTCCTCTCTCAGTTTAATCACTAAATATTACACAAGTGATTACTGACATTCATACAAGTATCTGAATGATCCTCTCATATTTGGTTATATGTTCGTGAGAGTTTACTTGCATGACACATTGTGTATCATTCGATTTTGATCGAAATCCAAACACTGCTGAAAACAGATAGGAAACCTCTTAGCTCCCATATGACACTATAATATTATCTAAATAGAATTTTCCGAGAGCTCGTTTTCGTCTTTCAAAAGAAGGGAAAAGAGATCTGCATGGTGGAGTACGATTACGGATTTGAGTCACTGTATATCCGTTTCTAAGCAATATTACGTCTCACGGCTTGCTGTTACATATATGTCTCTACAATCCCTCCTTGTTTTTATTGAAACCTAGCTGACCCGACGAACTTCGTCCCGCCCAAAATAGATTTTTTTATTTGAATACTTTCAAACATCCACGTTTTCTTACTAAGTGAACGTTAGTGAGTCCAATCACTGAACTCTTCATTGATTGATTACGCTTCGACTCTTTACAATTTCCTTTTACTATAAATTGTCTAGTACGTCTACAAAAATTCGTCCTTATAATATAAAATTATTTTCAGACACAATTCTCGTTCAAGATTCTTCAAGCATTTGGAAATAACATGTTTCTCCGTTGCATGGAATACATGTTTGATACAGAGAATATTACAAAATAAATACAGTTCAACTCGGACCATTCCTTCCTCGGGTTTTGCGCTTACAAACACATTTGGCCTTCCATTTTTGTTTATATAGATAGAAGATATAGGAATGCGTTATTCCGTCTGAAAATCCTTTTCCATTTTCGAACAAAAATCAATTTCGTTAGCGCCAACATCAAATGGACTAACAACGCTTAGCTAATTGTAGAACATATGGGAATTCAATTTTCCGATTTTTCTCTCCGCTATATTGATCTACGGGAAGAGACGAATACAACGAAATATAGATGACTCAAATTGAACCATTCCTTCCTCGGGTTTTGCGCTTATCAACACATTTGGCCTTCCATTTTTATTTATAGATATGAGATATGGAAATGCGTTATTTCGCCTGAAAATCCATTTCCACTTACGATCAAAGATCAATTTCGATAGCACAAACATCGAATGGACTAACAACGCTTATTATGATGTAATTTTCGAACATGTGGGAATTTAATTTTCCGAATTTTCCGACCTTCCTTCAGAGTTTCCGAAATTTTTCCGGTTTTTCTCTCCACTATATTCATCTACGGTAAGAGACGAATACAACAAAATAAAGAAGGCTAAAATCGGACCATCCCTTCTTCGGGTTTTCCGCTTACCAACAGATTTTGCCTTATATTTTTATTTATATAGATTGAATAATGTAGCACATAATGTATAATGCTTGAAGCATTGTAGTTGCCTACGTATTTTTCCTTTTTCCTTCTGCTACCGATTAATGTGCCTGGTTTTCTGATCATCTAACATATGTACTGGAACTTGAGGCATTCTATCATACCAACCATAGGAAACTTTTCCCTATCCGGTAGGTTACCAAAAAATCGTGCAACTGTGAACCACCAAGACAGAGAGATTATGAACCTCAAAGCGTGCATTTCCACAATTCTGCTAACCTAGTATTCTAGATTTGTTCACAGTAAAACAATGGTATAGCATGCGTTTCAATTTCCATCTGTAATATTAGAATGATTTACGAAAACTAAAATTTCATCTCCCTTTATAATTCGATTTATCAAATGGATTCAAATGAATAAACTGTCGCAAAAATGGTTACCACTTCTTCTTCTTCTTCTTCTTAAATGGTACTAACGTTCCTAGAGGAACTTCGCCGTCTCAACGTAGTGTTACTTGCGTCATTTTTATTAGTACTTAGTTGAGATTTCTATGCCAAATAACACACCTTGAATGCATTCTGAGTGGCAAGCTCTAGAATACGCGTGACCACAGAGAAAGTCGAAGGGAATTTCTTTGACGAAAAATTCCCCCGATCAGAACGGGAGCACATGGTTACCACTCAAACAAGTCGAATCTCGCTGCCAACAACTTCTTCAATTCTAAATTAAATTAAAATGAAATTGGATTAAAGTTAAGGAATTGAGAATTCATTTTGTACATTAATTGATCATCTTATATTAACCTGAATTTCGCTAACAGCAGGTAAATACAAAATCTCTCCTCTACCATCAAGATAGAATCTTCATTCTCATTCAAATCAAGGATCCGAGATCCCATCGCTACCTTCAAGGTAGAAACTCCATAGAATGGATTCAAAATCCAGTCGCTACCAAATTTTGAATTCAATGAAAAAACGGATTCACTGTGTAAAAAGAGAATATACTATAATTACCTTCTGCTTTTACCGCCAGATTGTAGGAACCCTTATCAGGCATATTTTAGTTCCAGATATTCGAAGAATAACAGTGAAATGGAAACAACCGTTCACCATTATAGTCCGAGAAGAAATCATCTTTTCATATTTGTTCATCCATATCTAAGCAATATTACATCTCACTGCTTGCTATTACATATATGTCTCTACACCAGGTGTGGGAAGTTCCCACTGGTGTTTATCGAAAAAAAACCTGAAAATTAACGACGCGTACTATAAGACCTTCTTCTTCCGGCTAATATGTCGTAAGGGTTCTCAATAAACATGGTCTCAATAAAAATTGATGCACAAAATAATATTTTGTATTTTAATTTTTCTAACAGATTTTGAAAGTGTATTCGATCTTATTGTACAACTTGTACACTGTTTAAACTTCCATTATATTTCAATGTAGCATTGTATTTTTACTTCAGTATATATGGCGCGACATGGAAACATTGATGATAAAGCTAGAATATGATGATGGTCGAGAATAAGACTTATAAATTTAATACAGATTTTCTGAAAAAGAACTAAGATGAAAAGATTTTTTATAGTTCAAAAGTACACATTTTTTTATGGTAACACTGAAGAGGGCAGACTCATTAGTAGAGGTGGGTGCGATTGAAGGAGATAATAATCAATCGCCTTCAATGAATTTTATTCTTTAGTCCGTTAATCATCGATAACTGGCAATGCAAATGGCACCAAGAGTTATTGGACCGGTAGCTCCACGCAATTAACTCTAAGGTTAGCCTCAAACCGTGGATCAAAAGTCTGGACTTGAGTGGGGGCTCTATTTACACCTTCTCTCGATTCATGTCCAATCACTGTTCGTTGGATGTGCTAATCTTTCGTTCCAATCTTGCCAACAACAATCTCTGCGTTTGTAGCCAAGGTTATCACGACATCGACCACGCTGTCTGGTTATGCGAGGTATATCTTGTCGCCAGATCGAATTTAGAAAACTCCCTCCGTGCTCGACGAAGACAGCCCAACGTGCCGATGAGAGATGTGTTGATTCGGTTAGACCTTGATTAAATGTTCCCAATCATCCTTCTGAACTCCAGTCGATCGCGAGTAATCGGTTCTCTACTCCATTAACCTTTGAATTAAGGAAAAATATTTATACATACAGTAAAACCTGGTTTTGTGCGGTTTTTTTTGTGCGAATTTTTTTGTGCGATTTTTTTTTGTGCGGTATTCTGTTCTTGTGCGATTTTTTGTTCAATTTTTTTTGTGCGGTATATGAAAAGAAGCACATTTGACGAAGTTATCGTCCATTTAGTTTTTTTTCGATGGTTTATATACATCTAAGTGCGAAAAAAGCATATTTGTGTCTCAATTATCCACTTCTAAAATAATTCACCTCCTCCCATCAAATGCTCTAAGTTTTTCTAAGTTTTTGCATGACATGATTTCTAACAGCAACACGCTTCGACATGCAACTAAAATCACAGAACAGACACCCACAACCGAAAAGGCAAAGTGTCCCATCGCAAAGCATGGAAATAAAAGGAAATTGAACGGTGAACGGCGTGAATTTGAGTTATTTTCTTGGGGGAAACTTTTTTTATGCGGTCCCTATCTACCGCACAAAAAAAGTTTTTTTCAAAATGTGTACCGAACACGATTTTTTAAAGCTACTAGTGAAGTTTTGCACGATTTTATTTGTGCGGTCCCTATCCCACGCCCAAAAAAAGGGTTGCCTGTACTAGTAAATATATAGTTAAGAGATGGCTCCTTTAAACTTATATTTCTGAGACTGTAAAAATAAACAAATTTAAAAAACAGCGTCTATTCTCCTTGCAACACAGTAGGCGTACAAGTTTTTTTAAGCATATTCGTCCAAATTCTTGCCATTGAGGAAAAAAAATGAAACATCCTTTCGAACCCAAATGGTGCAAGTATCCAAATTCGTTTTTCTCCCCCGTTTTACGATTTTTACTGTGGGGTCGTCCCGTTCTAACAAACATATGCTCCAACCGTCTGTTTCATGAATACTCACACATTTTCCCAGCTTTATATCTGACAGTTTGTTTGGTGAGTTTTGTAAAACAGTATCCGGAAGTTGATATTAAGAAATATTAAAACGATCACCCGAACGCAGGTAATTGCCTCCCATCGATTCATACGAGAACTGCTGAATCCAGATAGAACCAATGACAGTTGGGTATTTCCACCATGGCTACGTGGTTGTTGCCAACGAACCATTCGACTTCCAAAGCACTATCTCCAGCTTGGACGTGCGCTCTTTTCCGTTCAAGCTCTGACACGAAGTTTGCTCGAACTGGTGACTGAAGATTACGAGCCAATGCTTGGGGTGGTGGCACTCGCACCCCTGTTCCTCATGATCGACGTGATAGACTGCGTGCGGATTTTGGGGGGACAGCGCAATGGTTTTTGGAAGTGCCTGCTTCTGCAGGTACTCGCTATGACCTCGGATGTGATATTTTGGAGTAATGTGTGTTGTTTAATTTATCATAGCTATTCGAACTGCGTGTTTAACAGTGAGTGAGTAATGTAGAAACGCTCGTTTCCCTTGTGTTGTGATTTTGTTTTATTTCTCAGCATTGATATACTTTTCTGGAAGTGTGATGTTGCCTGTTTGATTTTTGAAGGTTTCATAATTGTTCTTAGCTCGGTAAAAAGAATACTTGTTTATTTTTTGGTTGTGTTCTGTCGTGTTGTATACTCAAGCTTCAATGCGAAATATATACATGTGAGGTGATATTGACCAGCATTTTTTTTGGTTTCAAAAATTATCCAAAACTTTCTTATCATTACATGATTCATGCTCTCCTTCATAATAATCTAACATAAATATAATTTTAACAGTTCTGAAACTTTTAATAAAGTGTATCATTTCTATTTTTTTTGAAAATCATGATGTTACATGTGTTTCATATATGCGTCCATATGTATGAACTCGGTATTACTTCAATCAGCACATGACGTGTCGCGCATGTCGTAGTGTTGCACGCAATCGGTTGTGTGTGTGTCGTGAAGTAAAAAGGTAAAAAGTTTCCGGCATGCCCGACAGATGGCGCAGTTGGGTCTAATTTTTCGTTTGTATTCTTCAACTAGATATGCTAGAGGCTAATGCATATAACGCTAAATCAGAAAAGCGTGTCATCCGCAAAAACTTTTATCTAAAAGGCCACATCGTATTCAAGAAGAACTAGATTTCACAAAAAGGACTTCCACGACATATTAATTTACTGAATCACATTGCGGACGCTCTGTTGAAGTCCTAATACTCAAAGTGATTGAAAGAATTCATGAAATACAGTAATTACAATAAAAAATATTAGGTGTACCGGTAGTTTTCTTCGGTTCTACAATGGCGTAACATGATTATTATTCCAGTGAATCAAATTTCCAGACATTCGTTGGAAAGCTACTGTTATTGCGCGTCTTTTTCAGTATATGTCAAAAAGTTTAAGTGTAAACAACATAGTTTTTGCGGAGAGTGCTACTTCAATATGAATAATAAAGCTGCAAAAAGTCATCGCATTTTGGTGGAAGTTTATGGTGACCATGTTCCAACTTAGCGAACGTGTCAAACGTGGTTTGCACGGCTTAGAATTGGTAATTTTGACTTGGAAGACGAAGAACGTTCCTGACCGCCAAAAAAGTTTGAAGATGAAGAATTGGAGGCTTTACTCGATCAGGATCCGTCACAAATACAACAAAAACTTGCAGATACACTTGGAGTAGCTCAGCAAACCATATTCGATCGTTTAAAAGCAATGGGAATGATCCGAAAGATAGGACATTGGGTGTCGTATGAATTGAAGCCACGAGACGTCGAACGCCATTTTTTCACGTGCGAACAACTGCTCCAACGGCAGAAAAGCAACGTATGGATACCCCGGCCAAGCATCTACATCAACGGCCCCGCGGAATATTCACGACCAGAAGCTTATGCTGTCTATTTGGTGGGACCAGCTGGGTGTGGTGTACTATGAGCTGCTAAAACCGAATGAAACTATTACGGGGGACCTCTACCGAATGCTCGGCCGCATGTAGCGAAACCGGTCAAATTTGTATTTGAAAAAAAAACGAAGAAACTTACCGGTACTCCTATTACGAAAATTTTGTTTATTAATTTTTGGGTATTTTTTACCTTTTTTGTATATTGTGTATACAATGTTGTATCAAATATAATGATGTGGTAGTAAATATTGCACAACTACAATGGAGTTGCGCACTATGCGCTGTATCGGAATGTACGCAAAGGAGAAAGTGATCTGTTTGCTTTTTGTGGAAAAACTCCAACACAAATTGCAGCGATTGTAGGATGCCATCTGGCTACTGTCCACCGAGTAGTGGACGACTAATAAGAATAACTTTTCATCATTTTTTTCACATCTGTTATTTCATACCCTTGACAGTAGTTCAAGGCTCACTTGACTATCATAACATCCCCCTTTTTAAAAGAGATCGTAGGTATTCAGCCGATTTTGGATCCTACTATTCCGGACTGGACGGTCTGGCTGGGCAGGAGACTGGGAACGACTACTGGCTGATTCTGCATCTTGAAAATCGTCATCTGGTTCACCTTCAGGTACGATTAGGAGAGCTGCCTCAACTACAGAGGCAGCTGGTTCATCTGGAACATCAGGAACAGTGGCCCTCTTCGGTTGGAGGTTCAACTCATCTAGCAGCATGGATAGTGGCAGGTCGGGTGAAATTGGAGAGCTTTCACAATCATCATGGCGTTGCTTTAGCTGATATGTGTGCGAGCAAATGAGACGTCCAGTATCCAAAACAACGTTGTACTGGGAACCATTGTCTGACACCAGGATTCGTGGATTTCCATATCTTGCGAAAGTTTATTCAAGAATATCCAGTGTTGCTGCCTTTGTCGGAAAATTTAAGAGTAGGCATCGACGATAACCAGATAATAGCAACCATCCACGGGGCCAGCGTAGTCGATGTGAATGCGATCCCAGGGCTTCAACGGAATCGGCCAGGATTCCAGATCGATTTTCGCGGGGGTTTGGCGGCTTTTGTAATGTCAAGCACATGTTTCTACGTCGTCGTCTATATTTGGCCAGTACACGAAGCTTCTAGCTAACGCCTTCATGCGATCACGGATGATGCGCTTCTGGGAACGTGCTGGAATGACAACTCGAACACCAAACATCATGCAATCTTGAACTGCAGGCTGTCTCGTCTGGCGAAGAACTGACGAATGGCTGGATCCTGTAGTTGGGCTGCAGTTTGCCTTGGTTGATGTGCTGCATTACCTCTTGTAGGGCTAGATCGCGGCTTGTCTCCTTGACTATCATTTCAGATGTGACCGGCAAAGCAAAGATGGAGTCATCGAGGATCGCTTTGACATTTTATTTGCACAGCAGCGATGACGTAGTCTTCGTCTGGTCTGCTGTTGGAACTCATCAGGCGTGACAGCAGATCAGCGTTACCAAAACTGGAAATCAAAATTGTAGAGCAGCAGCGTGATTTCCCAGCGTTGGAGGCGATTTGGTCCCATTTATTCCGCGCGGCGAATGAGGTGAGATGGCTCAAGTCACTGCATTTCCGTAGGCGACTGGCGTGACAATAGTTGGTCACTAGGTTAGATTTGAAGTCGTGTCCTCATATGTTATCGACTCGGGTATCAAAAAGAAGTTGAAAAGTAATGTAGCTTCCACAATGAAGAGAGGAACTTTGCTATCCCACGTCACTCGCCGCGTAGAATAAGGGGGGCTGTGTAAACTGGAATACCCTTCTTGCTTCTAAATATTTTCAGCAACGGCTTGTGGTCGGTTTGAAGAGTGAATCTGCGTCCGAAGACCATTTTGTGAAAACGGGTAACAGCAAAAATAAACACCAGAGCTTTCTTCTTGATTTGTCCGTAGTTCTGTTCTGTTGAGTCAGCGACCTTGAAGCGTGTGCGATGGCCTCGACTGTGCCATTCGGGAAC
The DNA here is from genome assembly GCF_029784135.1 of Toxorhynchites rutilus septentrionalis. NCBI lineage: Eukaryota > Metazoa > Arthropoda > Insecta > Diptera > Culicidae > Toxorhynchites > Toxorhynchites rutilus. The sequence goes on along the minus strand of NC_073746.1, from coordinate 304,480,518 downwards.
CGATGCACAATCACTGCACCCAGACCGTTCTTGGAGGCATCGCCTGCAACGATGATTTCTTTATCTAGATCGTAGTGAGTCAGCAACGAATCGGAGAGGGGAAACGTTTGAAGGACCGTTGGCATTCAGACGATCCAGTGACCCACGAAGTTTTTTCATCTGACCAAAGAATCGTCCATTTCTTCCTATCGTTTCAAGATGTTTTCCTCGCATTTTATATATGGACTGATGAATTATTAACAAAAAAGAGTTTGTCCGCGTTCACGTTCACAGGAACTCTAAACCTACCTTTAGATGTACGCTTGATTTTTTTGTTCTGTTGGATGTCCTTGTTGGCCTGCAACACCTCAAGGGCATTTTTATGTCGGCTCGATGTGAGGATAGCCGATTTTTCTGCTTCTCTGGTTGATGCAGCCATCCTGCGATTTGATTGTGGTAACGGCCGGATCATAATCGGTGATATTTTGAAACCACTGTTCGTTGTCGAAGGAAATTGGAACCGGGTGAGTTAAGGTTTGTGAACCGTTTACATTGTCAACTGATTTCAGCGGAATTGTTCGCGGAAGAAGTGCTTGAGTGTTGAGTAATTGATGGCATCTTCGTTCCAGATAGCTCGAAGCTTTGTGTTGCTGGGATGACATGACGGTGATTTCGGTTGGAGCGGAGTTCTGTGACCCCGTATTATTGAAAGTAGTGCATTTTAGAGATAACGTGTTCGTTACTTCAAACGGCGTCAAGATCTCTATCTCCGGAGGGGTGGATTGATGAAGAATATTCGTTACGTCCGCCGTTGCGAAATCGACTTCGTTAAACACGTGCCGACTGAATGGAGCGATTCCAATTTTGCGAAATCCGGTCACTGCTATTTCATAATTGCAGCACGGACATATATTTTCCCAACAGTGCTCTCACTTCTTTCGAAGTAACTACCTCTCCAAGTATGGCTTTGAAATCATTTTCAATAGCCTGACAAAAGTAAGTTTTAAATGGTCCTCTAAAGCTCACATCAAGTGGCTGAAGCATGTGGGAGCAATGCGTGGGTAATCTTAAAACTTCAACGTGACAATTTCTAGCTTTGTTAACGAATTCTTGGTATGACTACAATGTCCGTCAAGAATGAAGAGCACAGAATTGTCCGCCGTTGGGTTCACGTGGTAAATGAGTTACTGAACCAAATGTGTTCCTCCGTAGCCGTCATTCAGCCGCTGGAATTGCATGAAAATAAGGTTCCAGATGGAGCACTATTCTGCAGTTTATCTGTTAGCCTAGTTCCCGGAAAAAAAGAAGAAAAAGTGGAACAGGGTGTCGACTTAAAATCCGAAAAACAATTCCCTGATTTTCCAGTAAAATTAAAGATGTAGACAAATTTTCTACTAGTTCTGTAGTTGTAGTTCTTAAAGTATTTAATTTACAGAAACAATGAAATTTATGAACGTATGTCGGTATCTTAAAGTAAATGAATTGTTTGTGATTTTTGATTGAATTAAACGGCGACTGTTAAGTGTCGTAAATAATAAGAAATTTGAATTGATAAATCAAATTTGAACAGTTCAAAGTTATATTGAAGGGTCCTCGAACACTAGTACAGAACGAGTCATTTTGACGCGGATAATTTCACGGAACTGTTACGGTGTCAACAAAACAATTTTTTTTGTAAATTTTCGACGTTTTCCAAAATTTAATTCGTATCTTCTCGAGAAATTCCGCTTCTGCTTCTCGTAGCCGTTAGATTACCTTGGTTCATTTGAGGCAAAAACTATTGTTATTTCAAACTCGTCGAATGAAAAAGCTCAACATTTTTATTTATGCTATCCTTCCAAAGTGAAGCATAGCATCATAAACTTGTCGCATAGCACGACCGTTTCCTCACGCATGTTTTCATGAAAACATTCGGTGTTCAAGGAAAGACCCTCTCAGCGTCAGGGGTTTCCGTACGAGAAGCAGAAGACCATTATTGGGCAAAAGTTCCGTAAAACTATCCTTTGCCAAAATGCTCCTGTCGTCCATTTTTTGGATTATAGAGAGCAAATTTGTTGCATTTGTTGTTAGAAAAATTGTTTCAGGGCTGAGTATGCAGGAGATTCACTAATAGGTCTAAAATCCGTTAAATATCAAAATAGTCAGAAGTCAAAAGCTTCTTAAATCGTTTCCCAGCCAATTTGTGACCGAAATTAACGAAGAAAAGATCAAGAGAGGAAACGGCTTCCGTGGCAGGATACATCACCGCTTCAGAAGTTTCAAAACCAGTGCTTCGCATCCCAGACAAAATTTCAGGATTTGTCTGTCGTAATTTTTTTTTGTTTTTTCAGTTTTTTTTAATCCATCCATCCTGTAATCCGTGTAAAATATGCAACCCGAAGCTCTACTCAAATTCAAGAGAGGAAGAATTTATCGATAGTTTTCGAAGAAGAAAAATGGAAGGGAATTGGTTGAAGTTTAACGACAGGTGCGCTGTTTACCTTTCAGAAGAACCAAGCTCACCTACAGGCAAAAGCAAAATATGCTTAAAAAACCACAGAGTCAAACTAGTCAAATACATTTTTTTTTGTATCATTAACCTTCTAATCACTTCAATAATCAAAATTCTAATTAACGAATTTTTTTTTCCAGATTGTTAACAAAATTCCCTGATATTGTTTGAATACCCCAACATCCCCTGATTTTAAAGGTTTTTTCAGGTAGTCGACACCCTGTGGAACAGAATGCTCCACTGCCGACATATACATGCAGGCCGTGCTCAGCACCCCGCGCTCGGCTGATATTATAGCGCCCCCTTGGTTTTTCCCCGCATTGCTATTATTTTTGAATTTTTGGTCTGCACCTGTTGAATTGCCTCACTGGAGGAATGTTGTATTTCTGTTGTACTTCCTCCAGTAAATCGTAGAATTTCCCGACGCAATTAAATTCTTATTCCCTGACAGCGGAGGTTGCTTCTGGTGTCCGAAGTGAGAATTGTGGGTGGCGCTTTCAAAAACCAACCAACCAATCTATTCCGGGTAATTACTTTAGGCTATTGAAGGATGAGAAATAAAATTTCTTTCGTCCAAATCATACACCAGCTTCCGGATTTCTCTCGTCGTAACACAGTAGATCCTTTGTTCCATAAAGAGAATATAATCTACAAGCTCGTTCTCTTGCTTCATTCTAAAAAACATTACCAAATGGTCGGTGTTTAGTCAGACATTTCTTGGGCAGGTACTTTTCTATTAGCGAATTCGTTTTTGTTCAGTTTCAACCCCAGTGCCGCACTAACTGCCGTCAAAACGTTTTTTTATTCACTCAGTTTCGCACTCAGTGTCGCACTAGTTCGCCCCGAAAGCTGTTAGTTTCGTACTGAGATGTTTCACGGGTTGGCACTCGGGTTCACCAATACAACTATACTGAACTGTCAAGTTCCGAGTGAAAATGAAAAACCTGCTGCCTTTGCTTTTGTGTTATTGGAATCGTAATCCAATTCGGATTCTGACTTTGGAGAGTATATTCGAGTAGACGGCATTAAGCTACGTGTGCTTTCATTGGGAGCCGAAAATAATGATGGATACTCAGGTGGAATAAACCTACTTTCAAAATCAAAATTATGAATGAAAATTTACTTTAACGTATCGAATATTTATTTTATGTGATGAAATAAGAGGTTTTTCCGATATCGCAGAAACATATTGAACGAAAACTGTGTCTAATGATGATTTTATATTATAATAGTAATTATTTGTGGAACAAACAGGAAATGCATCGACAAAAGATTAAGTGAGTGTCAAACTACATGTGTTAGGTAATCAAACAATATGAAGTAAAAATTTTCATTCAAATTTTTATATTTTTACACTGCACTTGTCCCTTCTGATCTGATAGAGAATAATATCGATTCCCATACAATAATATCGCCACCAGACCTTGACACTGTACATTTGTCGTAGAAAATATAAACAAATCAGACCATATAACGCACACCAATAAACCACCGCATTCGTGAAACTGAAAACGTTTTTTTATTACACAGTCAGTTTGGCACTGACTCAGTTTTAAAAACGAATTCGCTATATGATTTCGAGATAAACGAGTTTGAATTTCGGTGTTATAATGGGTTTTCATTGACCATTCGAAACAATTCCGATACGTTCTTCCAGCTGCACGCGTGATTTTCCAAATCTGATGATTGTGGTATGTAGCTTACGAAATGCTTAACCTAATGCACTCAATAACTCAAAATTTGTAATTTTGCGACTTAGTCCTCTTTGACTTAACACCGACCAAATGATACGTGTAGCTGGAGCTGCAAGGGATCTGCACAACGTAAATAACGTTTAAGAGTTTCTCGCGGGACACAATGAAAAAAATTCACGAATTCCATTGTAGAAGTTAGCAAATGTTTCTACCAAGGAGTTTCTGGTATATACATGAAAAATTGAACAAATCGAGAATTTTGATCTGCACACTTCTATTCGTCCAACACTGTGAGTTTAGTAATCGCTTGTTCCATGCATTATTGTTGAGTCTGTCGTTGTACCGCATTATTCGACAATTATAAAAAAGATGTTCTTTCCATTGTCTATGAAATGCGTGAATCAACTAATTTAGTTTTTCCAGAGAAACACATTTTTTCTTGGCCTGTCTTACGATACACTCTGAAGCGAAAGTGAATGCTGAGCAACACATCGAGGATAAAATTCATCTTGAATTGAATATGTCTTTTCCACGCGAAATGCTAAACAACAAAAATTAACTAGAGACGAATTAAAATTAGTAGGAAATACAATTAAAATACTTCGACATTTTGACCAGCATAAAAGAAAACCGACATTTTACATTATTATATTAAATTATTCGCATCGATCAATTACGGTCGACTTCGTCGGAATGTTTTATATGACAGGACAAATTCTAACTTTAAATATAAATCCTCTCGCTTATGTGGACACTAATCTGAACACATAGAAAAACATAAAAGCTAGCAATAACAAACCCATATTTACACGACCTCTAGCAGCTGACCGCAGCGCAAGGCTGACGATGGTGGCCTAAAATTGAGGAAAATATCCTCCAGTGAAGTCTCGTTTATCGAGAAGCTGCTGATAAGCTCGGAGTGGTCTACCATCAGTGCGGTCATTTGTGAGAAAAGTTCCGACAGTAGTATCGGATCTCGCACAAGGAACTTCAGCATGCCCTGAAAAAAATGAGAATTAGTTAACCTCTCATGGAATCGGATTAAAAAAAGATTTCCACACACATCATGTTCCTCTTTTAGTTCGCATCGGAAGCGGCTGTGAATTTCTGTTATTAGTGCGCAGCTCGGTTCGATATTTCCGTTGCTGAGTTTCAGAATTAGGTTGTAGCCCTTTCCGTACTTCTCTTTCAATCGCTGGATAAATCCTATGCAACGCAATTGCCCACCTACCATAATGGACAAGCGATTGCAAAGTTCCTCACACTCATCCATGCTGTGTGATGTTAGAATAATCGTTTGGTCGAGTCTCTGGAGCGCTTTTATCCTACTCCACACGAAGTGTCTCGATTTCGGATCAACACCCGTAGTTGGCTCATCTAGAAACACAATCGACGGATTACCCAACATCGCGAGAACTGTATTAACCTTGCGTTTTGTTCCACCCGAACACTCATTTATTCTACTGTGGGCAAATGACAAAATGTCGAGATCAGTTAGCCACCGGTTAATGAGATTCTCGCGTTCTGGTAATTTCTTCACCATTGCGGTGTAATTTATCAGCTCGTATGGAGTCATAAATTCAAGCAGGGAATCCCCTTGGGGACAATAACCAAACTGTGCTCGATACTCCCTCTCTTTGGCTAGTTTTATGTCACGTTCATTCAAATAAATCGTCCCCTCCGTGATGGGGAGATTCCGGGTGATCATTTGGAATGTACTCGTTTTTCCAGCTCCATTCATGCCGAGCAGTCCGAAGCACTCGCCTCGTTTCACCGCAAAACTTACTCCTCTCACCGCCGGCAACTGCTGGTAGCGCTTCTTCAACCCATGTACCGCAATCGTATACGGAGCAAACTCTTGTGGCTCCTTCGAAACCATCTCGTTCACCATCTTGGACTCGGCGTCAACATCATCGTCAACAGCGCTGCTCATCTCATAGGTAGAATCCGGTTGATCGAAAGCCGTTTTCTTCTGTTTTTTGCTGCGTAGGTTCCGCTTCAGCGATGCGACCATTTCGGCCTTACCATCTAGTAATGCTGCTTTCCTGTAGATATTCTCGATAACCTCATTCAGCACCAATGTGAAAATCACCGCCATGAATGGCATCAAAATGTATACATAGTGCAAATGCAGTTCCTGGATAGCTTCGGGGTCACTGCTGACCGTGTTTGCCTCGATGAGTGCCTTTATTTTGCTCACTTTTTGATTCTCGTAGACCACCCTCAGCGAGTGTTTGAGTGCAAACTCCGGAATGAGATGAAACAGGAGAATCCAACCATCATTTTCACGTATTCGCTCGTAACCATCCGAGAGGAGAAATACTCCGCAAACGCCCACAATCATCAGATAACTCATGAAAGTGACCGCGGTGTCCATCTTATCTACGCACTGGCTGATGATGTAGATCACCAGTAAAGCAGCCAAACCGTACAGTATTAGCACCGCAAGTATTTGGCCATGTTCGGCTCTAGTGAACAATCCTTCGCGATCGATGTTGATGGCGACGAAGAACACCAGCAGGCAGATGAGTACGTGTAGCAGAAAATCTACCAGGAATGTACTTCCCCAGTACACGTAACGATTCACGTTGTGGAGCTGCTTGAAGCCGGACGCCGCCTCTAGGTAAGGTAGTTGGAGATATTGCAGGATGTAGAGCATAAAAACTGCGGGGAAGATAAAATAGTTGGATCAATTAAATCAGCCATCAGTTGGATAATGGATGAATTAATATTTATTGGAAAAAGTACATATTCGAATTATTTTAGTGGTTCCGGATTATTTCTGCCACTACAATCATTACTATCCGTTCGAAGTTCAGCTCATATAACATAGGATTTTTCCTGTGCTACCATTTGGAGTATTCTATGTGTTAAATTTACGAATTCCAAAGATACAGATACAAAAACACAATTCAAAACCTGTTGTTCCCAAAAATCAAGCTCAATCTTCCGTCCGCGCCTCCAGGTACAGCTCCATTAGGGTGTGAAAATGGTCATGTCAAATTTCAAAAACAGACCATTTTGTTTATTGGTCCTAAAAAATGATCTGTGCAAATTTTCAGCTCGATCGGACATGATTTAGGGGTGCCTCAAAGCGCTCAAAGTTTTGATTTTTTTATCCTCGAAAATCTTCCAAGGGGGGAGCAATGGAAATTTGGAAAAACGTCATTTTTTTGGATCAATAAACAAAATGTACATGGTCGTTCCTTTAAATTCGATAATAATTTTATTTCCCAGAAGATCGATTTTCGGCCAAATTTTTTTTTTAGGGATGACACCAGATCTCGACGTTTCATGCATTTTTAAGTCATTTGGCATCGAAAAAAATTACTTTACTAAGCTCCATCCACCTGTTTTCATAAGGCAATTTACTAATTTCCGAAATGGAGAGCTTAACCTTGAACTTGGGTAGAAAAAAAACGGTTCATTTCAGTGAGCGGCTCAGAGTCATGCGCTCAATGAAAAGAGCCGACTCATTTGACGGCTCTTTTCAAAAACTGATTTATTCGAATATGTAAAGGATGGAAGACGTAAAAAATAAAGTTTAAAACAATAATCAGTGCAGAGAGTAGTAAAAATATGTCTTTACTGAAGGTTTTCTCTGATACAGTTATTCATTCGATAACTGGGCGAGAAGGGTTATCGACATTCACTTTTAACTGATCCGGCGGGTAAAACGTCAAATTAAATCGAGGGGAACTTCAGTGAATTGTTTGATTCGCATTGATCGTGAAATTGGATGAACAAAAGGTTTCCACTGGAAGTTTTGCATTGAGTGCGAAAACAGGTATGATATATCATTTGGAGGAATAATTTTTCTGTAAGTTAATCAATGTTTTTGTCATGCGAAAATAATGTGAATTTTTATGACATCTAAAATTACATTCGAGTTTCCCTCACAACAAATCTTCAAACTGAAAATGGCGTCAATTGTTTACAAAATTCTGCTTTTTAACTGGTCCAAAGACCAGTTAACGTTCGCCCAGTTAAACCAGGTTCAGTTATCGAATGATTACTGTATGTTTCCATCACAATAATCTTCATTACATATTTTGATTTTAAAAACATTATCTTTTGAATGTTATCTGCTGATCTACTAGGTCTTCCACTGCAAACTTGTCCTGCTTTCGGAAAAAAAAACCCGCTCAAATGGTACTGAAGTCGCCGGAATACATGATATTTAAAAAAAACGTAAAGCCGCGAATGGATAGATTTGCTTTCATTCCACCAAAACAAAGGGTCGCTTATTCTCAGCAAATATGGCTCCGCTAAATATTTATCTACAATTTCTATTGCAGCAACTTCTGGATCATGTGAGGATCGAAGACTGTCAATCAATGTATCAAACTCCTCCCATATAGATGACAGCGCTTCATGGTGGTTGTGTTTTCTTTGGATGTCATTTTTAGCATCCGTATCAATGACTGGTGTGCATTGTTGTACTTTCTGTTATCCCCAAAACCTTGTTGCATGGAGCGAGGATCTAGCAGTATTGATTAGGCTACTAATTCGTCTGACTAAAGATCTGTAAATCGCTTTTCCAGCTCCGGAATATATTCATTACAGAACTTTTTTATATTCACTAGAACTGATTTCTTTTGATCCATATAGTGTTGAACATTACGAATCTACTAGTCAAGCTCTTTCATTTGATACTAGAGATGATACGGATATCCGGTAACTATCTGGTATTCCGCTAATATTTGCTATTCGGTGACTCTATCCGGCCGGATACCGGATACTAGAAAACAAAATTTTTTTAACTCAAGATAAATCATAACACAACAAGCATATAAACATCATTCAGACGTAAATTAGGTGTGATTACTGACATGTCAGAAATGTTACTAAAGGGCGAACACGAAATTATAACTTTTTTACCATTGGGTAAAAATCAACCAAATTTTGCACACTTTCTCATTGATGTGTATTGTCTACATGCTGTCAAACTCGAAGTCGTGTTTTTCGATTTAACGAAAATGGAGATGAACCAACGCGAGTCGAGAGAACTAATTCTTTCCAAACACCTGGAATTTCCTGACCTGTCGCATCGGCAGTTGGGAAAAATGTTGAGCATTCACCATTCAACCGTCTCCAGAGTGTTGAAGCGGTTCCAGGAGCGGTTGACGTTGGACCACGGCAAAGGAGCTGGAAGAAAACCGGACCGGAGAACAAAAAGACGAAGGGAAAGGTGAAGCGGGTGATTAAAGCAAATTCCAACGTCTCAAGCCGTGATTTGGCTAAAAAGATCGGCATGTCGCAGAGCTACGTCCAGAATGCAAAGAAGAGAGCTGGACTACATACAAACAAGGTACAGAACTTCCCAAACCGCGATGAGCGGCAACAATCGACGGCTAAAACTCGGGCACGGAAGCTCTACGAGAAGATGCTGACAAAATATGGCTACTGTGTGATGGATGACGAAACGTATATAAAAGCCGATTTTAAGCAAATTCCGGGGTTGGAGTTTTTCACCGGCAAGAGCAAGTTCGATGTGGACGACAAATTTAAGAAGAAAATGTCGAAGTTCGCCACCAAATATCTTGCTTGGCAGGCCATCTGCTCTTGCGGACTGAGGAGTGAGCCTTTCGTGACAAAGGGCACAGGAAATGGCGAGATCTACAAATCTGAGTACCTCGAGAAGCGTCTTTTGCCGTTCTTGCAGCAGCACGACGAAGCTCCGCTATTTGGGCAGATTTGGCATCATGCCACTATTATAAAAGGGTCCTGGAGTGGTATGAGGCCAATTCTGTCCATTTTGTTCCAAAGAACATGAACCCGCCAAACTGTCCTGAGCTGCGCCCGGTGGAGCAGTACTGGCCAATAATGAAGCGGGAACTTCGGAAGAGCAAGAAGACAGCCAAAGACGTGAAGGACATGTTAAGAAAATGGATAAAAACTGAGAAACTGGTACCGTATGACACTGTAAAGACTTTGATGGAGGGCATCAAGCGAAAATGCGTTCAATTTTACACTCAAGGCTCCATCGATTAACTTTTCTTTTGATTTTTGAAGTAAATAGATGTATCCTAAAATTTTGGTTTGATTCTAAACATTATAACAAAATTGGCAGGACATTTTCGGTGACGCAATAATTTCGTGTTCACCCTTTATGTGATTAATGTGTTATAATTTTATTATATATTGAATATTATTACTATCAACTCATAACAGTATTAACTGTATAACATTATCCAACATCATCCATGATAAATTATGATGAATGAATAATGAATCTGCAGCAAATCACCGAAAGTTAGTTCTCGTTTTTGTCCAGATACTTTTTTGATGCTGCAACATGCGGAATTACCTCGAATATATAAAAGCCCAACACACGAACCATCAAGTCTAACAGTTGTTAGGTCGTCATATTAGTGAATGTGTCGCCGGTCATAATAATCTCGATTTGTAGTGAAGTATGTGTATCCCCTCTCAGATTACATTACCCTGAAGACAGTTCTAATTTTTTTTAATCTCAATAAAAATAACTGATATGTGCTCCCATTGCCGAATGGTTAGCGTCACACCTAGCATGCCGGTGGTTCCGGTTCGATTCCCGTTCTGGTCGGGGGAATTTTTCTTCAAAGAAATTTCCTCCGACTTTCACTATGGTCACGCGTATTCTAGAGCTTGCCACTCAGAATGCATTCAAGGTGTGCTATTTGGCATAGAAATCTCAACTAAGTACTAATGAAAATGACACAATTAATACAACGTTGAGACGGCGAAGTTCCTCTAGGAACGTTAGTACCATTTAAGAAGAAAAATAACTGATTGCTGTTCTTTAAACACGTAATTCTTACTCTTATTCAACCAGTATTATAATTATTTCAATATACTTACAAAAACAGGTCGGACTCGATTATATATAGTCGACCATTTTTTTTCAACAATTATTTTTTCATTAATGTATGAATGTCAAATATTAATAGAAAAATAGCTTTTTTGTGATTCGATTATGTATTGGATTCGAAAATTAACGTTGAAAGTGAAATTGCGTTTATATATTAGGCTGTCAAAAAAGTCCTGCGGTATTTTTTTTTAAATTTTCATTTGTTCATAAAATTAGTTACAATCATCTGTTTTAAGTCAAATATGCGCCGTTCTGTTCGATGACTTGTTCCCAACGAGATGCCAACTTCATAATACCCCTGTTATAGAAGCTCGCTTCCTTATTGGCAAAAAACTCGGATAGCCAATTTTCACAGGCTTCTTTTGTGGCTAACTTCTGACTACCTAGCTCGTTCGCCATGGACAAAAACAGGTGGTAGTCACTTGGTGCAAGGTCCGGACTATACGGCGGATGCAAAAGAACCTCCCATCCGAGCTCCCGAAGCTTCTGGCGCGTCACCAAAGAAGTGTGTGGCCTGGCGTTGTCCTGATGGAAGACAATGCGGCCTCTGTTTATCAAAGATGGCCTCTTCTTAATGAGTGCTACCTTCAAGCGGTCCAGTTGTTGGCAGTACAGGTCCGAATTGAGCGTTTGGCCATAGGGAAGCAGCTCATAATAGATTATTCCTTGACAATCCCACACAGCAGAACCTTCCTGGCCGTTAATGACGTAACGGTTTGATGACTTATCCCCAGCTCTTGTCCGATGCTACGGCTGCTACTATGCCGGTCTTTCTCGGCTAATTCAGCGATTTTGTCGCAATTTTCGACGACAGGCCTTCCGGAGCGTGGCGCATCTTCGACGACCTCTACACCAGAACGAAAACGTTGAAACCATCGTTGTGCGGTGGAAATGGAAACTGTATCAGGTCCATAAACTGCACAAATTTTATTGGCAGCTTGAGATGCATTTTTGCCTTTGTCATAGTAGTACTGTAAAATATGTCGGATTTTCTCTTTATTTTGCTCCATATTTGCGACACTATAACTCACAACTATAACTCAAAAATAAATATTTGTTCATAATTCCTGACCCGGCGAGCTTTCCCCACCCACAATTGATGTTTTGATTTGAATAATTTCGAACACTCAAGTTCGCACGGAAATTAATGTTATGTACGTGATCTATACTCGCGGTATATAATTTCTTTTTTGGTATATAAACCTAACGCAGACTAAGACGCATCAAACATGTTACTGGCTGTTTAAATCCGCTGCCCCAAATCTTTATTATTTATATATATATACAAGATTTGCTTAAAAAATTACTTTCTAATTATCCATCTTTCCAAAAATGGTTAGGTTTGGCAATGATAGCTAATTTTGCAGCACATCTTGACTCGCGAATCATATCCTCAAAACCGGAGCTTGCCTAAAACTGATGTCGTAAACGGCTAAGAGATTATCTTGAATGTTTATATAAACATATCCAGTTAAAATCATACATTGGGTGCACGAAAAAAGCTGATGGGACGTTGTTGAACGGAAACCGCACTATAAAAGTACCGCGTTATAGGAGGGTTGACTGTATTGTAGAAAAGTTTACATATTTTTAAATTTTGTAAGGTTTTGTTTTTTGTTATGTGAGGTTATGTACTTTCCGCACATAGTTGCTTTAAGGGAGTATTCTAGTCTAGAAATTTGATCAAAAATTTTTTCCTTCATATTTCTGTAGTTTAGGCATTCAAGAATATACCATAGAAAGGACTTATCGAAAATCCTATTATTTACCGAGTTAGAGCCATTTTTGTGATACGGTATCTAACCTTTTACGGCCATAACTATGAACTTCAAACGCGTTTTTCTCGAAACTAGTGTTTTTCAAACTGGCGTACACGATATCTCAAGTTGTACTGAACCGATTAATGTCGAAATTATTTGGATACAATCTGCAGGTATCTCTCTATCGCATGAACCACTCGAAAATATATTTTTTTAAATTTTACTATTTTAAAAAAATCGGGAAACATGTTTTTGACTTATCCGAGGTTCATGCGATAGCGACATCTTCACTGATTCAGAATCTGTTCGATTTTTTTGTTTCAGATAACCAGAAGGGCTGGAATTGTGTACGCCATGACACACCTTTTTTTCAAACCCTCTCACTTCATCAGCTCTTAGCTATTCTAGTTATAAATATTTTTTCTCTGTTCAGTTTTTGTTTTATTGTTAAAAGATAGATGACCAAAAACTGATATAATGGATAGTAAAAAACTCTTCACTAAAATAACCCCTTAAACCTTTTTATGCCCAATAAAGTGATACAAATGGTAATTGGTGGTAGTTAATAGACTAAGCTATCATTTGATGCCAAAACCTCACCATATGGTTGCTTTCCAAAGCCATGAAAAATTAACGAAGTTGACGTTCGATTTTTCGAACGCTTGGCATAAAACGAGTTAAACACTGCCTTCAAGTTTACATTGAAATGGATGATTTCAATTAACAGATAATTTTGAAGAAGAGAGTAACATACTTCATATACTCCATGTTTGACAAAAGACCATAGCTTACTCCTATATCTGATAGACAACGATACTTACCCAATGCTATCGCCTCGGTGAACAAATAAGGCGTCAGAGAATCCACCTGCAGTCTCCGCGTCGAGGGACTGTTCTGTACCTCGACCTCCGCCCGCGGATAGCCGTAGTAATGCAGCAACAAATTGCTTCCGATATTCGCCGCGATTCCGCCGCTGTGCAGCAGATTGTTGTTGTGCAGTATTTTCAAGCTGCGGTCGCTCACATTGAACTCGACGGACGCAACCAACCGGTCGTGGTAGCGAGTCCAATCTTTGCGTGCCTCTTCGAGCAGGACATCCTCTACGTTACGCTCCTCAACAACAACGAGGTCCAAATCTCTGAAGTAGGAGCCATTCTTTATCGACGAGTAATCAATGACGCGATCTTTGTCGTTCAGAACAATCACAGCGAAGGCCCGATCGACTGTCGAGTGGTGCAGAGCGATAGAATCGTAATCAGTTCGATAGTAGCCACCGCTGAGCAGGAAGCAGATGATAGTGGTGAAAATGGGCAGCGCTGACATGAACCCGTAGATGTGAGCATTGCGTTTGATGTGGACGAATTTCTTGTACGCAATCGCTCTCAGCTGGCACAGAAAGAGTATCAGCAGTTCCGGGAAAATTTTCTCGTTCGGTTTCGCGTGGGAATTCGTGGAAAGAGAGCGAGCCTTCATTGGTGCGTCTGGCACATCCAAACTTTGATCGCTTTCAAGCGCTTTGTTATCCGAAGATGAGCTGTTTGAAAGAGAATATAAATAATAATCACAGAAGGGACAGTAAAAAATAAATCTAACTCACTTCAAAAATACTTCCTCAAGCGTGGCATTGGATACACTGATCGAGGCAATCCCGTAATCCTCCTTCTTATCTTCCAAATCCTTCAGCAATGGAGCGTACTGCTCGATGCAAGTGTAGGGTAGCGTTATGGCGAACAGTGGTTCGACAGCAGGCTTTTCTACGGCTCCCGCTATGTGTTCGTTTATGACACCCAATACTTCGTCCCGTTTGAAGTGGTCCTTTTTAAGCAACTTCAACGTGTATCCCTTCCCGTAGTAATGCTTCAGAAAGATCGATGTTCCAAATGAAATCAACTCTCCGTTTTCCATTATCGCAATCCAATCGCCCAGAACATCCGCTTCCTCCATGAAATGTGTAGTGATCAGAATCGTGTGATCTTTTTTAAGCTTCAACAGCACATCCCAGATGTCTCTCCTTGACTCGGGATCCAGTCCCGATGTGGGTTCATCCAGTATCAACAGTTTGGTTCGCCCGATAATTGCATTAGCCAAGCAAAGTCTTCGCTTCATTCCACCGGACAGCTTCGAAAGCACTTCGTCACTCTTGTCCAGCAAGTTGACTTTCTCCAGAATCTCATCCGCTTGCATCGCGGCTTCCTGCATGCTCATTCCACGTATGGCGCCTAAAAATATGAGGTGTTCGCGACAGTTCATATAACCCAACGCAACGTTATGCTGCGGACAGAACCCAATATGCTGCCGATATTCGCTGGGGTTATCCTCCCCATCGATCTCGATTCGCCCGGATGTTCGTGGTGTCATTCCTGTGATAATATTCATTGTGGTAGTCTTGCCGGCTCCATTATGCCCGAGCAGTGCGGTAATACGGTTCTTGTAGATTTTTAGCGACAAATCCTTAACAGCGATACGAGTGCCAAACGATGTCTTGAAAATTTTGTTCAGGTTACTGATTTTAACCACCTTCTCCAAATGATCGCCGTTTTCCATCGCACCTTTGGTACCGTTGGCGTTCTCCTCCGTCAGGCTGGAATCATCCTGACTGTTGTTGATCTTATTACTGCTCTTCTGATAGTATTCTTTCCGGAATAAAAACAACCAATGCTTTGGCGTACCATACTGACCGGGTCGGACGTTGGAAATGTAGAAGCAGAGAAACGCCCAAATTATCGACCCGAGCAGCAGCATCACCAAAACACCAAACAAACTCATTCGTTCATTTCCCGGATAGCCGGCCAAGAACGCATTGATCGTCTCGAAACTGTGGCCAGAATTTTGGTAATCGTGCAAGATCGACACTCCAACCTTGAAACCAGCCATCGGAAAAACTGTGAGGAGCACTTCGAAACGTTTTTGAGCCGACGCAAATATGACCGGTGCAAAATAACATATCGGAGCGATGATCGTCGTAATCGTGACCGATTCCAGCAAAGTGCTTATGAAGAACGTAAAACTTATCGTACAGATCACAAACAGAAGCAGAAGAATGTAAGCGAACACGATCTGTGCAGCTGTCGTTTCCCAAACTTTTGCCAAACACGTGATCGTCATGCAAAGGAGCGCGATGATTCCAAGGTGGGCGTAATTTGCTATGAAAATTGCGATCTCGTTCCAGTAGCTGCAAGGTGTTGCGATTTTTAAATATTCCTTCATCCCGGACGCCTTCTCCTCCACTAGTGGGACCAGCAGTAGGTAAGTGCAGCCAACCGAAATGAACGTTGCCAGCATTAGGCTAACCAGAAAGATTTCCGACGATTCCTGGCTGCGTGCACCACCAACCGGAATGTGCTGGTAGCTGTACTCTGGCAATGATTCCTCCGCCAGACCGGTCCGAATTTGGACAAACGATTTCTCGATGGCGTACTGCAGTGCCAGGAAGCCGCTCTCGAAGTATTCGTTGTGGTTCTTCAGATAGCTTTCGTACAAATTTCGCGAGTAGATTTCCCCGGTGCGGAAGTTGTTATTCTTCGTACGAATCGTGTAGGAAAGATGCGCTGCGGATGAGTTTGGCTCAAACGCGATTGCGTAGAAGTCCTGACTGAACAGCAACGTATGTTCCATCGCGCTGACCGATGGGAAGGATTCCACTCCTGTGGGGGTGAAAGGAAGAGAATACAATCCAAACAAGATAACAGAAGGTCTACACAGCGGCACTTACGATCATAAACAATGAACAGATGCTGTCGGACGTGTTCGATCAACTCCCTAGTGAAGTCATTTTCCGGTGCATAGAATATTTTATTGTAGAGTCCAGTTGGAAAGAATCCTATGAGATCATCCTGAAAGAGGGATGAAAAAGATATCTGTTTTAGTTGTACTTGGATGAATTGAATAAATTAATTATGGGATAATTAACTAATTGATTTGCCCGAATGAAAACTGGTCAAAATAATAGCAATTCGAAAGTCTGGTTAGTGTCACGCATATCAATGTAATGGAGACGAAGTCCTCATCTAAAGAGGATAAGAAACCGAGGCGGTCCCAAGCCGCCGAGGTGATGCAATCCTTTCGCAAGCAAACCTGTGTTCTGCCGATTGCCCGATTAGTTTGAACATAGAGGACGATCCTTCAGTTAGGTCCGACAACACCATTCCTATTGATCATTTCTGGCCGCTTTTGGTCAATCGCATGCTTCAAACGGTCAAGCAGCTCACAGTAGAGAACCGAGTTGAGGGTCTGGCCATAGTTGAGCAGCTCATAGTGGATGATTCCCTTCCAATCCCACCAAACACACAGCAAAACCTTCCTGGCCGTCAATCCAGGCTTGGGGATGGTTTGGGCCGGCTCACCGCGCTTCGATCACGACTTTTTTCGCTTTAGGTTGTCGTATGTGATCCACTTTTCATCACCAGTCACCATCTTCTTCAAAAATGGGTCAACGTCAACTCGTGTGGCACCCATACATCCAGCTTTTTTTGGAATCCAATCTTCTGCAAATGGTTCCAAACGGTTTTATGGTCTATACCCAGGTCCTGGCCAATCGAGCGAGTGCACACATGCCGGTCTACTTGGATGATTTCAACGATTTTATCGGTTTCCACGACGATTGGCCTACCAGTACGGGGTGTATCTTCGACAGCCACTACAGCAGAACGAAATCGATCAAACCAACGCTGTGCTGTGCGAATCGTTACAGTATCGGGTCCATAAACTACACGAATTTTTTCGGCCGCCTTCGTTGCAGTTTTACCTCGCAGGTAGTAAAAAAGTAAAATATGGCGAATTTCTTGCTTGGTGGACTCTATCTTTGACGAGCTTTAAATTGAAACTGAAAAGGACTATCACAATACAGGCAAACTTTTTTTTGTGCGGGGGATAGGGACCGCACAAAACTTCACCAGTAGCTTTAGAAAATCGTGTTCAGTACACATTTTGAAAAAGACGGGTGGGTAATGAAGGGGACATAACCGGAGTGACGTAGGACTATACAAAGGGGACAGCTTTTGTTAAATATATATTTTAAATATATTGTTTTATTTTCTTCTCCTACGTGAATACCTACCTATCTACCTGAAAAATGGATTAGTTTACTGTTTACTCTTTATGAACATGTTGATGGTTCTGAAAAGAACCTTTGGTGTTGTGTTTTTGTTATCACTCGATATTCCCATCTTGTTCGGTTAAACCTTCCTGTTTAGCTATTGCGTTTGCCTCTCGCCACAGCTTTCACAGTTGGAAAATTTCTTCCCATCCAGCTTGTGACATGTTGTTCAGTAAATTACATTTAATACGACGTGCCGGGGAAACACTTTGCCACTCACTGAAACTAATTGTTGCCTTGATGAGCGCCGAACCGAAGCTGCTCTGTTCTTGATGTGGGTTTTCTGATTGTCGTGAGCAGCTTTGCAAGCCAACTCGAGCACTCCGACGGCCGAAAATCTATAATCGCTGTTAGGTATACTGGTGCTCCGGCACCAATCCGTTCGGCCTAGTTACCCTTGCGGAGCAATCAGTGAATGCGACCAACAGAGAACTGGAGACCTGCACGGTTCGAGTGAGACTTTGCCTTTCCCTTAACTTGTCCTTCTTTTGTTACGTCCACGATGCCGATGCCGTACAACCACACGGGTTTACGGTTTGAAAGAAAATAAGATAAAATATCTTGGGGTCCGCGTGTTTTATACTCTAGCGGTACACACTCACAGGATAAAGACAAATCGGCGGACTCAGCCAGAGGGGCGAGTCCAACGAGACGAACGAATGAGCGTTAAAAGGGAGCGATGGCAAAAAAAATACATTCATTACGATTTGTTCGCTCGTTGGATTCACATGCAGGCTAAAAAGGGTCCTTTTCAGGATCACAAAATTATCTTCAATCTAAAGAGTTTATTGTTTTGTTATCACTCGATATCCCCATCTTGTTCGGCTAAACCTTCCTGTTTAGAGATTTGTTGCCACTCGCCACAGCTTTCACAGTTGGAAAATTTCTTCCCATCCAGCTTTGTGACATGTTGTACAGTAAATTATATTTAATGCGACGTGCCGAAGCACCACTCAGTGTCGCATTGGAGGCGAATTTAATCTGTAATTGAACATTTGCGATGACAGTGGTACAGTGTCGACTTTCAATGTGGGGTCATAATTTGGACCCCGAACTCTATGTTTACAAAAATGTCCAGTCGCATTACATGTCCGTCCAATTAGCTAAATGTCGAACTAATTGTAAATTACTGTACTTTCAATCTGGAAACAATTTAAGAATTGGTGAAAATTTAATAATCAGGAAAGTCCCCAACTATCAATAAGCTCAGAACAACTGCCAAATTCACATACTCATCAGATCCTGGCAAACAAATTATGAAAAAATCAATTTGTGTTTTATTATTATTTTGGATAATGTTTTAGAAAGCATTGAACTGTATTTCCTAAACTCTTTTTGGAAGGTTTAATGGCCCTGAAAAGCGCCTTGTTTTATGGAATGGTTCCTATTTAGAAAACTTAGTACTCGTGGTTTTGGAAAAAACCATTTCGAACGCCCTCGATGCCGCCTTGTTCTGGATTTGCCACCAAAGCAGTTTGTATAAAGAACAAACTTTTTTCTTCTGCTACCTGATGCCGTTTTGCGATTGCGTTTGCCACTCGCCACTCGCTGCAACTGCCTGTTGTCTTGATGTCCACCGAACCGAATGTGTTCTGTTCCGAATGCGGGTTTTCTTATCGTCGCGAGCAGCTTTGCCAGCTAACTCGATCACTTCGGTGGCCGAAACTATATAACGCCGGCTAGGTGGACTGGCGCACTTGTACTAACGCGCTCAGCCTAGCTACCCTTGCGGGGAACTTCAAATCAACACGGTTCGAGCGGGATTTTGCCTTTCCCTTCACTTTTCCTCCTTTACCATTTCCAGACATGGCTGCTTGGGTTGGTTTGTTGATGTGTTGTGATGCGAACCGATGTGGTGTACGGTTTGAATGAGAATGATCGTTACGGAAGGAAGGAAGGTCTTGAATTATAGAGACTTTAAACTTTTGCAGTTCATTCGTCTCTAGCCTTGAGAAAGGCCCTTTGAAAACTCTACTCTATTCTACTCCAGCGCTACCACCTCCGCCCTCTTGCCTTGAGAAAGGCACTCGATCCCTCGCCGTCCAGCCCGTCCAGCAACGATGTTGTCCAGTCGGTGTCCACACAAAGAATGGATCGTTACGGCAGCGGAGCGGGGATTTTTAAGCTGACTGGCTGGCTCGAGAATTACGCATGTGTGAGACTGCGACCAATGTTTCGTTCTTTTTTTCTTTTTCCTTTCCAATCGTGCTTCATTCTATTTCGCTGCTGCTCTGGTCGCCCGTTTTGGTCGGTACGATTTGAGGAGCACAAAATGGACCAATCAAAAATGGGCACATAGTGCATTTTGACAATGCTTGATATTTCACAATTATTCAATTATTTATCTCAAGAAAAATGAAATGTTATTCGTTATGATAGATGCGTAGATATATTTCCTATCAATTGATGCAAAAACCTTTGCGATCTATTGAGAAATGCTCGAGTTATAAGCGTTCCAAATCTTGCATTTTTTTCTACTTGTTCAGTGCCTAGATTTCCATTTCACCCCCTATATCGTAGTCCTACGATATAGGGGGTGAAATGCCGTATATATAGTCCTACGTCAAAAAAGACATCTCGTGTTGGAAGACAATTGTTTGAACTAAAGGAAAATTTATTATTCTAGTTAAAACTATTTAAAATATAGGTTGGTAAAATCTAAAACTATTTACATATATTTACAGCCGTGAGTAAATTTGAATTATTAGAAGATCCTACCAACCTAATTAAAAATGTATTCCTAGATTGCAAACCTAACCTAAAATTGAAACTGCGTTAACTAAAAATTTGTACGGAGAAAAACTGTTAATTGTAAGCACTTTGTAATTGATAAAGTAAAAACAATAATATAAATTAAAATATTTACAGCTAAAACTGATCCGAACTAACGCTAGAGTTTTCGTGAGGATCTGCTAAAAGAAAACAGTCACAACACAGTTGTTTTCAACAGTATCCGCCATTCAGATTTTCGTTGCATCCAGCGCCTTTTCATTAGTTATATTATTTTCGCTGATTGCTTTCTTAATACGTTTTTCAACAGCCAGAATTATAAATTAATCGAAAGAAATGGTATAATTTGTTCTGGTTGTGGTTGTGGGAAGATAAAAAAACAATCTTGCATCGACTGAAGACTCTGACTCGAGACGGGACTCAAGTTTCGACGAAGCTTCATTGGCTCTCTGACTCTGCTATTGAAAATATTAATCTGACTTTTCCTGGTTTTCCCGGTTTTCCTGATTGAGTTGCCACCCTGATATCTGCAAAATACCGTCAAAAACAACGCGAATTGGAAGCCGACTTCTTTTGTGTTGTTTACTCTTCTGAAGGACTAACTTCACCTACAAGCAAAAGCAAACAGCGTACTAAGAAATCAAACTATACAAATACATTTTTTTTAGTTTCTGCAATAATCAAAATTCTAATCGGCGGATTGCTTTTTTCCAGATTTGTTACAAAATTCTCTGATATTCTCTGATTTTCCCTGACATTTTTTTTTAATTCCCTGATATTCTCTGATTTTCGAGGTTTTTCAGGTAGTCGACACCCTGTTCCTTTACTTTTACGATTCCTCTGTAATTTTTCATCTGTCGATGCGTCAAGAAATCCATGGAATCCCAGATCATCTTCGCTCCAATGTTATTTGCCAATAAACCATTATTTTAACTTTTCAGACAGTCTCGACTCAATAGAGGCTATCCGCTCAATGGGAGTTGATAAACACTAGAGAAGAAACAGATATCCTGTAACCATCCGTTATCCGGCCTATCCGGCCAATATTTGCTAACCGATCGAATACCGGATATTAGAAAAAAAAATCTATAATTTCTCATTAACGTGAGATAAATCATATTTTTTCAAAAAAAAAATTAACTCATAACATTGATTCATTAACACTATTACCTTTATTATAAAATTTTTAACCGATCGATTACGCTTTGCTTCGTACTCCAGGCTAGCTCCAGAGAACAGCCTTTCACTGTAAATACTACTGCAAGGAGCTAAAGATAACCTCTAGCAAACCATGCCAATTGGGGGTATTGCTTAAAGTTTAATGATCACCAAACGTAAGGAACGTGATTGCGAGGATTAGCGATTAGCAATGGGATTTTCATTTACCACTTCGTTGAAATTGCCCCATAAAACGTCGTGAGCTTCGCGTGTAAGGTTTAATACAATTTCGTCTCTTTTGTTTCATTTAACTTGATTTGTGGTGAAGTATACTCTCTCTCTCAGATTATCGTCCCTGAAGGCACTTCCAAGTGCGATAACGATTGATTGATGTTCTTTGCTATTTTGAATTCTCACTCTCACTGGACTAGTATTAAAATTATTTCAATATATCCATGAAAATTTCATCATTGTAATAGACAATCCTCAACAAATAAAAAATCTGTTCAATATTCCTTGCAGAAAACTTGAAATTCAACCAAGGGATATTCATTCTATACGAACAATTTTATCATAGTTCACCATTTTTACGTAAAAATTTGTTCTTTACTCCCTAAAATGTAATTCTTTGTTTGTTTTTGTATACACATTATTTTTCTCCCAGTTTCATTTTCGCAAATAATGAGCCGATTATCCGGCCATCCGGCCTCGAAGCTTGTCGGATATTCGATATCCGGCCAAACTACTATCAGTTTCATCGCTAGTATAGATACGTAAATCTTGTCTGGGGAGATGTTTGAAGAAGATTTTCGAAATTATCAATCAACAAGGGATCAATGATCTCCCTTATAATGAGAAATCTGTAGGATAATTCTGAGAACCAAAGAGTAAGCGGGCCCTACTTTCCGTGTCGTCCGAAACTTGCCCCATGATTATTGTATCCTTTCCAGTATAAAGATGTAAGACACCTTACCATGCGATTGAGTCATAAATGATACTATGGATGTATCAGAAAAAAGAAACCATCGAAAATGTTGACCATTGTACCGTCGTTGCTAAATCAAGGGCTCTATTATATAAATCGAATCGAGAAATCGATCCAATCACTATCACTATCACACCGAACAAAATTTAGTATTTTGTAAATCGAGATAATCTCTTACCGAGCTCGAGTTTATGTATTGTCAATTGCATACATTTAAGCGTTTCTGAAACGTTTCCCAAAGGAAAATATCAGGGACGGAAACCAAAACAAAATAATTCTCTGAAGATATGCAACAAGCAGACCAATCAACTAGAAAAATTCTGACATTCACATCGATAGCCATCATTCGGTTGATGCAATCGACTTGCTCGGTATCTATAATAGTAAAATCAGGGTCCTGCTACCGCCTATCTCTTCCCGTGTGCTTGGATGGTGCCAACATCTCAGGATTCAAAAAGGGTTGGTGAGCAATTTTACGCCGAGATATCGGGATTCAAAGATTTTCAATGGAATCGGAGCCTGTAAAACTCGCATGGAATTGCCCAAAATGAACATTTAATTTGATGATTCGAAGAACGCTAGTTGTTCTTATGTGCGTTTACTTTCATTCGTCTGAATTGGCGAGCCTTATATTTATATCAAAATGACGTTCATTTAATCACTGAAAATAATTGTTTACTAGCCAACTCTGCCCACAATTTGGCGAAAGAGACCAATTCCTTGTGCACATCTTTCATCTATCCAATCATCCATAAGGCTAGACGTAGTTTGCGTGTACCTTCGTTAAGGTGAAGGTGGAAGCTAGCCACAAATGGCTGCCACAATGGCGCTCATTTCTTTCATCTCCCTCCCTCACCTCTCGCCCGAAAATCAATAATTTTGCGAGACAGTGTGAAGAAAATGATCGTTTTCGCACACTTCCCATCAAGTAATATCAACCAAACTCTAATCGATTACTCACAAGATATTAAATTTTCATCTGCTTTCGCACCGTATAGTGAAGAACGTCGGAAAACTCGAGCAAGTGCTCTGAAAGTTAAATTTTCGTTTTTCAATCTTCTGCAATGGTTTTGTTTGTATTGGTGGAAGCATCGTTATTTTTTCGACACTGATGCCAAACAACATCATCGAAACAGCTATAAAAACCACTCAATAAAATGTTATTCCGGAGTCATAGCGTCCCATGTCATGAAAATCAATAGAATAAAATTGTGTTGATATCAATACAATTATTATTTTTACGTTTAATGGGTCTATAATGTAAGTTTTAGCAACTTTAACATTGGGTAAGAAAATTGTATTGCAGAGCTCGGAACACTGCCACGGCTGCCTATGCTTTCAAAAACAGTAAACGGAAAAGTATTAAATTCAATCTAAATGCCTCGGCCAACGAAGAGAAGGGTTAAGGCTTTCCAACGTGAATATGTGAAAACAATACGATCAACGAAGGAAAATATTAAGGAATTATCAACATCGAGTTACTATGCGGAAGAACTTGTTAATACCAAGGTGCCCCAATTCGCATGTGTTATAAATTTGCTCATGTTACGCTCGCGTATAATCAGAATCATATGCAAATGCACTTTCTATATATATATTTATATTTGCAATTGTTCATCGGAACATATCGTTCATACATTTTACTTTAGTATTGAATTGTTATTTGTTTTTTTTCATATGTATTCAAAGACTCGTGTCAATGAAGCGTCACACAGTCTGATAAGTGAATTGATCTATTTACGTGTGCTTTGCTCTTCTCTCACAAACACTATTACCCCATTTTTACACGAGGGTTTACCTATACTACTACAATGGCTAGCTTCCACCTTCACCTTAAATGGAAAGATTATACAGGCAAACCTTTTTTGTGCGGGGGATAGGGACCGCACAAAAAAGTCGCATAAAAAAAATCGTGCGAAACTTCACCAGTAGCTTTGAAAAATTGTGTTCGGTACACATTTTGAAAAAACCTTTTTTTGTGCGGTAGATAGGCATCGCATAAAAAAAATTTCCCCCAAGAAAATAACTCAAATCCATGCCATTTACCGTTCAATTTCCTTTTGTTTCCCTGCTTTGCAATGCGACACTTTGCCTTTTGAGAGGAGCGGAATGATTTCAGAAGTGGATGATTGAGAAGCAAATATGCTTTTTTCGCACTGAAATGCAAACCATCGAGAAAAACTAAATGGACGGTGTATACTTCTTTTCATACACCGCACAAAAAAATCGCACAAAATAAACCGCACAAGAACAGAAAACCGCACAAAAACAGGTTTTACTGTATCCAGTGCTTTGGCACACATAGAATGATTGGTAAAACATATCGGTTGGTCACGAAAGTCCATGATTCACAGTCAGTGAAGGACAAGAATTGCTAGAATGAATGTAGAAACGAAGACAATAAAACTAATTATCATTTTTGAAAAAAAAAATCACTTAACACAGCGCTCATAAAAATATATATAAGCAGAACTAAGTAGGAACCACATTAAATATCAATAGTAAACAAGATTGATTGCTTAATCTGCATATTGGAAATAGCTGATAGCGTGACATATTTTCTAACTCACAGTCGATAAGCATCTTATTTAGAATACTAACTAATCTGGAATGTGCAATTTAAGGGGTCTACTTGAAATAATCTATCATCCGTTTATAGTCTGTTTACCCTCATTTTTGTCGACTTGCACGTACTTATCCGATTGCAATATATGAACGACGCGAATATGGTAATGAAAGAGCTTTTTTCAGCATCTCGCTCATTTACAAGCCATCTGCAGCATACCAGTACTTTATGGTGTATCAAACAAGGGCTTCGCGTTGCACTAGGTTGTGTAAATGAGATTCGGAGAATTCCAAACTCATTCAAATCTGCTGCCTCAGTTCTTCAATTTTTAAATGGGAAATTTAATCAACTGAAATAAACATCTCCCAGCTATATTTCTGCCAGTCAGCAGAATAAAATGCAACGCCCAGACAACCACCGAACACAAACAATTGAATTACTTCCGCCTTACCCCATACCTGTGAAACAGACGCCGACAGCACCGCCGAATCTTCCGGACTATTTTTGTTAGCTCCTCCTCGTTGAAAGCCCGAGCGGCTGAATGCGTATATCGTTATGACCACAATCGGGAACAATGTGTTCAGCACATTTCGCACCGGATGACGTTGCTTCTCCTTCCAAGCTTTAAACATAAAGATTCTCAACAATCTGGTCCCCGTCATGGTCCAGGATTGCCTTTCACTTTTTCTGTGTACACTCGTCAATTACGCGTTCCCCGTTACTTCTCGGATGGCAATGACAAATAGGACGTTAGTAGTTTTTTAACCGCCAAAGGACGAAGTTTAGCATCGTTCCGTAACTTCCATCGCGATGTAATTCCGATCGAAACTACGATTTGCTTTCACAAGAAAATTGCGAAATTTGATTCCTACTGTTTTCACTTTGTTTTGGCTCGGAACTCTCGAAAGCCACGGATGCGAGCGAGAGGGAGAGTTTGTCCACTCACTTTCAACGTGTGAGTGTGGCAATGTCAAACAGCGGGGTGACGAGAGAATACGTAACGCTTAAGTAAAATAACTTTTTGGCCATCTTTTAATGTTGCAGGTATTGGAGGACAATCAAATTTTCAATTGAAAGAAAAGACTTGCATATTTATATGCAGCAATTTTGTAAAAGACTAATTGATTGATTCTAGTCTAGAAATTAAAAAAATATATCCAAATTGTTTTTCCTTCAGTCCTGTTCAGACATCCAGGAATACACCATAGAAAGAACTTTTCGAAAATCCCATTATTTATCGAGTTATAGCGATTTTATTGATGCGGTACTAATCTAGTACGGCCATAACAATCAACTTCAAATGCGTTTTTCTCGAGACTAGTGTTTTCAAATTGGCGTACACGATATCTCAAGTTTTACGGAACCGATTTATGTCGAATTTATATGAATACAATCTGTATGCATCTCTCTATCGCATGAACCTATAAAAAATCGTAGTTTATTAACTCTTCTCTTTTTTTTTAAATTGGGAAATTTGAGAAAAAAAATTTAACAGTATTGTTTTCTTCAAACGACCGCCATTTCACCAACAAACATGTTTTCGACTTGTCTGAAGTTCATGCGATAGCGGCATCTTTACTGATCCAGAATCTGTTCGATTTTTTTTTGTTTCGAATAACCAGAAGGGTTGATATCGTGTACGCCATGGCACGCCTTTTTTAACCCCTCAATTGATCAGATTGTAACCATTCTAATCATGTATATTTTCTTTCCGTTCAGTTTTTGTTTTATTGTTAAAAGATAGATGAACAAATAATGATATCCTGGATATTGTAGATATTCTTTGTTTTATTTTTTTTTTTGATTATTATAGTTGCACTCGGTCGGTGCTTTCGACTCTGCTCAATATCTATAATAATAACATATAGCTAAGGAAAAAAATTATCAACTTGATTTACAAAATAGGGCGATATTTATGATATTGAAATTTTGCTAGCTTATTCTTATAATTAGTTAACGGGCCCTACTGTGTAAATCGAGTCGCTAAGAGTTTTGATCGTTAGCTCTGATTGGCTATTATAGAAACCGAGCAAAGCCGATAGCATCGACCGAATTGAAGCTATCGGTGCAACTGTCATAACCTTTCGAGTTGTTTGGTTTTCTTGTTAAGGCTGGTTTAGAGCTCCCGTGAGCATAAACGCGAATAAACACTTTTTTGTTAATAATTAACCATTCCATATATAAAACGCGAGGAAAACATCTTAAAACGATAGGAAGAAACATTTTCTAGTTGAGAAGATATTTGAACACAATTACCCCTTCATTACGGCAGTGTGCTCCGCCGAAGTGCTACCCCTGTACGGAGCACTGCGCCGAAAAGTATGCACATCGCGCTGGTGTGATCGAAGAGCAGTATGAATTTCATGTCGTCTAAAGACGACGCTCGTACACACTGATCGTACTATCCCACCACCACTTCTGGAAACCCATATTGTCATGCCTACATGCCTATATCGTAATACGAAGCTCAATGCCGTCAACGCGGATAGCCCACCTATTTTTCCTTAATGTAAGTATTATTTACGTAAGCAACAAGGGAAGAACGGTGGCTAAGGGCCCTATTATGTAGATCGAATCGATAAGAATTTTGCTCGATAGCTCTATTTCGCTATTATAGACACCGAGCAAGGTGCACCCGTGGCCGAGTGGTTAGCGTCTCACATTATCATGCCGGATGTTCGGGCTCGATTCCCGTTCTGGTCGGAGGAATTTTTCGTCAAAGAAATTCCCTTCGACTTGCACTGTGGTCACGCGTATTCTAGAGCTTGCCCCTCGGAATACATTCAAGGCGTGTTATTTGGCTGAAGAAATCTCAACTTAGTATTACTAAATGACGCTAGTTAATGCATACGTGGAGACGGCAAAAGTTCCACAGGGAACGTGAACGCCATTCAAGAAGATACCGAGCAAAGTCGACAGCAGAGACCAAGTGAAAACTATCGGTGCAACTTTCATATTTTTCGAGTTGCTTAGTTTGCTTGTTGCATTTGAGGTGGACAGATTTGGGCGGATACAGAAACCGAATAAAAATGGCAAATTAATTTCGAATTATAAATATTTAGATAAACAACTCGACGCGGGACTACACGTTCGCGATACTTTTCTCTTCTCTGTTGGCGTGAGTGGCAACCAGGGGGCACACACAAATTCCTTTAGAAAATTGTTTGTTTCGGTTTGCGTCCCTGATATTTCAAAAAGTTCGATCAAGAACTCGACTCGATAAGATCGTCTCGATTTACAAAATATGAAATGTTGCCGAATGTGATAGTGATAATGATAGTGGATTCGATTTACGGAATAGGGCCCTATAATTCTTCATATCAAAATCGTTATCGTCAACATCGTCAAGCTAAAATAATAAGGGTAATGTTCTTTTTTCGAGATTTTTTCTTGTTTGAGCGATTATTGATTTTATTAAAAATCAATGACTTACAAATTTCAATTCATTAGCCGTAAATCAAGCATTGTGTAAATTCAGCAAATAAAACTCAACAAATGGATAAACTAAAGTGGCGCACGATCTTTTCAAGTTCAAATTCTATAGAAAAAAAAATCGGTCGAACGTTATATATTAATCAGCTTAGTAGTTCGCATCCCGGCTGAACACAACTCCTGTTTGACTTGCTCAACCAATTTTCTGAAACGAATCTTTGCGTTCTTATGTTTCTGTCGACATGACGGCAATACGCCACGCAAAAGATCTTTTTCAATTTGTTTTCTCTGCTGGAGCGTTTTTCTCTGAAGCCGACCATATTGTGCGTCCTTCGATGGTCCACGTCGCAATGGTTGTACACTGTGTTGCTTGCTATTCTTGGGTAATTTGGGTATTTCGCCCCGTTGCAACATTTCCCAAATAGGATCCCTTTCATACAATCCTAAAAAGTCGGGCCTTTTTTGCAGATGATCAGCAATTTGTGATCTTAAGTCATCCTCTAGGAAGCGCTGCTTTTTAACGTTGCATGGCATAGCCAACGGTATCCATAATTTTTCACGATTCCAAACTTTCATCATATCGCTATTGGTCTCAAACTCCGCCGCTCCTGTTGTCGTATCAAATTTTACGACACACTTTACCGATCCGTACCGTCTGACACGACGTTCCATGAACTCCTCGCTGTGCACACGTCCAGATTTCATGTTCCTATAATATATACTGCGATTTGTCGGGAAATATTCCGGCTCTCTACCCGGAAACACATTTAGAATATAACCTTTATATCTATCCCGATGGCAGTATCTGATTGCTTGTTGTGCTTCTTCTTCCGTAGAAAAATATACCAGCATATCGATCAATCCCGCTTTGTTTTGAAAGTTCAAATAGTATTCATCTGTACGGTGAAACCAGCACCGTACATATAATCCTTTTGTCGCAAAGTATTCTCGAATTCTTTGATCCCTTCGACGAATGTGCTCATCACGAAAATTTGCCACATATACCGGACAAAGACTGGCGAGCGGCCAGTTTAGGTCACAGCGAGGATCACTCGTGGAGTTACGTACATCCTGCATATACGTGTTGCATTCCATTTCTTGGTGTATCGCTGAACAGGCGGAGCCGTTAGTAGAACCGAATCCATCCGGTTCTTGGTACATATATTCGTCATCGTCGGAATAATATTGCTCAGGCTCCATCGAGCTATTTGTGAAATCCGGTTCGAACATGATGAAGCCTAGAGGAAGAACAATTAATGAAACTGTTTCGAAATGGATAATTTGGATAACCTCTAATGTGAGAACTAATCCTAGTAACATATGTTTTTTCAAAATTATGTTTTAACCTACATTATAAATAATGGTAAATAATGAAATACTTACAATTGTTTAGTAAAATATACTTATGATTATCCAATTTAATACTAATGTTTACTGCAGTGAGAGCGAGAAAATTATAAACCAATCCGGGTTGACGGCATTGAGCTTCGTATTACGAAATGGGGGAGTAGGCATGACAGTATGGGTTTGCAGAAGAAATGTACACGCTTTTAAAATAAAAATTATGAATGAAAATTAGTTTTCTCGAACCAAATTAGTACTCTATTTAAATGAAAATCACTTTTGCTTGCAAGCAGTGAAAAAATATCATACAAAAATTGTGTCTAAAGATAATTTTATATTATAATGGTAAGTTTTGGTGAAAATATCTGAAAATTCATAGAAATTAGTTTGAATTAGGGTGAGATAAACGTACTTCTAGTAGTTAAATAAAGCCAAGAAAAAAATTTCATACAAATTTTAGTAATTTAAAACTGCCTTAGGGCCGACTAATCTGATAGAGAAGAGTTGGCCTCATACAAACTAATGTCGTATCCAGATGTCGACACCTGAGAGAGAGGAGCCAGCTCGCGTTTGTTGTGATCGCCCTTATGTCAGCGCGAACCATTCACGGTGAACCAAGGGGAAGTATTGGAATATGTAGAAAATTTTAACATTATATTTTTTCGCAAGACATTTTATAAGAAAATAATGTTGACGTCGGACTACATCTTTCATTTCTATACCGGGGTGTAAGTTCAAAGCTTCGAGAACAAGAGTGTTACATTGGAGAAACAGAATTTTGAGCAATAATACCTGCCGGTTGAAAGAAATGGTATGATAACCGCTTCATTCGAAAGAAAAAATATCTACGTGTTATATGTGTGTTACTTATTGATCCAAAAATTTGTTTCCAAAGCTCAAAAATTGCTTTGAAAGCAAGCTATTGAAATCACAAAAATCTGTATATAAGCAGGTAGCAGCTCCGAAATCCTGATGAATGGAGTCACCACCAAGAGCATGTTTGTGCAAATGAAGGGCACTGGAGCATCGTGTTCGTTCAAGCAAGGCCAAAAAGGAGTCCACCGAAGAGAAGAATAGTATCGCTAAGAAGGCGACCAAGAAAGCGTCAGCATCGAGCTGGTGTGGCTGCCCGGAAGCAAAAGTCAAACAAATCCTCGAGCATCGCTGCATACAAGCCGAAGCCATAGAAATCAGAAGCAGCTTCGTTAAAAACTACCGTCGCCACACATAACGCACAACACGAGAGTGTTTTCAGCAAATCAAATCCAGTTCTTTTCAGAAAGAGTATATCAAATACTGCGCTCAAATACATTCTTTTCGTAATTTCTCCGATCAAGTGCGATCAACGTAAAATTACATCTTTCGAGAACTTATAAGGGGTACAATGAATCTTGAGAAAAACAAACGGGAAGTGGGTATTGTGAGGAAGGGCAGAGTGCTTATTAAGAATGCAGACACAGCATCATTTTGATGGAACCTATTCTTATTTCCATCGGACACAAACAAAATTCCCTCAAAATGCACCTGGGAGAAATCAATGTTGACTCTTTTCATTGGGAGATTAGCGCTTATTTTGTATATTCCACATACGCTGCATATTCAAATTGTATCGGAGAATATACAATTATGGCTCACATTGCAAAAATCGATTCACCGAGCTTGCAGCAATAAATCAAACTGGAACCAGTTAAAGAATGAAAGAATTCACGAAAATTGAATGAACGATCGGAAAAAGTCACAAATGAGCGCAAAACACCCATTAATTCAGTTTACTTCTTATTTCGGATATTTTTTAGAAATCATCGAAATAGTTCTTTTAGACAACTATATCGGAATTATCAAAAGTAAAAAAAAACTTGTTCGAATGAGCCGATGCTGCTGGAAGTCATGATGTGGGCTGACCTGGTACATATTTTATTATTTCCTGATCATGTAAGTGCTCAAATTTTTATCCCCCATATATTCCTGTTAGGCGTAGTCCTAAGTCAAAAATAAAATCGCGGATAAAAACGCACAAATGATCTCACAAACAAAAGTTCACGTCAAGTTTCAACACTTTTCTTATAAATGAATGACAACAATTTGCTTGATTGAAATTGTCCGATATGAATTTTCTTGATGAGAATTCGTAAAAAGAATAAGAAGAAAACAAACTACATTCAGCTGGCTCCTCTCTCTCAGGTCGACACCATTCCGCCGTCAACGCGAATGATGACGTGATGACGGTGACAAATATAGTGCGCTACACATACAGCGTCACCGTCACCGTCCCGTCAACTATTCTCATTTGCCGAAGTTGTCGGTGTTGTATATGTGAATGTTATACTTATGACAGACATACAGCTGTACTTGCGTTGTACTTCGAAAATTGTATGTCTGTCACCATGTACAGCGCTAGAACCATGCAAGCAACTCGGTACAATCGCTGTACCTGTACCGACCTGTTTTACCGCTGTACATGGCTACAGTTGTACTGTGCGCAGCGCCATAGACGGTTAGTGGTGGGTAGCATGAACAAGCAGAATCAAATCACTTGATAAACGTTCTTTTCATTGACTTTCTCTTAAGTTAATAACTCAGATTGGAAACTTGTTTGTTGTGTTTGATAGTTTAGACACTAAATAAAAACCTTTTTCATTGAAATATGTGGTGGAAATTGGAAAAATATCTGATTGCCAGTTTGACATACGGTACAATGTACAACCAAAGTATGTCTGTCATGGTACGATGGTACCTGTACAACGCTGTACACGTACAACGCAAGTACAGATGTATGTCTGTCCCTGGTATTACCATACGATTTCTGTTGGAGATTTCCAACAGATCCACGGATCGGGGTGTTCCAAAATAATAATACCACATTCAAACAACCGAAAACTAAGGTTTTATGTTCTGCGAGGAATTATTATTTTCCTGAAAATGGTATTACATTTGTTTACAAATTATATTATAAATTACAAGCTTTCCGACTTACGTTTAGTCCCTTTTTTGTGGGTTATGTATTCTCTTCCAATTCAGGATTTAGGAGTTTCGAGTAAGTTGAACGATAATCAATGTTGCTCTAACCGTACTATCTGTCCGTACTATAATATTAAGGCATGAATATTTATCCGTACTATAGATTAAGGCATGACTAAGTAAATAATAATTTAAGTTTTACCTTTTATATAGAGTTAAGTTCAATATAGGTTACGTTAAACAATAATTATGATTTTAATTATATATATATATGAATTCACTGTGGAAACAAATAGACTAATTCAGTGTATTAGTTTTATAAATTAATTTTAAACTTAAATGTAGTTACGTTTTGAACTAGCTTGAACAATTTGGTCCAATTTTAGATTTAATTCACGAGGTTTCCTTGCTCTTTCTTTGAGATTTTGTGTTTTCTATGACTTATAGAATACTTAGAATAAAGAGTGACAAATATTGTTTATAACGCTATTGTTTGTGGGATAATTGTGCTAGACTCGACTGTCGATACTGGGTTCTTATGTGCTGGTCGAAAAGGAGCTACAGTGAAGGCGCGTTGGCGTAGACTCGCCAACACTCCCCCCAGGTACGTTGATCTCCAGGTCGACATACTAATCATCGCGCCGTACATCTAGCACAGCCAGTTTAGCAACTGGTCGCTCGTAGACACCGTTCCCTGTTTTCACAGTTGCTGATCGAGGTTGTCCATCTCTTCCAGGACAGATTCCGATGACCTTCCCCCTGGGCCAACAATTCCGGGGATTTTTAGGGTCAGCAATGATTACCACGTCGTCGATTCCAATCGCCTTCGTGTTGATAAACCACTTAGTTCTGCGGGTGATCTCAGGTAAATACGAACTCAGCCAACGTTTCCAAAATCTATTCGCGAGTATCTGCGATGCACGCCAACACTGCCGTAATGCGGCACCACTGTCTTCTAGAGTGCACAAAGGTTTGGTACCATCGGATGATCCAAGGAGGAAATGGTTTGGAGTCAAGGCTGGGCCGGAATCGTCATCGATCGGAACATGAGTAAGTGGTCGAGAATTCACTACGTTTTCAATTTCGGCCAAAACATTTCGCAGTACTTCGTCCGTCAGTTTTTGCGTTGACAAAATAGCCGTCATGTTTCGTTTGACTGTTCCAATCAATCTCTCCCAGCAGCCGCCCATGTGTGGAGATAGAGGTGGGAGGAAGACCCATTTGGTTTCCGATGAAACGAACGCCTTCATCATCTCTTCTATGTTGACCGAAGCTTCTGCCTTCTGCATCTCACGACATGCTCCGACAAAGTTGGTACCGCGATCACTATAGATCGTTCGGGGCGTACCCCGACGCGAGATAAAGTTGCGCAGCGCGATGATGCACGAATTAGTGCTCAGCGAATGGACGATTTCAATATGGATGGCTCGTATTGTCATGCAGGTTACGAGGATCCCCCATCGCTTTTCCGATCGCCTGCCTATTACGACTGTAATAGGACCGAAGTAGTCCACGCCTACATGGGTGAACGGTCGAGCGAATGCGTCCAACCTGGTATGTGGGAGATCTGCCATGATAGGGGGCTGCGGAATTGCCCGGTTATTCTTACATCGTTGACAACTGTTGCGTACCCGTAAGTAGGTACTTCGAAGTCGAGAAATGGAGTAACGTTGCCGTATCTCGTTAATTACAGTCTCGTGATTCTGATGGTGGTATTTTTGGTGATAGTGTGCAACAATGAGACTGGTAACGTGGTGGTTACGGGGTAGAATGATCGGATTCTTGGCATCTTCGGTCGCGAACTCACAGGCAGAAATACGACCTCGTATCCGCATGATTCCGTGTTTGTCGATCCAAGGGGTGAGTTTATACAAAGCGCTAGTTTTCGGAAGCGTGGCTCCACCAGACTGGTGGAGAAGGGTGTATTCGTCGGGGTAGGCGTCCTCTTGTGCTTGCCGGATCAAATGGGATTCAGAGGCGGTCAGCTCTTCCATTGAAGGATGGCCATTCGTAACTGCCTGCCTTTTCATCCTCTTAATGATATTGTTGGAAAACCGAAGAACGTATGCAATTGTGTTCACCATCTTTCTCCAGCTACTGAAGTCACTGAAGCAGAGAAGCGGCTCAGTTTTCTGGACATGCATCAACAAATACGGGCGTAGTTCGGTCTCTGTTGTCCTAGTCACGGTTGGTTGTTGCGGCCAATACTTCTCAGTGCACATCAGGAAATGTGGTCCTGTGTACCAACGAGCTTCTGCAGACATGTCTGGTAGTTTCACCCACTTAGTGCCATCGTCCGCGACATTTTGCTTGGTAGGAACCCAGCGCCAATCTGCTGGTTCTGTGGAGTCCAAAATTTCGCTAACTCGGTGGGCTACAAATGGTGTAAAACGCCGATGATCCGAATTGACCCAGCAGATCACATCTCGTGAATCTGACCAAAAAATTCGCCGAGTGATGTTCACAGATAAGGATTCTTTTACTGTGGAAGCCAATCGAACACCCAACACCGCTGCTTGAAGTTCCAATCTAGGAATCGAGTGGAATTTCAACGGAGAAACTCTGGTTTTCGCAGCGACTAACGTGCATTCGATGGTATCGCCATGGGAGTAACGAAGATAGCAAGCTGCAGCCATTCCATCCTCACTCGCGTCTACAAACGTATGGAGCTGCACGTCGGAAAAATCTGCTGGAATTCGACTGCGATAGCAACGAGGAATCTTGAGCGTTTCGATTTGTGGGAGGATCTGAAGCCACGTCTGCCACTTGGAGAAGAGTACTCCGTTAATTTCATCGTCCCAATCAGCTCCGGACCGCCAGACTTCCTGCATGAGGATCTTCAGGTACATCAGGAATTGTGCAATTAACCCCAAGGGATCGAACATAGACATAAGGATTCGTAGCATTTCCCGCTTTGTCGGGCAACGTTGACCCTCCAGGAGGGGGCGCTCGTATCGGTTCCATCCAACTTTATATGAGAAGACATCAGACGCGGTACACCACCACATCCCCAACACCTTCTCCGTGGCCAATTCCGGAGCGAGGTCAAGGTTCTTCTCCTTCGTACTGTTCTCATCCAGGGCTCTCAGTACCCGTTGAGAATTACTGATCCAGTTTCTGATCTCAAAACCGCCTTGCGCGTGTACGAACGTAACCTGCTTTGCCAGTTGTATTGCCTCTCCTTCCGTATCGACGCTAACTAGCATATCATCCACGTAGTGACGCTTTTGAATAACGTTTGCTGCTGTCGGGTACTGGTATCTGAACCGCTCTGCATTCATATTCTTCGCATATTGTGCACTGCTTGGCGAGCAACAAGCACCAAAAGTCATAACACGCATCACATAGGTTGACAGCTGACCATCCTCATCTCTCCAGAAAAAGAGTTGACAAAGTTGGTCTTCGTTCCGTATCGAGACTTGATGGAACATCTCTCGCAGATCACCCGTTAGTCCAATCGCACGCTCACGGAACTGGATGAGAATAGAGAACAACGATGCAAGCTGGTCAGGCCCCGTCAGAAGAAATGAATTTAGTGACTTTCCGAAAGCAGTGGCTGCAGCATCCCACACGATGCGAATTTTCCCAGGCTTATTAGGGTTCTTTACTGGGAACACAGGAAGATACCAGGTGCGACGGTTTGGGCGTATAAGTTCCTCCTCTGATAGCTTTCGGATATAGCCTTTGCGTAGATAATCAGAAATTTTCTGTTGCAAGACTGCTGCAAGCGAAGCATCTCTCATCAAGCGTTTCTCGAGGTATTGAAACCGACGCATTGCCATCGCTCGACTATCTGGAAGACGGACTTCGTCGTAGCGCCAGAGTAGTCCGGTCTCGAAACGTGTTCCCGTGAATTTTGTAAGAGATTGAAGAAGAGATTGTGCTCGTTGTTCGTCTCTGGAGAGTAGAGATGTTCCCGATTTAACTACACCTAAACTGTCTGAAGAGAAATACCTCTTCATCGCCTGATGAAGGTCATCGTCTGAACGGTTTTCACACGGACAAATGTGAAAAATCGAATGTACTAGGTTGGGTGTATCATTTTCATTGGCGCCCCCACACACTGTCCAGCCTAAGCGGGTCTTCACTGCAAGCGGTTGATTTGGTCCTCCTTCTCGACTCTTGAGGACGAGAGTGAGGTGTTGATCCTTCATCCCAATTAGGATTCTTGGTCGCACAGCTTCGTAGGAGAGGATGGGAAGGTTTCGGAGGTGTGGATACAGGCGAGATAATTCCTCTATGTTCAACGTTTGTGGTGGAAGTAATAATTCGTTGACCGTCCTTACTCCAGTTAGGCTGAATTTATGGGATTCGTCTCGTATTCCAGCAACTTCAAAACTAACGACTCGTGAGGTTTCTTCTTGGCGCTGTGTGCCGCCTGTCCAGTGCAGACAGAGGAGTTTTACTTCCCCTTCAAGTCTCAGCTCATCTGCCAAATCACTGTCCACTAGTGTCAAACTTGACCCGTCATCTAGGAAGGCGAAGGTACATATGGAGCCGTGCTTCCCATGTAGACGTACTGGCAAATAACGGAATAGAGTTCTGCTAGACTTCACTTGATGAGTATGACATCCCTGATGGTTTGAACTCGAACTTGATTGAGGAGTAATCGCTTCTACGACTTCAGCGTTCGGTGGTTTTTTCTCGTCGTTATGCAATAATTCATGGTGTTTAAACTGACAACCATTCTTACCGCATAATCTTGCTTGACATCCCCCATAGTGTCGTCGCAAGCATCTACGACAGAGTCCGTATTCTCTCACAACTGCCCAACGTGAGTCACGCGACATTTCTAGGAACCGTTTGCATTTACAAATGGATTTGCACATCCCTTTACATATCATGCAGCCTTCGCTTGCTGTCCTCACAAAGGATGATTTCTGGGAGTATGTTTCCGGAGAGACGTCCTCGGAGTGAGAGTTCACGAAAGTGTTACCTTTTTTATTTCCACGGTTTTCGCTCCGCGTTGTTCTTATGTCTCCAATATCATTCGGAATAGTTATAGCGCTAGCAGCCTCTGCTAGGGAATAAAGCCAGTGGCTAAAAGAAGCCAAGTTAACTGCCGGCAGCGTTTGTCTGTACTGGGCCCAATTCAGTTTTATGGAAGAAGGCAGTTTACTGACCAATTGATGCATCAACGATACGTTGTAGAGGTGCTCTTCTAACCCGCAGGCGTCCACCGTAGCACAAAAGTTGTCCACGCTGACAGCGAAATTTACAAGGGTCTCCAGCTTATCTTCCCTCAACGCGGGTAGTGAGTTGATCTTCGCGATTAGTGTGTGTACGATGGCTTCCGGCTGTCCAAATAACATTTTTAGAGTCGTTATTACGCCAACCACATTTGTCGGGTGCATCAGACGACTTTTAACCGCTTCGTATGCTCGCCCTCTCAAACATTTTTGCAACCGAATGATGTTTTCTGCATCCGAAAATCCACAAATCGCTGTCGTGCTGTTGAAGGATGACAAGAATAGAGGCCACTCCTCTGGGTTACCGGAAAACGTGGGTAGCTCCTTTGAGATTGCTTGACGCGCTGCCAGCTGTTTCCGGGTTAGCGGACACTGTTCTACGTCATCATCATCATACACTGGACGGTAGTTATTCTGCTGTTGAGGAACGGGAACGAGAGTCTGATTCGGTACCTCGCACGTGGTTTGTGGTAGCGGAGCGCAGTTGATTCGTTGTGTATTGATTTGAGAACGGTTGCAGCTCGTGCAGCCAAGAGGGGGCGGATTATCTGGTTGGTTTCCGTTTTGATTCACCGTTTCATCCATCCACTCCTCCACGCGGCTCATAGCATCGCCGTCATTCGAACCACCTTCACTAGCCATTTCTTCTAGTATCTTGTACTTCTTCTCCAGGAACTCTTTATCCTTGGCTGCCTCATCTGCAGTTCGTCGACGTTCCAATTCACGTTCCTCCTCTAGCTTTCGCAACTTTAGTTTTAAGAGTGTTTGTGTCGATCGGTTGGACACTCCTGACGCGTTCGATGCAGGTTTCCTTGGCAACGTCTCTTTTGCATTTGATATCGTTTTACTTAATACAGGGTTTGCTGACTGTTTCAGTGGAAGTGATGTTATGTTCGGAATGGTCTCATTTGCTGATTTGTTTCCGATTGAATTCACGACCTGTGATTGTTGAGTGCCTTTTTGTTGAACGAGGGATGCAGAGGAAGTTCCAGGAACGGCTTCTGGTTGCTTTTGACTTTGACTACCAAGCAGCACAGGAGGTTTGATGGTATTTGAACACGTATCCTGGACACCGGTTGCAGCTTTGCATTTGGCGCAACTCCAGGGTTGTTTTTCAGATACCTGTGTTACCCCAACACATTGGTAGTGATGCCATTTTTGGCATACATCACAGCGCACCATCTGGTTTGTATTTTCCCCATGACATATCTGACATGATCTTCTGGGAATGGGTGTTTCTGAATCCTCCGTAACCACCTTTTGCGTACCATCTTGACCACCAGTTTCACTCTCCGCTACATCATTGGTTTTTTTCGAACGTAAACCTCTACTCGACATGATCTAGTTGATGAATTATTCGTATGTAAACGAAAATAATAAATTGTTGGAGATTGCCAACAGATCCACGGATCGGGGTGTTCCAAAATAATAATACCACATTCAAACAACCGAAAACTAAGGTTTTATGTTCTGCGAGGAATTATTATTTTCCTGAAAATGGTATTACATTTGTTTACAAATTATATTATAAATTACAAGCTTTCCGACTTACGTTTAGTCCCTTTTTTGTGGGTTATGTATTCTCTTCCAATTCAGGATTTAGGAGTTTCGAGTAAGTTGA
Organism: Toxorhynchites rutilus septentrionalis; assembly: GCF_029784135.1. Lineage (NCBI taxonomy): Eukaryota > Metazoa > Arthropoda > Insecta > Diptera > Culicidae > Toxorhynchites > Toxorhynchites rutilus. Next base: position 304,440,663 of record NC_073746.1, on the reverse strand, counting down.
ACGATAATCAATGTTGCTCTAACCGTACTATCTGTCCGTACTATAATATTAAGGCATGAATATTTATCCGTACTATAGATTAAGGCATGACTAAGTAAATAATAATTTAAGTTTTACCTTTTATATAGAGTTAAGTTCAATATAGGTTACGTTAAACAATAATTATGATTTTAATTATATATATATATGAATTCACTGTGGAAACAAATAGACTAATTCAGTGTATTAGTTTTATAAATTAATTTTAAACTTAAATGTAGTTACGTTTTGAACTAGCTTGAACAATTTGGTCCAATTTTAGATTTAATTCACGAGGTTTCCTTGCTCTTTCTTTGAGATTTTGTGTTTTCTATGACTTATAGAATACTTAGAATAAAGAGTGACAAATATTGTTTATAACGCTATTGTTTGTGGGATAATTGTGCTAGACTCGACTGTCGATACTGGGTTCTTATGTGCTGGTCGAAAAGGAGCTACAGTGAAGGCGCGTTGGCGTAGACTCGCCAACAATTTCCATGGAAGGATATTTGACAATTCATTCCTTTACGTTGACTTCACGGTGACGGGACGTTGTATGTGTAGCGCACTTATACAATCTCGTCATCTGGTGAAAACTTCCGTGTTTTCGAGGTAAATTACACTACAGTAAAACCTATATTTGTGCGGTTTTTTTTGTGCGAATTTTTTCTTGTGCGATTTTTTTGTGCGATTTTCTGTTCTTGTGCGTTTTTTTATGTACGATTTTTTGGTGCGGTGTATGGAAAGAAGCATATTTGACGAAGTTATCGTCTATTTTTTTTTTGATGGTTTCTATGCATTTCAGTGTGAAAAAAGCATATTTGCGTCTCAATTATCCACTTCTGAAATCATTCCCCTCCTCTCATCAAATGCTCTAAGTTTTTGCATGACATGATTTCTAACAGCAACACGTTTCGACATGCAACTAAAAGCACAAAACAGCCACGCGCAACCGAAAAGACAAAGTGTCCCATCGCAAAGCAGAGAAACAAAAGGAAATTGAACGGTGAATGGTGTGGATTTGAGTTATTTTCTTGGGGGAAACTTTTTTTATGCGATCCCTATCTACCGCACAAAAAAAGTTTTTTTTCAAAATTTGTACCGAACACGATTTTTGAAGCTGCTGGTGAAGTTTTGAACGATTTTTTATGCGACTTTTTTGTGCGGTACTATACCCCGCACAAAAAAAGGTTTGCCTGTACTAGATGAGCAGGCCCAAAGACAATTTTACTTTGTTAAAATTTAAATGAAAATTATTACTTGGTATTATTTGATTACTTGAAACACGTATTCTTGACCCTTACTCAACTATTTCCTTATAAATGACCTAATTCTTGCTTGAGCTCAGCATTATAATATAAAATCATTGTTGGACACAATAATGGTTTAATTTTCTTTTACCACTTGCAAAGCAATGCAATTCTCAATCACATAGAACACATATTTGATACAGAAAATTAATTTTTAATTCACAATTTTTATTTTTAATTGGATCAATCCGCCTGTAAATTCATTGTTATGGCGGGTTTACATTAGGGAGATCTATAGCTGTAGTTGGATTTATTCACCCGAAAATAGATGTAAACGGGTGAGAATATATATGATACACTTCTTAAAGCTGGTGAATTTCTCACTAGTGAGAAATCGCTGAAGTTGGATGCAGTTCTACTTCAGGTGAATGAATTCACCAAAAATATGAATATATTCATTATATAAGTTCGCGTTAGTGTAAACGGTTGATGCGATTTCTATAAATATCATCATATTTCTTCACACGAATATATCGCTAGTCTAAACCTAAGTGGTGCGGACTCAATCCACTTCATTATCAAGCAAATTCATACATGTTTTCAAGCGATTTCTTGCAATGAATTTTCAGACCACTAGAGATGCCAAATTTACAAATATGTTTGTAAATTTACAGACATATCTGTAAAACACTTTTTATTTTTGTTGCAGACTTTTTGGATATAACAATATTTCACAGATTTTTGAAAAATAAGAGGCTCTATTCATCACATTAAAGATATTTGACTCACCGCATGACATTTTTCCATAGTTTTAATACAGTTTTAATACTCAACCTGCGGCCCGGCAGACTTTCTGGTTGGCCCATCTGGTGTGTATGAAGTTTGGAACTCATACACATAAGTACTGCCCTGACATCATTGCAGACGAAAGAGAGGATACGGTTATTCACAATTAATGAAAAATTGCATTCTCTGCAGGTAAGGAAAACGTTGAACGAAAATTGTCTCTGATAATTATTTTCTGTTCTAGATAAGATTGTTTTGCTGAAATGCGAGGAGATTTATTGAAAAATAGTTAAGTTAGGGTCAGGACTACGTGTTCTAAGCATTTAAACAACATCGAATAAAAATTTTCATTCTATTTTCAACAACTTACATTCGCTTTCTGGTCTGCTTATGACGAAATATGGGTTACTGTTCGATATTATTACCACAGACATGGTTCATGGCCGTGTGGTGATCTAAAACTTGTATAGCCTTGCATGGCGGATGGAAAATACACACTGCATTTTCTTATAAATTTCATCAACGACAAGACCGCAAGCCTTTGTGGATGTCCAATATATCAACGAAGAAATACTGATTTTTATAAAAATTAACAACGCGTATGTATGTGTAGATCGTTGAAACATTTAAACACACTTACAACACATAAGTTATTTTTTATTTTACAACTAACATATTCACTAGAAATATTTTTTAAGGCAGAGCAACGTTTGCCGGGTATATTTACAGCCATTCCATGCAAACCCGATATAGTGGTTCTCAGATTTTCGTCAAAAGTGCTAATTTTGTTCTTTATCGCAAAACATTAGACCCGTATTTTTTATTTTTTCATTAGAGTGTCCATTTCCATTTTAGGGTGGTCCGAAAAATCATTTTTTTCCACTTTTTCTCAAAAATGACAAATGAAAATGAATAACTTTTGAATCACTGAACCGATTTAGATGATCGATATATCAAATTTAAACTAATGACCTAGCCTTTTATTGAAAAATATTTAACTTGCGAAAAAATAATTATATTTTAGTAATTATTGATTGTAGTCGTTTTTTATTTTTTATGACTTTGGACTAGAGGGCGCTATATTTTTCTTGAAAGCTGAGGATTTTTTACATAACACATCTCGATATCAGAAATGCTATTTTTTCGTTTTTTAGATATGATTTTTCAAAGTTAACCGGTGGTTCGAAAAATCATTTTTAATATCATATCATTTTCATATCATATCATAGATGATCGATATATTAAATTGAAGCCAATAAGCAAAATTTGAAAAAATATCACACTTGCGGGAAGATTGGATTCTAGTCGCATAGGTCTAGTTTAGTCACATAGGAATATTGATCGAAGACTTGTTAAATTAAATGTTAAATTTACAAAATTATAACTTAAAAACGATAATTATAGCATCTCTGATATCGAGATATGTTAGGTAAATAATCCTCAGCTTTCCATAAAAAATATAAAAAAATATAGCGCTCCTATCTTCAACCGAGAAAACTATGAAAAACAAACTCAATCAATAATTCGTTAGGAAAAACGTTATGTCAAAGAAAGAGGGCATTAAAAATGCGTTGCTCAGTGGAAGGCTGAGGTGGATCTTTTTTGACAGCCGTTTTGATTCAGTCCGCACTACCTAGGTCTAAACCCACCCTTATAAAGCGGAACCCGCAGGTGTATGACACGATTATCGCTATCTCACTCTACCTACCGTCACCGCCTATCTCACTAACCCTCTGCTGTAAAAGTTCATCATCGACATCACGATATGTCAGATGGTGGTAAATTGGTAATTCACGATGACGTCGACGTCTGGTGGCGTCTTCCAGTTAGAGCCATAGTTTGGGTCCCAAAATCGTTAGTGTAATCTCTACCAGATTAGAAGACACGGAGCCGGGTTTCAAATTTTAAAATTAGAATGAAAATTTTCACATTATGTTATTTAACTACTAGAAACACGTATTTCTGACTTTCATTCATCCATATGGTCACACAATTCCAACATTGTTGCTGATTTTTTTTTCTCTATAATATAAAGTTGTCTTCATAAACAATTTTCGTGTGAGACTTTTTCCCCACCTGCAAACAAAAATGTTTTTAATTTAAACAGAATACTAATTTGATATGGAGAAGCTAATTTTCATTCATAATTTTAATTTTAAAAACGTTCACTCCGACTGAAAATCAGCTATTCTTTGACGCTCCCCTAAACTAGTAAACGAAGCTCACTGCCGTCAACGCGGATCGCTGTTTTGAAAATTTGTACAAACACTTCTGTGTGCGTTTATCGTATTTTTACATTGTCTAATCTTATCAAATCTAAAATAAGATATATGTTGATTACACCAAGCATGCAAGGGATACTTTTTTTACTAAAGAATACGTGCGAACACGTAAACCTGTTTCCAGAGCTGTAGACTTAACCAAAGCTGCCTACACTGAGAGAAATAATTAGTAAATATAACGAATTTTTTGGTAAATACTACCAATCTATAGTCATTTTCGACCGTACTAATAAACACATATGTCAAGCAGAACCATGATTCGGAAGCCCAATATCGGCTACATTTTCTCGGAGAAAATGCACGTATCAGAATTATATCCTTATTATACCTCCGTATTGCCTTATGGGAACAATGAAAATGGTTAATACGCGCTTTTCTCACCAATTTTCAGATATGACAATATCCAAGCTTACTAATGTTATCGAGTAAAATATACTAATCTCTGGTAGGGATGCGGGTTTGTTGACAATATGTACAAAAAATTTGTACATTCTACTAATTTTGCATTACCAAATGTATTTAGTAGTTTTCGACCGAGGATTTTTCTAAGGGTAGGGTCACATCACAGAAGAAATATGCCGCATAGGATTACAGTAGAAAGATAAAAATAGAAGATACCCGATACGAAGTATCCATAAGAAGTATGTACATGTTACTATATACAACAGTAAAAATCGTTGAAGATTGTCTACAAAAAGAGGGGAAAATGTGGTTCGGCGTCGTTACATTGATGTATGAGCAATCTAAGACAAAAAATATTGATCTGTTTTTATAATAATACATTTAACCCATTAGTGCCCAGCGTATGAAATTTAATACGCAAAAATGCTCGTTTTCGAAAAACTGTTCTTGATGAAACTAAAGTGTTGAGCGCATTTTAAATGATACCACATGACAATTTAAGAGTGTTTTTTTGTCAGTATCATTTTATCTGTCATTTTTGTTGTTTTGTTGTGTATTGAAGCTTGCAAAGTTCGAGTTTCCCGCAAAAGTCACAAAGTAAACATAACCTACACCTGGGCAGTAATGGGTTAATAGTAATATTCCTTGCATATCCCATGGTTATTGAATCTCATCCATTTCTGAAAAAAAATCTTTAAATCTGATTTTCCAGGGGCCGGAATTGAGGAATTGAGTGGTAAGGACCTATTGTGCTTTTCCTGTTTTTTTTATTAATCCGTTTATTTTTACAGGCTCAGTTACATAAGTTTAAAGGAGCCATACTCCTGACTATATTTCTACTAGCATATATTAACATGTTTCCTTAATTCTATGGTTAATAAAATAGGAAACCGATTACTCGCGGTCGACTCGAGTTTAGAAGGGTGACACATTTTCATTAGGAAAAGGATGGGATGTAAGGAGATGTGTTCACACTCACACTCACATTCACATTAACATTCTCATTCACACTGACACTTCACACTCAATTCTTAAAACTATCCTTACATCTAATATGTATTTACAATTTAACTTATTCTAATGTTAGTAGGATGGGAACCGATAGCTCGTGAAGGACAAAAAGGAGGGGAAAAGGATGTATGAACACTGACACTCGAAGATCGGTAGCTTTAAGGAAAACATATATTTGGGACATGTAATCAACGTCTAACCGAGCCAACACATCTCTCATCGGCACATTGAGTTGCTTTCCTCGAGCCCGAAGGGAGTTTCCTAAATTCGATCTGGCGACAAGATATAACTCGCACGACCAAACAACGTGTTCGATGTCGTGTTAACCGTGGCCACAAACGCAGAGATTGCTGTTGGCAAGATTAAAACGAAAAAGTAGCGCGTCTAATGCCGGATTTACAATCATCCACAATGAGCGCGATTTTTTTCCTTCAATCGCGATTTTTACTCGTCAACCAATCAGAGCAAAGCGCGAAATCACCCATGACAGTGCGAAAAAAAGATAGAGCTCTCCAAGCTTTGGCTGCGAAAATCGCGTTGTTTTGATAGGAGACACTATATACATCAGACAGGTGGAACAAAATATGCTTGATGGGTGGAACGATATATCGAAAGAAATGTTCAGCTCTGTACATATGAAACGCTTCATAAAGTGAGAGCTGGATCGATCACTTATTGCAAGCGTATTGCTGCATAATCATAATTATTTTTACACATTTTTGTTAATATTTGATTGAATTCGTTAGTTTTTCAATTATTAATTATTTGGAGTTTTATACTTCCATTCACATTTCTAGCGATATGATTTTGTTCCACCAATCTAGTACGATCTTGTCCATAACAAATAATGACAGTATGATTAGAGGGATGCAGGTTTGACAGACAGATTATGACAAATTATCGCGCGATATCGCTAAGCATTGTAAAGAGCTGCATTGAAAAATATCGCGAGTGAGTATTTCGCATGCGATTAAAAGCCTGCATTGTAATGCCGGATTTACAATCCTTCACAATGAGCGCGATTTTCTCTAACGAAAAAAAAAAATTCGCCAACCAATCAGAACGAAGCGCGAGATCACCCATGGCAGTGCGAAAAAAGATAGAACTTTCCAAGCTTTGGCTGCGAAAATCGCGTAGCTTTGACAGGAGCCACTACATGCATCAGACAGTACGAACAAGACATGCTAGAAAGGTGGAACGATATATCGAAATAATTGTTCTGTTCTATACAGATGAGACACTTCTATAAGTGAGAATTGAGGCAAACACCTATTGTAAACGTTTTGCTGCATTATCAAAATTATGTTTAAATTTTTTTGATTATATCCGATTTAATTTGTTAGCTTTCTAATTACGAACCATCAGAAATCACATTCTTTACGCTATGAACGATTTGTTCCACCAATCTAGTACCACCTTGTTCATGTTGTTTTGATCTGTTTCATTAGGTAAGTGTTGATTGATAATAGAAAACATTTATTTGAAATGTCGATCTCAATGTATCCCTTTTCAAAAGAAAAATTAATAGACTTGGTAGAAGAAATGCCAGAGCTATGGAGGATTAACTTGAAAAGCAATCGAGATAATTGTGCAAAACAGAGGATGTGGGAAGAGATAGCGAGCAACTTTTCCGACCTGAGTGTAACTGGTAAATATTTGTTGATATTTTTTTTACAAATCCAATTATCTAATTTTAGCTTCCCCTTTCCACAGGTGGTGCGTATTGCGCTAAAATTTGGAAAAATTTATACGACTGCTGGAATAAGGAACATGTATACTGGAGAACACATAAAAGCGGGGCCGGCCAGAAAACGAAGAGAAAATGGTGCTGGTACGAAAGGTTGTCTTTCCTCCAAAAATGTGGTAGAGATTATGGGCCCACAGAGTCCAATCTAAATTATTCCGACGAATCGAACTCAATTATCGGTACAAGTCGATCATCCGATTCAAATTTGTAAGTCTGAAACACTTTTTTTTAACACTAAAATGATTTGTAAATTTAAAACTTACAGTCAGAACATTTATATGGGAGATACCGGCATGGAGCATCTAGAAGAACATCTTGAGTATGAAGCTGAAGATCAGGATATGTTCGATGTTTTCCCTATAATTTCCTACAGTCCAGAGACCGTTCATTCAAATATAGGGGAAAATGACATGGCTCATAGATCAACTCGTATACCCCAGGCAGTGGAGAATGATCTACAGAAACAACGGCAGGATCTTGTAAATAGAGCTCAAAAAGAAGCAAAAAAAAATCAGAGAGGAAGACAGATCAAGGTGTAAGAAAATTAAAAATGCGAACGAGAAAACAGATAAGTCCCTGGAAGAGGCTTTAGTGGCATTAGCTAGAGAAGATGAGCCTGAGATATTATTTTTGAAAAGCTTTGGTCCATCTTTGATTAAATTGAATGACGAAGAAAAAGCCACAGTTAAGTTAGCCATAGCGAAGATTTTTTTTTTTTGGCGGATTGCAAACAATTCGACAACCCTATGTTCAATTTTTAGTCGGTCTTATACTTATGACAGACATACAGCTGTACTTGCGTTGTACTTCGAAAATTGTATGTCTGTCACCATGTACAGCGCTAGAACCATGCAAGCAACTTGGTACAATCGCTGTACCTGTACCGACCTGTTTTACCGCTGTACATGGCTACAGTTGTACTGTGCGCAGCGCCATAGACGGTTAGTGGTGGGTAGCATGAACAAGCAGAATCAAATCACTTGATAAACGTTCTTTTCATTGACTTTCTTTTAAGTTAATAACTCAGATTGGAAACTTTTTTGTTGTGTTTGATAGTTTAGACACTAAATAAAAACCTTTTTCATTGAAATATGTGGTGGAAATTGGAAAAATATCTGATTGTCAGTTTGACATACGGTACAATGTACAACCAAAGTATGTCTGTCATGGTACGATGGTACCTGTACAACGCTGTACACGTACAACGCAAGTACAGCTGTATGTCTGTCCCTGGTATTATACTTATGACAGACATACAGCTGTACTTGCGTTGTACTTCAAAAATTGTATGTCTCTCACCATGTACAGCGCTAGAACCATGCAAGCAACTCGGTACAATCGCTTTACCTGTACCGACCTATTTTACCGCTGTACATGGCTACAGTTGTACTGTGCGCAGCGCCACAAATGGTTAGTGGTGGGTAGCATGAACAAACTGAATCAAAACACTTGGTAAATATTCTTTTCATTGACTTTCTCTTGAGTTAATAACTCAGATTGGAAACTTGTTTGTTGTGTTTGATAGTTTAGACACTAAATAAAAACCCTTTTTCATTGAAATATGTGGTGAAAATTGGAAAAATTTCTGATTGTCAGTTTGACATACAATGTACAACCAAAGTATGTCTGTCATGGTACGATAGTACCTGTACAACGCTGTACTCTTACAGCGCAAGTACAGCTGTATGTCTGTCCCTGGTATTAGATTAAAGCGCGATTCATATACATCCACTTGCCATTATTATCATTAGTATTGTTAATTTTTGCATTCAGATATGTTTCAATGATCTTGTAATAATATTGTTAAACAAGCCTCTGATGAGTAGTATAATGATGAGAAGTACAAAAAATCTAGAATAATTCGTAATTTTATCATAATTACTGAAGATCATTTCTATAGCTTCAGTATATTTCAGCATTATGCTGAAAACTTTCTATTAATCCATAGCATCTTTTGAATATCGATGTTATTATTACAATATTACTGTTAAGTGCGATTCACATTCAACATCCACGTCACGTTCACGTTCCATCACGTCACGTTGCGTCAAATATTCTCCCATGCAATTCTTATGGAAACATTCACATACATCAGCGACGGTAAGTCGAAGTCGAAGGCAAGTCGAAGTCGAAGTCGAAGGCAAGTCGAAGTTGCCGTTGCCGGTGTATGTGAATGTTTCCATAAGAATTGCATGGGAGAATAATTTACGTAACGAGATGTGATCGAACGTGAACGTGACGTGGATGTTGTATGTGAATCGCACTTAACTGTAATATTGTAATAATAACATTGGTATTTGAAAGATGCCATGGATTAATGGAAAGTTTTCAGCATTAATGCTGAGATATACTGAAGCTATAGAAATGATCTTTAGTAATTATGATAAAATTACGAATCATTCTAGATTTTTGGTATTTTTCATCATTATGCTGCTCATCAGAGGCTTGTTTAACAATATTTTTATAAGATCATTGAAACATATCTGAATGCAAAAATTAACAACAATAATATAGATAATAATGGCTAGTGGTAATTATACGGTAATTCATGAATATGGAACAACCTTTTGATTATAAGTTTTTTTTTTATTTTGATTAATGTATTCCTTTAAAAATAGTTTATCGATCCTTTAAATGCTTTCAATGCTTTTCATTCTTCATTAATAATAGATTTTCAATAATACTTACATATTTGTAATAATATTTTAATTTTTTTTTTATCTGTTTTATAGTGACTTTCAACTCATTTTGGCTGGTTCGTCACTTTTACTTCCATTTTTGGAAGTATGTCGGGAGTGAGAAATGAACTCGTGACCTTTAGCGTGAGAGGCATAGATGTTACCACTACGCCAGATCGCCTCCTCATATTTTAATAATATCTGAGATCTATTTCAGATCAATTCACAAAGATGTTTCCAATAATTTTATTAGTCTTTAAATATCTCATAAAAATTAAACACTGTTTTTATTTGAATAACAACGCCGACATCCATCATATATATTTTTATTAGTGATAATGGTTAGATTATTAAAAAGAGAGAAATATAATAAAAAAAACATGTTTATTTTTCATTCATTCCTCGTTATGCACTACTATTAGTCACTGGTATCTTCCTCCATTGCCACTTTACTGAACCTGGTCCAAGGAAATAGTCAGTAAATTTCTCACGAACAGCATTAGCCTCAGTAGAAAAGTTACGAGCACATATTCTCAACGATGAAGGAAGTCTTCGAATGGCATCAGTTTCTTCCCTCCACTGTCCTGGAATATACTCTCCAGTGCAATCATAAACATCTGCTGTATTGGGCGCAATGTAATTGCGTTGTGAAGGTCGTTTGCGCATTTCATTTATTATAAGGTAATTGTGCAAGCACACAGTCGCCTTAATCATATTTTTCGCTAAATCTTTTCGAGCAGCAATTGGCTTTCTCTAAATTCTCCATCGAGAAGCGAGAATTCCAAAAGCGTTCTCCACCACATTCCTGGCTCTGGATAAACGATAGTTGAAAATTAATTTGTCTGGAGGTAAGAATTCTCCTCCGTATGGTCTCATAAGATTTGTTTTCAATTGAAATGCTGCATCACCAACCATAGTGTATGGAAACATTTCATTTGTACCAGGTAATACAGAAGGAGGTGGGATTTTCAGTGTATCTTCCCTCAAAGCCTGTCCAAGCATAGATGAATTGAACACTCCTGCGTCATTATGTCTACCAGCTGCTCCAATGTCCACTATTACAAATTTATAATCTGCAGAAACTAAGGCCAAAAGTATTAGACTGTGATGTCTTTTGTGATTGAAATATTCTGATCCAGAGTTCGCAAAAGCCTGTAATTGAAAAAAAAAGTTATTGGATCAAAGGTAAAAGTGCTATTCCAATTCAATCATACCTGTACCATGCAATGTTTTCCATCTAGAGCACCAATACAGTGTGGAAAATTCCAGCGAGTCTCAAATTCTTCCGAGATTTTCCACCAAGTTTCTTCTCTGGGTTTGTCGAACACTATTGTTGATAAAATGTTCCATAGAACGGAACATGTTTCGAATACTATGCAACTGATTGTTGATATTGCCACACGGAATAAATAGGACAACGAGGTCATGCCGGACGCCAAATATCTGCACAGGAAAGGTAATGAATATTGCTATGCAAGATATGCATCAGATCATAGACAGAACTTACCTCAATGTGATACATAATCTTTCACCGGGAGAAATTGCCTCACGTATGGAAAATTTTTGTAGTCCACATTGTACTAAAGACAGAAGTGCGTCAAACTGAGCAGGGTACATTCGAAGAAAATTATAGAACATTTTGGGGTCTGTTTCACGTAAAGACGGAACGAGCTTCAACCAAGCTCCTTGTTCTCGTCTTTCCAGAAAAATTGGCCTGACCCACCATACTCTGGGTATTCTAGAAGCATTTATTCTCCGCCTTTTTCTCACTACTATCAACAATCGGATTAAAGCTTGACGTCGATTCATTTTATCTCATAAAAATAACTGGTTTGCACACAACAATAACAAATAATGAAAATAATGAACTGTCATTGGCAGTATGATTGCAGGGATGAAGGTTTGACAGACAGATTATGACAGATTATTGTCGCACCATTGTAAAGACGTGCATTGAAAAATATCGCTAGCGAGAAAATCGTATGCGAATAAAAGCCTGCATTGTAAAGGAAGCATAAAGGAAGCATAACGAACAGTGATTAGACATGAGTCGGGTGCGAATAAAGTCCCGACTCAAGTCCAGACTTTTGAACCACGGTTTGAGGCTAACCTTAGGGATAATTGAGTGAAACCACCGGCCCAATTTATCTTCGTTCCATCTACGTTGCCATTTAGCAATGGTATTTTTACGGACTAAAGAATAAAATTCATTGAAGGCGATTTGACGCTGATAAATGTTGCCTTCAATCGCACCCACCTTTGCTAATGAGTCAGCACTCAAAATTTCTCGTATTCTCTCAAGGAAGTACGGCGAGTGCTTTTTCGGCCTCACTGAACGGATAGCTTCGACAGAGCTAAGACTATCCGTTACAATGTAATAGTGTTCAACAGGTCGTGAGGCGACGCTGTCCAGCTCCCAGTGTATTGCTGCCAATTCAGCAATATACACTGAGCAAGGATTCTGAAGACTGTGGGAGGTGCTAAAAAATTCGTTGAACACTCCAAATCCTGTGGACTCATTCATAGAGGACCCATCAGTAAAGTACATATTGTCATGATTGATACGCCCATACTTTGCATTGAAGATCGTAGGAACGATTCCCGATTGATGATAATCTGGAATTCCATGGATTTTCTCCTTCATGAACAGATCAAAATGTACAGAGGAATTGATGTAGTCAGGAAAACAAACACGGTTGGGAGTATACGAAGAAGGATCAACCTGCATGGAGACAAATTCATGATATGAGCTCATGAATCCAGCATAAAAATTTAGCTGCTGCGATATGCTGCTCAAAATTTCCGATCACCAATGGGTTCATAACCTTACACCGGATGAGGAACCGAAGAGATAATAAATTGAAGCGATCTTTTAGTGGGAGTACGCCTGCCAAAACCTCGAGACTCATGGTATGCGTTGAGGGCATACATCCCAACGCAATACGGAGACAAAGATACTGAATTCGCTCGAGTTTTCTGAGACTTTTCCTGTTGTTTGCATTAAAATTTGTTTCTCTGAAAATCGCAATTTTAGTTCATTTTTGTACAATTCGCGTTCACAGATTCACGCGTTCGCTTTAAGTGCGATTCACATACAACATACACGTCACGTTCACGTCCCGTCACGTCACGACACGTCAATGATTCTACCATGCAATTCTCATGAAAACATTCACATACACCAGCAACGTAACGACCCGTCAGCATACGTTCAACGAAAACGACCGGCAGGGTTTGTAGAAAAGAATAATTGACGAAGACGGACGGCTCGTTTGGTTTTTGTCTGGGCTTTGTGTCTCGGCTTTTGTTTTGATTTGGTTATACAGTAATTTACATCAACATCGACATTAAGCTAATTGAACAGATCTGTGATGCAACACGTTTAATTAGACATTATTACCTCTAGTTGGACATTTTTGTAAACATTGAGTTCGGGGCCCAAATTATGGCCCCACATTGAAAGTCGCCACCAGTCGCAAATGTCCAATTACTGGTCAAAACCGACTTCAATGCGACACTGAGTGGTGCCTCAGCATATCGCTTTATAAGTAACTTACTGTACTTTTTATGCGAACATATCTCTTAGCTCCAAATTTCGGAGTGAAAATTATTCGCGACTAGTTGAAAGAATTATTCTATTTATTATTATTATTGCATAAGTGTCGGACTACGGGGTTTAAGCATATAAATAATTGAATTCAATGATTCTCATTGAATTTTTCAAAATTTAGAACTGATTCTAGGCATGCTGATTTGAAAGAGGGCATTGCATTCGTTTGGCATTTGACGTGACGCTGCTGGTGGAAGCATTGACTGCATGTGTGAATTGGTGGAGACGTTGACGGAACGTAGACGTTCTTCTCCGTAACGTGCTATGTGAATCGCACATTATTAGAAATTCACAGACATTCAAAATTTTCATCACAGAATTTGAAAAAAATAGCTGGCATCTCTGCACGGATATGTGAAACGTTTGTTTTCCGTTTATTTTGCTCTTCTGTTTTATTTTTCTCGCTGGTATTTTACTGGTTTTTACTCAATATACAATTTTTGTAATGGAAAACCGGGGTCACATTAACCCGGAAGATGATCATGGCGAAGATGACTCACATGAAGCCGTCGATCCCGGCCTCTTGGAGGACACAGATGAGGAAGAAATTCCTATGACATCAAAACAGGTAGGTTATTCTGTTTTATCGGAAGATTGTTTCAGTAATAGCTGTCGTTTACTATCAATTAGGTCTTGGAAGCTATGGATCGAGCTTGGATGAACGAAAAATTTGCCTTGCAAATCCTTCCATATGAGGAAGCTATAGTCGACATGGTAATGAGCCAGCTAGTGTATATGGAAGAAAATTTAGCTACGACGAATAAGAACGATTTGCTGTACATTGCCCACCGGATGGAGGTTGAGCGCATACGTTATGTACTGGCCAGCTACCATCGCTGCCGATTGCAGAAAATTGAAGAGTACACATTTCACATCCTCGAAGAGGAATCCAAGCGGCCGGAAGGCATCAAAAGACTTTCGGCGGGAGAGTTGAAATTTGCCAAGGATTTTCACGAGAGTGTAGAGAATCACTTTCAAGAAGTTGCTATCAAACATATGCCGCAAAGTCTCCGGCCGGACGACCACCTGCGAAAGGTTGTTCCCAATCTGGACAGTTACGTGTTCGTTAAAGCCAAGGGGAATTTGGCTGATCTTGCAATCAGCGCGGATCACGAGACGATCAACATTGCCGCCGGATCCGTTCACATGTTTAAGTACAGAGATGTTGAACCACTTGTGCTGGAAGATAAATTTGAATTAATTTGAGCTTGTTTAGAATGATAGGATTATATATTTCGGTTTTAAGTACGTTAATGTATAGAAGATATGGTAAATATTACACGCACGTGCTGATCCTTGAACATAAATCTACGTTGTATATTTCACTGGGTTGTCAGGACAACGCAATGTTTGCTGTCGCTTTCCTGCCATTGTCCTGTCATTTCCTGAACATGGATACAAACAAAAACGTATTTTCCTCCACTAAGAGCTTATATTTTGTGTGAAAATAACAAAAAAGCGATTGTGTAATAATGTTTTGTATTTAGTGCGCATCATGTCTCACAAATGGAATCATAATTTCCCAAAAATTGCGCGCGAAGCGGGTTTCATTATTCGTGAATTGTCGATAGGCCACTGTATTGACTGGAGGTTTATTGGTAATTGGAATAGTTTATGTTGTCATCTCCAAAATTTAATTTCAAACACTGTCTGCAGCATCAATCGATCCGTACGGAATAGTGAACGAAAAGGATTACGAAAAACTTGATGAATTCATCCCGCACATTTGTGAGGTTCCAATCGGAACCGTGTTGAACAATCGCATCCTGGACCCGGCGATAGGTAAATATTTTGTCCTGGCACAATTCAGCGTACAATATTTGCTGTTCTGCAAACAGTTCCTGGATGACACTGTTGTGGAGATTCGGAACACGGCCCAAGATCTGCAGAAGGAAAACGATCGTCTCGAAAGGAATTGTCGGAAGAAAAACGAAGAGATTGTAAGTTTGCACCGGAAGCTGCAACGTGCGGAGAATTTGCAGGCACACCAGCTGGTCTATCCGTGCTCGAAGTGTACGAAAAATTTTATCAGTTTAGAACTTTTGAATGCTCACATGACGAGGAAACATTTCGAGCTGTCAATACCCACAGGGGATGGAAAACAGCAGTCTTCGGGGAGGAAATTTTCGGAAACCGATTCCAATTTGATTCAAACTATAAAACTTGAGCTGGAGGTGAAGCAGCTAAAGGAGAGATTGAATGCAACGGAGAAGGATCTTATCGATCAGCGAGATCGCCATTGCCATTCGTGCACCGCTGGCGCAAATCAGGTAGTAGCAGCAGCTGCTGCAGTAGGACAAGTGGCGATAGAGCACCACAGCGTTGGTATACAAAGCAATTTAGTGGACACAAAAGATGTGGACGAGAAAGAAGTACAGACAAGCATTGACAGCCAAACGAAAACTCCCCCAAGGTATGTTTTTATATCATTTAAATTAAATTGGCTTTATGCTCGATATCCGATGACGATTGTTGTTTAAGCTCTTTGATCCGATTGTTCACATTTAGTTTTTCTTTTTGCTCATCTTACGAAGATTACAAATACATCATTCAAATCACTTATAACGCAAATTTATCGTCAGAGTAAAATGAATATACATCTGGGAAGGTTAATGATCAGAATAGTGGTGAAATTTCCATTTCGATAAACAAACGTTAAACAAACAAACAAACGGATTTCCTGGCACAGGGCGGACTCGATTATATACAGTCTTCGATTACGATTATTACGATTACGATTACGATCACTGTATATATAGGGTTTGGAAAAAAGAAATGTCGTATTTCTGATCGAAATTTGACGCTTTATTTAACATACTTAAAATTATCCAATTTAAGTCAAATATGCGCCGTTTTGTTTGCAAACTTGTTGCCATTAGGAAGACAACTTCATTATACAATCCAACAACACAACCCCCCCCCCCCCTCCTTATTTGCAAAAAACTCAGACAGCCAGTTTTCGCTAGTCTCGTTTGAGGCCAACTTAGTATCACCAAGAGCGTTTTGCATGGACCGGAAGAGATGATAATCACTTGGAGCCTGGTCCGAACTATACGGTGGATGTAATAGGACATCCCATCCGAGCTCCCGTAGCTTCTGGCGGGTCATCAAAGATGTGTGAGGCCGAGCGTTGTTCTGGTGGAAAACAACACCATTCCTATTGATCATTTCTGGCCGCTTCTGGTCAATCGCCTGCTTCAAACGGTCAAACTGCTCACAGTAGAGAACTGAGTTGAGGGTCTGGCCATAGTTGAGCAGCTCATAGTGGATGATTCCCTTCCAATCCCACCAAATACACAGCAAAACCTTCCTGGCCGTCAATCCGGACTTGGCGATGGTTTAGGCCGGCTCACCGCGCTTCGACCACGACTTTTTTCGCTTTAGGTTGTCGTACGTGATCCACTTTTCATCACCAGTCACCATCTTCTTCAAAAATGGGTCGAGTTCGTTTCGTTTCAGCAGAGCATCGCTGGGGTTGATTCGGTCTAAAAGATTTTTTTGCGTCAACTCGTGTGGCACCCATACATCCAGCTTTTTTTGGAATCCAATCTTCTGCAAATGGTTCCAAACGGTTTTCTGGTCTATGCCAATCTAGCGAGTACTTACATGCCGGTCTACTTGGATGATTTCAACGATTTTATCGGTTTCCACGACGATTAGCCTACCAGTACGGGGTGTATCTTCGACAGCCACGACAGCCACCAACGCTGTGCTGTGCGAATCGTTACAGTATCGGGTCCATAAACTTCGTTGCAGTTTTACCTCGCAGGTAGTAAAAACGTTAAATATGGCGAATTTCTTACTTGGTGGACTCCATCTTTGACGCGCTATAACTTGGGACTGAAAAGGACAATCACAATACTGTCGAAACGACACTTGTAGCACAGATTGTCGGCTTTAAATAGCCGTATAGTATGACCCGTCTTGATAAGTACAACACAAGATATGTTTAAGTGTTGCCATATATTGACAACATACGACATTTCTTTTTCCCCAACCCAATATGTACCTGCGACACTGACTTTAAAACCCAGAATCTCGATATCCCTCACCCGAAAGAGAATTTTTCCTTCGTTGCTTAATTAACTGATTGCTATGATTACAACAGTTTCTTAAAGCCGTGCCTTCATATTTCAGATTATCTCCAACGCCTCCAATTCTCTCACCATCCCCTACACGTCAGCCCCAACTACCCCCGCTGCCTCCAGTGGATTACATCTCGAAATCAGACCTGGACGCAATTCTTCGCGAACAGAGGGAACAGTTCGACAGCTGGAAGTCGATCGAACGTCAAAAGTTCAACCAGGAAATCGAAAGTGTGCGCAAAAGTTTAACTGAAACGATTCAAGAACTTGAAAAACGTGATCGAACGACTCCTCCGCCACCCGCGCAAGTAGTAACGATCGAGCGCAACACTGAACAGGATGACAACATCTGGAAGCGACGATACCACGAGTTGGAACTGATGTATGAAAATAGCCAACGCCAGGTGAGGGAAACCATCGAGAACATTGAGTCGGCCTATGGAGAGAAACTTAAACAATTCGAACGACTGATGGATCGAAAAGAGGAAACTGCACCTGTTTCGGTTGCAAGCGCTCCGAAAGTTGCACCACGTCTTCCCCATAAACCTACAGAAAAACTGCCGATCAAAGCATTGGTAGATAATCTTGAGAAGCAAATTCCCGTTCGAAATGTGTCTAAATCATCTGTTGTTGAATCGAATGAGTCCGATGTTGATGAAGATATCCAGCAGCATGATTCTCCTTCGGAAGAAGATGAACAAACTGAGAGTGATGAAGAAATTCGATCTCTTGAGGCAGCTAGAGCTAAATTATTGGCTAGAATCAATGTTGTTAGTCCACCTGTCGTTGCTGCGCAACAAGGAGACATTCCGGCAAAAGCTCCGAAGAAACCGCTCAATTCGCCTAGAAGACAAATACTGAACACTTTCAAACATCGGTTGAAGGCACTGGGAATCGACCCAAAAGCGAATACTCTTCCGAAAGACGATCTGGACGCAGCGACCGAAGCATTGGCCGAGCGAAGAGATACCAACAAGAAGAAGCATAAAAGTTTCTTCATAACGAGAAAACAACTTGCGGCAACGGTAGATCAAATAACTAAAGGTAAAATGGGTGAACCACGGTTTGCTAAACCGAAGGTAGATGAAAAAACCAAACCGGTCCCAACATTAAGACTTTCCTACCAAGCATCAGATCGTAAATCGTCACTCGATTTATTACCCTCAAGAATGAAACTAGCGTCATCCCTGGGGGAACGTCAGATCGACCAAAAACAACCTGCGATGAAATCGAATATTTTTAAAGCTAAATCCACTTCTGCAGCTTCCTCCTCAGCGATTCCAGCGCTTCCAGAAGTCACGCTCACAAGTGACGATATAATCACAGTTCAGGCGGAAATACATACCGTTACGGAAGTAAAAGCAACAAGTCCCGTTCTCTCTGACCACGCACAAACACTGGAGCGACTGCTGGAAACACCGGTGAAACGGGTTGGCACTCCACCCGATGTGATAGCATCCGCCGAACGTGGGTTGAAGGAAACCAATGAATCGGATATAAGTGATATCTTGGAGGCGGTTCCCTTGCAACCGAAACCTATTCCTAAGAAGAGAGTGCTTTTCAACCTAAACAATAGCGAAAGCACGGAGAAAGAAAGATATGAAGTTCCAACCTCAAGTGCGGATAAGCCATTTGGACCGACACTCTCCTCAACCGCTATCGAAGTTTCCAAGGTAGATGAGGAATCCGATTGGAATATCAGCAGTTTCGAGGAAGAGAAATGAACATAAGCCAAAAAACGAAAATGTGAATAAATTGATTTTCCGTCCGTACAATATTTATTTACAGCCTCTCTTTGAGCATATTGCTTATTACCTTCGTCTCCTGTTCCGAACTTGCGTCCAACCAGGATCTATTTCTTCTTCTACAAAATCGGTCGTAGATCCTTGGGAGCTGGGCATAGAATTTCCACCCATCGTTCTACCAATAGATGCGGGTCCCACCTCCATATCCTGGTCATCCATATCTTCATCCTCGGTCCCACTACTGTCCTCAATTGACTGGAACTTTATCCGGTTTCCCGATCGGATCCAAATTTCACAGGGACCCATTCGGGTTAATTCTTCCTTTACATTTTCCACCTTGTTATTTTTCAGCATATTCAGCAAATTGATCAAAATTTCGCTTATTTCTGAAACAATAGCACAGTTGAGGGTCGGAACATTGAGTACGATTGGCATCAGCAAATACCATAAATAGATTCATCCTCGCAGATGGTCGCAAATTCCTGATCCATGATTTCTTCTATCACTTCCCTGAGATCGATGGAATCCACGTTCTTCTTCTCCGTGCAGTAACAGGTGATATAGTCAATGATTTCAATCGCAGTCTGGAATGAAAAAGGTTAATTAGAGATGAACTTGGAAGGCGATTCTCGATTTTACGTTTAGACCAAGCGGACCGCCCATGCCATGCTCGACGGCAAGACGTAGTGCTGTCCAGCGGTTGAATACATTTTCGACGACCTCTTTGAAGAGAGATTGTAATTGTGCTAGCGGCAGTGGAACATCGGTGCCCGTTGCCATTGCCATGTTGGATATATTTAATTTTTTTTAGAAATTTTCACATGCATGAATTCACTATGCACAAATTCAAAGCGGTAAATATTTTGAGGCACATTTTGTAGCTGTCAAAAGTTCATGTTGTTCAAGGCGGTATAATAAGGTGGAACGTTATGTCAGAACTGCCGTTCAGCCATTATACTTATGACAGACATACAGCTGTACTTGCGTTGTACTTCGAAAATTGTATGTCTGTCACCATGTACAGCGCTAGAACCATGCAAGCAACTCGGTACAATCGCTGTACCTGTACCGACCTGTTTTACCGCTGTACATGGCTACAGTTGTATTGTGCGCAGCGCCATAGACGGTTGGTGGTGGGTAGCATGAACAAACCGAATCAAAGCACTTGGTAAACGTTCTTTTCATTGATTTTCTCATAAGTTAATAACTCATATTGGAGGCTTTTTTGTAGTGTTTGATAGTTTAGACGTTAAATAAAAACCTTTTTCATTGAAATATGTGGTGAAAATTGGGAAAATTTCTTATTGTCAGTTTGACATACGGTACAATGTACAACTAAAGTATGTCTGTCATGGTACGATGGTACCTGTACAACGCTGTACACGTACAACGCAAGTACAGCTGTATGTCTGTCCCTGGTATTACTTGAGTTCGAATTGACAGCGACCAAACGAACGGCTAGAGTTTTCCGAGAAAGAGGATAATACTAGGGAAATTCGTCGAATTTCTTATTGTCAGTTTGACATGTGATGCAATGTACAACCAAAGTATGTCTGTCATGCTATGATGGTACCTGTACAACGCTGTACACGTACAACGCTAGTACAGTTGTATGTCTGTCATAAGTATAATAAACGGTTCACATCAGAATCATGGATGTACAGTAAGTTACATCTAATTCGAAATCTAGATAATTGGATAGACCTGTAATGCGACAAGAACAATCTGCGTTAATGGCATTGAACTTCGTATTACGAAATGGGGGAGTAAGTAGACAATATGGGTTTGCAGAAGAAATGACGCACTTTTAAAATTAAAATTATGAATGAAAATTATTTTTCCCAAATCAAATTAGCACTTCATGTAATTTAAAATTTAATTGCAAGTAGTGAAGAAATATCATACAAAAACTGTGATTTTATATTATAATGGTGAGCTTTGGTGAGAATATCTGAAAAACCATAGAAAGTAGTTTAAATTAGGGTGAAAACAACGTACTTCTAGAAGGTAAATAACGCCAAGAAATAATGTTCATACAAATTTTAACAATTTAAAACTGCCTTAGGGCCGGTTTATCTGATAGAGAATGTTTGACCTCACACAAACTAATGTCGTATCCAGATGTCGGCACCATTCCGCCGTCAACGCGAATTGGACATTTCAGCAAACATCGAGTTTGGGACCCAAATTATCACCCTAGATTGAAAGTCGCCAGCAGACGTCGACACTGTACCACTGTCATCGTGAATGTCCAATTACAGGTCACAACCGTCTCTAATGCGGCACTGAAGCCGAGGACATAGTGAACGCGGTTCGGTGCGGGTGCGGGCTCGTTTGCGGGAAAGCTTATTCGTTCACGAATGCGGAAATAAAATGCAAACTGCCCGTATCTGATTGAGATTGAGTTGTTAAATCATTGTTTGTTCGTTGAATTATATAACTTTATTCTAATTTACATAATGCATATAATGAAAACGTTACGTTAAGAACTTTCCAATTACCATGTTCACAGATAGAAACGATTTCACAATTCAACTGTTTACAAAATGAAGACATGTTATCATGTCTGGTATCCTTGTGCTGGGTTGTTTACATGTAGAATGACGTGGAATTAAACATCAAAAAAACGCGTGATCTAAAGCGATCAGTATGTCATAGCATGCTCTAATTAATCGCTACGCATCGCACCACGTTTACTATGTCCTCAGCCTGAGTGGTGAGTCGGTATGTCGAATTAGATGTAACTTACTGTATATCGCCTCCATTTTGACATATTCCATTAGTTTGTTTCAAAAATTCTTTTGCTCATAGGTTTATGCCAAGGAAAGTGAAGTGGAAGGTAAAACGTAATGTCAGAATTGCCGTTCGGACGTATCCCGTAAGTTTGAACTTATTTACAAAGATGGTATCCAAACAACACTAAACATTGACTACAGTTTCGCCGGCACGGTTGATTGTCGTTATGAACCAGCACAAAAAACAAAGCTGCAAATTATGCGCCAGTGGCGATACCACGATCAAAGCACTCCCTGAATCACATTAGCCGAGCCAGCTGGCGGAAGCATATGCATAAAGGTTACTAGGTTACTATTTTCAACGACAACTGTTTATTTATCATACTGCTTCAAATAAATTCGACGAAATCAAATGTAACCATACCAACGTAAGTAATAATATAAACAAATCCAAACTTTTCGTCTTGTCATTCCTCATACGTCTTTTCTAAATAGTGTAAATTACGAGCCACCTGTTAACTCCACCATCTTGGTTTATGCCTACTAAAGTCCAAGGCGCCTAGAAATATAGCCTACGGTGAGGCCGTTTCGTCACCAAGTAGGTTAGGGGAGCGGTATATGAAAACAGTACGGAAGAAAGCAGAAGGGGAATTATTTGCTTGAAGCGTGAAAGAGACAGACTGATCACGAGCGAGCATGGGCAAAAAAGTAGACTTCCATGATGGCTGAAGAGTGGTTTTAGCAAGTTGGCCCACCTTTGGATATACTTCTAGGCGCCTTGCTAAAGTCCAATATGCTGAATAGAATTGTATCACCACTTTCACGTTCATTAGCAACAAGCATAGAATCAGATCAATCCTCAAACAGGGGGTATGGTACATAATATTCCGAGCTTAACTTATATTGAAATCGGTACAAGCTCAATTCTTGAACTGCAGGTGTAGCTCATAATGCGCGAATAGCTCTTACTGATATAGAATGTGTCGGTCATACGGAGCAACTGGATAACTATACACCACGACTCACAAGCAGACGAACAAACAACCGTCTTTCCAATAGCACTTCCACGAAAAAAAAATATCGAACATGATCACATCCCATAACTAGGTGAACTGCCGCCTGCGCCTCAGTACAGCAGTCTGACAAAACGTTGCTCCGCCTAGTATTCCAGCATTGTACCCCACGACAAAAGCGGAAGAAGGTCGATCAACGATGTACTCGAACTGAATGGTTTATATATTCAAATAAGGCTAACAATCTTCTCCAATCTCCAGTTACACGAACGGTGTGGTCCATGTGGGTCCTATCTAACCTCTTTACACTCCAGTACTTCAAGAAGTGGGAAGATTCACCGTTCCAGTTGGGACTTTAATAGTGTAAAACATATAATTTACAACGTATACTCACATAACTTTTGTAATTGTATTGAAATTGTTACTATTAAGTGGTTTTAATGTTTTGTTTATTAGAAATGTGTCATAATGATGCCGGTGCAACAAACATATAATCGCCTGTAACCGTGTGTATGTCAATTAGGATAGACCGCCGCGATAGCTGCTTCAGCTATAACGTGAAGAAGAAGCAAAATGCTTGCGATGGCTGCTCATTGTTCCCGTGTTTGTCGCATTGTTCTCGTGATGAATAAAATGAATGCCGACTCTATCATCTTCAGTTGCATCCAAACCAATCGGTCCTTCTCAAATTCATCAAAACTTCAAGAATTCTTTCTCAAATTTCTATAATGTTCTTCTTCTGTAGGAGCATTGAACCACTGCGACCATTAGTTTGATCTACTGTGGTTTCTATAATGTAGGTTCTCGTCGACAATGCGGTCGATTTTGAACACCATCTTTCTATTTTTTTCAATAGTTTGCTGTGCTGGATACATTAAGGCGTAGAATTGATTAATTGAATAAGAGAAAGCGTTTAGTCAAGACTTGTTTTTTCATGTTCACGTTTAGATACCTACCCAAATCCCTTAAAGCTTTCAAGAAAACTTTTTGATCGATGATCACATAAAGCTTTCAAGAACACGTATGAGTCGTGTTGGTAGTCTCGTGTTCGCTTACGAACGCTATTGACGAATTTACGTTGGATTTACAACCAGATGGCGCAGCGAGTAAAATGAGGATGTTTTGTTTTTTTGGTATGAAATTAGTTCAAATTTTCTAGAAAATCAGAATTTATCTTCAAATTTCCCGGTTTCATGTATTCTTTCCACGCTGAAAAGGTTAGAAAATCATTATTTTACAATGTGCTATGTGTATTACGAGGAATGGCTTGTTATAAGTATTGTAACTTTATTTTTTTTCAACTAAGTAAACGATGAATAGAGTGTTTTGTGCTAAAAATACTGCAAATCCTTCTCGTATCGGCCCCTACATAATCAATGATATCAGCCAATTTGATATGATATCGATTTCATCGCAATTATCCATGGTATCAATAACCGGTATGCATTGTCAAACTTAACTTAAACTTAAAATTTTCGAAAATTATCTATGACTTTGGTCAAATCGCGTGTTGAAACCATCGTAAATATACAAAACTCCAACTTTCTTACCATATACTGACGACATTCAATAGCTGAAATGAATCTAAATTGAAATAAAATAAATAATCACCACCGAATCTTGCTTTTCAGTGCGTAAAATAAACATACACCCTCACTTTTGTGGTTCTGAGCTCTAATGTAGATGTCGCATGAGCTGATTCAGCTTTGCGTAAATTCGTCAATACGCTTCTCAATTTGCGCCTAGCCTCAAACTTTAACATTTTAAAACTGGCTTCGTGTCTTGTAATTTGATAGTGCATGATAGAGTTTGGGACCCCAAATTATGGCCACAAATTGAATGTCGTCGTTGTTTGTGTTTTCTCGTGAAATACAATTACGGTGTAGTTATGTGTCACTCAAGAATTCTTGTTTACATACTTCGAAACTGTCGTCGGGTGATGTTTCTACCTGTTTCCTTAAAACCTTGCGCAGTTCTCTGCCAGTGCAGTGTAAAACAAAATGGATAGTGTTGGATAGCAATGCTTATGAATTGAAAAAAGTGAAAATAATCCCTACAAAAGTGATTCAAACTGTTTGTAAACAAGCGGGAAATAAAGTTATAATTGTGTCAAACCAGATTATAGGAAAATCCCCGCGTGAAATCGACTGATTAGGTGAAATTTGTGTTTTTTTCTCATTGCGTGTTGTAGCCTAACTTTTTCTCGCAAATTCTGTAGACGGAAATGTCTTGGCCAAATAATTGGCAAGTGCAACCGGGCTATACCGGATACTCAACGGCAGTTCCACCGCCAACGGCAGCCGCCGCCGCCGCTCCTGCAGCATATTCGCAGGTCAGTTCCGATGCGCAGTGGCAGCAATGGCAGCAGTGGCAACAGTACCAGCAGCAATACGCCCAATGGCATGCTCAGTACGGGGAACAGTACGCTCGCCAAATGGGTAAACCGCTGCCAGCCGTTCCTGCGCCAATGCCGATGCCTGCAGTAGCTATTGCGACCAGCCTTCCTCCGCCAACGATTGTTCCTCATGTGGCACCCGTTCCGCCGCCGATAACAACAGCTCCACCAATGCCAATGACTGCCGCTCCTCCGCCACCAGCTGAGCCACATCCCGATACACTAGCTGCCGGACAAGGTTTGCATAGGTGTATTTTGTTTCCAGTTGAACAATCCCGAATATATTTTTTGTTGTAGCTCCAGCGCCGCCGCCGCCAGCTGCCGAAGGTCCGGAGGGCCCGAAAACGACCGAGGAGCTTGCATTCGACGAGCAGTTCCGAAAGTGGGAAGAGGAATTTGACAACTGGAAGCGTAAGAATGCGAACCATCCGGATAAGAGCGCTTACCGAGAGTACGAGAAGAAGTTTGAGGAATGTCGCAAAAAGCTGGTCGAAAGACGCGAACATTTGCGTAAGAAGAGATTAGCTGAAGCCACTGCGACCAGCACTTCTGCTACTCTGCAATATATGCAGCAGCAACAGCAATCGCAGTTCCATCAACCGCCTCCTCCTCCTCCCCCAGAGGAAGATGAAGAAAATGGAATGGACGTTGGATTGTTTAGAAATGCGCTCGGAGGAGCGTCAACTAGTGGAGGAGGCATCCCCGGATTGGATCTGATTGACGAAACAGTGGCTCCAAAACCACAAAAAGCGAAAGATGAAGAAGTTGTCGAGGTGATTGATTTGGAGGAAGAAAGAGAGGATAAACCCGATGTTGGCCAGCTGAGCGATAGTGCTAAGCAACCGGCAAATCCAGTGAATGCATTAGCTTCATTGTTGAAAGATCCGAAAGTAAGTGCACTCCTGAACATAATTTCAGGCAACAACAATGGACAGGGAGTGAATTTGTCGAGTCTGGGAAATTCGGAACTGTTGCAGCAAATTCAAAATGCCGCGGGAGCTGTCATAAACGCAAATCAAAATGGCAGTCCCATATCAGGGGTTTCGGGTCAAAACCAGCTCCATGGATCAGGACAACGGACACCACTGTCGGACGATCGCAGTCGGGCATCATTCCATGACGATCGTCGGTCGATCGTGTCTGGCGATGAGCGCAGTCGTGATATAGATGATATTCGTGGCCCACAACTCAACCGTGGAAACGACAATTTTCACCGTGGACCACCGCCAAACCAGACAAATGCATATAACTTTGATATGAGTGTTCCTCCTCCAATGGTTAATGTTGATTTGAGTAGACCACCCCCATTATTCGGCTCCAATCCTGTACCGAGACCATTACGAAGCGAACAACCTTCGCCGGCTTCTAGCAATACTTCTTCGAC
Source organism: Toxorhynchites rutilus septentrionalis (assembly GCF_029784135.1). Lineage (NCBI taxonomy): Eukaryota > Metazoa > Arthropoda > Insecta > Diptera > Culicidae > Toxorhynchites > Toxorhynchites rutilus. The sequence goes on along the minus strand of NC_073746.1, from coordinate 304,413,522 downwards.
AAGTCGTCAGCGTCAATCCCGCTGGAGCAACCATCATCAAGCGATCAAACAAGATTCCGAGCCGGAGTTAGCCATCAAAGAAGAACCATTCAATGGCTCCACATTCCTGCCAGACACCAGTACTAATTGTTATGTGGGACATCAAGATGAGTTGCAAATTGATCCGGAACTTGGTACTCCTTGCGCCGTTCCTAAACCGGACTGGATGGAAGAGGAGGAGTATCAGGAGATTTACGATCGATACGAACACATTGAAGTGTTCGAAGAGCGCAAATACAAGATGGAACTAGCTATTCGGTTACTGGAAAAGAAGAAAAAAGATACAGGATCGAGTAGCAGGTCTGCACCTGCACCAACCACCTTCGGGACAGGGAGCGACAGCACAAGTGGCCGCTGGCAGGGTGGAATGCCTAAACCCATCAAACAAGAGCCGGCGCTTGCACCGTCCAAGAGGCCAAATCCATTTGCCGGTGATGACGATTTCTTCCGTCCCAAGCAGGTCATCGACTACTCGAACGGATCGCCTCGCGTTATCGACTATGGACACAGCAGCAGCGGACCTGCTGTTGCGGGCAAATTTGGCAACACGAACGAGGCAAACAACCGTGACAGTAGGGATAGCCGCGATCGGCGTGACATGAGGTTCCGGGATGGTCAAAGATTCAACGAGCAACGTGGAGAACGAGGACGTAGGTTTTCTTTTGCTAAAGATTCACATCGAAGGGCTTCTAGCGGCTCATTCGGTAATAGGGAACGCACTAATAGAAAATCCTAAAATTTCGGACGGTACCCAAATTTGGTTCTGCTTTTTTGCTCTGTGCAAAACTGAAGATGTACTTCAGTTATTTACAATTTACTGTTTTAACAAATGAACATATTATTGGTATTATAACGAATGAATTATAATATACCTTCCTGGGAAGCACTGTGCGAAACGAACTATTACCTTGAATGTGTCAGTGGGTGATTAATTCTCGCAAATAGATCACAGACCTGTTTAAATTCAATTTTCTTGTATCAGACTGAAGAATTTATGGGCGGTTTTTCATTTACCGTCATCTCGAATTGGTCTGTCCACTTTTACTTCTAGGAAACCCAAGTACAAGTACAAATATGCCATCACCACGAACGTTATCTTCTAACTGATTCTGATTGTTAGCATAGAATTTAATTCCGGATTAGGTTTCATCTGGCACAGTTTTTTATCATTCTCAGCATCATCTGAATAGCCTGATAGATCTGATATCTCTGATCTCGAATACATTCTATGAAGGAAATCAGCACAGTTCGAACTATTGGAAAAGTCTGTGTAACAGAACACGGTGGGATGGACTTTCGGGCTAATGAGATGAGCGTGATGTTCGGTGTGTTTTAATGCAACTAAGGTGAATGGTTTGACGTGGGACTAAGTCTAACCGGAATATATGGGGGGTAAAATGAAAACCTAAACACAGAACGTTCAGGAAAAAATGAAAGATTTCGAATGCTTCTAACTCGAACATTTCTTACTGGATCAGAAAGCTGTTTGCATCAATTGATATGGAATATTTCTACGCATCTATCGCAATTAATAGAATGTTATTTTTCATAAGTTAAACAATTGAATAACTGTAAAATGTTAAGTGTTATCTAAACGTCCTAATTGTCTCGTTTTGATTGGCCCCATTTACGGTTTCCCCAACGCAGTCATCAAAACCAAGCAGCCTTGGGGAAATCGGCATTGCAAATACATGAAAGTAGGGAGATTTTTGTTCTCACCGAAACGTGTTTCCTAACACAGACTTCAAAACCAAGCAGCGTTGGAGAAATCGGCATTGCAAATACATTCAAGTTAGAGCTGCTTTTGTTCCCATCGAAATGTGTTCCCTAACAGAGATTTCAAAACCAAGGTGCCTGGGGAAAATTGGCATTGCAAATTAATGCAGGTCGGGGGTATTTTATTCCGACTGAAATGTGTTTCCCCAACACCGACTTCAGAACCAAGGTGTCTGGGGAAATCGGCTTTGCAAATAAAAGCAAACTGCGAGTACTTTTGTACTCGCTTGCCTTTGTACAGACTAAAATATGTTTCCCCAACACGGTCTTCTAAACTTAGGAACCTGGGAAAATCGTGCAGACACTAGAGGCGGATAAATTTTCAAGCTGCTTCAGGTTGTTTATTCATGCGAGCCGGGGGTTCTTCTGCACCCGTATTTTTTGCGCTCCGAAAAGTGTCTTCCTAACACGGATTATTAAAGCGGGTACAAAACATGTACATGTCAAAATCGAATCTGAGTGCCTGGAGTTAATCAAATCAAGCAAATTCGTGGTTCGAGAAGTACGTACACTTGAGAGATGCAAACTTCAGAGGGAAATGTCAAATAAAATAATCGTTTGATAATTCTTCCGTTCACATATTTTGTCGTAGGCATCATACCAAACGTAAAAGGACTCTCATTAAATTTACTTGTAACGAAGAACATAATCTATGACAATGCATGCATTACTTGGAATTTGTTCAATCATTTTACTCACAAAGCAAATATATTGAACTAGCTGACCCGGCAAACTTCGTCCCGCCCAAAATTTGTTTTTTTTATCAATACCTTCAAAAATTCACGTTTTCTTACTAAGCGCAAGTTCATGAGCCCAATCGCAGTACTTCTACCAAAACTCATCATTATAATATCAGATTATTTTCAAACACAATTCTCGTTCCAGATTTTTCAACCATTTGCAAATAACATGTTCCACCGTTACATGGAATAAATGTTTGATACAGAAAATATAATATAATAAAGACAGGCCCCACCCCTCTTCTACCCTTAGAGAGGGGGGAGGAGTGTATATTCCCCATAGAAACGATTCGTGCCCCCTAAAATCTTCACATGCCAAATTTCGTTTCATTTACTTGATTAGTTCTCGAGTAATGTAGAAATTTGTGTTTCATTTGTACGGCAGCCCCCCCTCAGAGAGGGGGGTAGAGTGTCTAACCACCATAGAAACATTTATTGCACCCTGGAATCTCCATATGCTTAATTTGGTTTCATTTGCTTGATTAATTCTCGAGTAATGCATGAATTTGAGTTTCATTTGTATGACAGCCCTCCCTAAGAGAAGGGGGGAGGAGTGTGAAACCACCACAGAAACATTTATTGTACCCTAAAACCTCCAGATGCCCAATTTGGTTGCATTTGTTTGATACATTCTCGAGTAATGTAGAAATTCGTGTTTCATTTGTATGGCAGCACCGCCCCCCTTAGAGAGGAAGATATAACCCATCAATTTTTTTTTGACGTAGATTTACGGTTTTCGGGAACATATTGGTAAATTGGAAAAAAAATATCGGCCGCATAACGATTATTGTAAGGTTTCGCACCTGTGTCCTGAATCTGGCTACCATCACTCAGCCCCAGGATCTTGAGCTTCATGTGCCTCGCTTCGCTAGTCAGTTGGACCAGCTTGCTCTGCTGCGCCAGGGTTAAAACATTCCATTTTTCAATTCGTTTTCGTTGTTTCATGCTAAAAGTAGTCGTTGCAATTTAATCAGTCCGTATTCTTCTAACTTGGGTTTTCGTTATATTTTGTTGATTTTGGGTACAGTGGGTTAATACTCCAAGGTCCCTATATTCTGCGACGGGGTTGTCATCTAATTTCTATCATCGGATAAAAAGAATTTCCTATGCACCCGCTGGACGCTAGGGAGTTGTCCACACACCACGTGGACAGAGAAAGTACCATTTCAGACACCCCCCCTCCCTCTCCGTGGCATTGAAAATTTCTACACTCCTCCCCCTGTTGTCTACGTGAACATTTCTCCATTTCTTGGAAAAAATGATCGGAAAAATAGTTGGTTTGCGCCTAAATTCAATGCTATGTTTGTTTTTATTTTCTGTCCAAGGTTTTACATTAGAAAAATGTAAACTCAAATAATAATAGCGGTTTCTTCTCAATTCTTTGAACAACTTTCCAGAAAATCCCTTAAAGGAATCAAGTAGCTCGTTATTGGAATTCCATTTTTGGAAATCATTGAAAAAAAAACTGAATCTCGAAACAATACAGCAGGAGTATAAAAATCGATATGGATTTAATCATGCCTTTGAGGATATAAACATGTTGTGCTATGCTATGTAGTTTTTGCGAGTTCAACTCTTAAACTGCCGATCAAACTAATAGATGTAAGTCAGTGTTAAATATCTGATGTCGTTCACTTAGCTGATCCGCAAATTCATCGCCCCATCAAGACTAGTTTACTATTGCAAAATCTTTCCTCGTCTGAACTTCAATATTAAGTCCCGCGTTTCATCTACCAATGATCTTTCTTCGTTCAACCTAAAAAATCTTGGAAAACATTGAGTTGTTTGAAATAATCATGCTGATTTTTAGGTAAAAACCAAAGGAAAAATACTTAAGACATACATTTATTCGATTCTATGCGCACCGTTTTATTCCACAATCTTTCGTCATCCTTCACGCAACATGAAAAACCCATCATCGCAGTGTTCAAGACACGACCGCATTGTTGACGTAGAACTACGCTGTAGTTTAATTCAATTCTCTTGTTTATAACTGCGGATATTATTTTATAATGCTACGAAAATTTTGAAATAACCATTCTATCAGTTTGGTCGCCCTGAAATGTTTTTCTTTTATTGTAAAATCATTTGACGATAATTGTTTGATGATTCATTCTTGTGCTCGCAAAACAATACATGCTCGAGATAAACACAACTGTCATCATAGTGGAGAAAGTTTTGCTACTGACAAGCGAAACCAAATCGCATACAAACTTTCAGAACGACATTTACTTTCTTGGTGACTAAATAAACGAAATAAACTCTTTCTATTAATCTCAACAACCTCGAAAAGAGTAGCACTGCTTCATAATGCATATGGGAGTAGAATCAAATGGGGTTTTAGCGTTGCGAAGATGCACTATTTTACGTACGGGTTATGAAACACGCACTTACGCATACAAATATCCATAAATCGATAGCTTGAAGCAACTAACTATTGCCAGTCTAGATTAGCTTAGCTGTCATCCTTTGTGGAGAGAGTTGTCCTATCGTCATGCAAAACCAAATCACTGACGAAATTCCAGAACATTTATTTTCTTGGTGAGCTGACGATAGCCTAGCTTGATGATTCCCCACACAATTGTGTAGCTCAGAACCTTAATGCAATGACGTCAGTTGCAATGCCAGAGACATCAGTGAGTGAGTAATTTGGTCGCGTCCACAGCTCAATCCGAAACGAAGACAGGTGATGACGCAAAACAAGGAAGAAGAAGCGATATCCTTTGCTTTAAATACAGAACGATACTGAAAGTTTGCCTTTCTTCCTTGCTTGAGACATTAAACTTCTTCAGTTCATTCGTCTCTAACCTTCAAAAAGGCCCTTGGAAAATTTTACTTCATGCATAATATTACTCCTTCATCCCCAATGCCTTGAGAAAGGCATTCGATCCCTCGCCGTCCAGCTCGATCAGCAACGATGTTGTCATTTCCTCACGAAGAATGAAAGTTTGCCTCAGCGAGATCCACTGTTTATACTCTAGGCAAATATTCCTCTTCGTTCTTCTTCTTTTCCTTTTCCTTTTTTCATGGAGACTTAATATCTTACGATTTCCCCTTCGTTGCTCGTCGATAAGTTGCTCGTTATTGACAGCTCTGTTCGGGAAAGCACACAAATGGACAGAATGAATGTATGAGGAAATGGGAATGTTGGTTCATCAATTTAAACCATATACAGACTATGGGATTGTAATGTGTAGCATAGCAAACAAATCTTAGGGAATTTCCGATTCATTTGGTATGTAAATCGCTAAAATCCGTTCGCAGCAAAAATAGTTATTAACGTTAACTTTATTTCATAAAAACGTGACCTGTTTTCTGATTTGGCACCCTTAATGAAAGACGTAGTTCTACGTCAAAAACCGGGCATTCCAATGAGTCGAAATTCTTGACCTTAAATATTTTTTTAGCGGTCTGAACAAGTGAAGATGCCATATCCAATGATAGATTATCACATCCTAGCCAAATTCTAAGAATTTTTGGTGGGATGTCAGAGAAAAATGAGGTTTGGCATTATACTGGAAAAGGACACCTATGCAAATTCTGAATGTTTATTCTAGATTGCCGATTTTCATTCGTTTAGCTGCGAATAGTACTTGATGGAAATTATCGATTGGTTGTTTGGTAGAAGCTCATAATGCAGAATTTCTCTCCCATCCCATCAGACACAAAGAATGATCTGATTTTCTGCGGCTGAAGACCGACTATGAATATATCTAATGATGGTTCATTTCGTTCATTTTTTCCGCTCAACATTGTGTATTATATTTTTGTTCGTCTGTCACGATTTGCTTCATTCTGTGAGTTTTAATTGCATTTATAAAACGAGTTGGAGATGCGATCCATTTTATATTTTCCGGTTAAAAAGTGTAGCGTTTTACGTACTCAAGCTTTACCAGGTGCTCATGAACATAGATTCTTGTAAGGAACCTGCTAATTTATGTTTCTTATACCGAGTATTATTCTTGATCAGCGTCTCGATTCCGTTATCATCAGCTGCGCACACAAATTTGCTGGATAACCCAATAACTAGAAGCGTATTCCCGAAAATATAACAATTCAACGAAGAAGAGCATCGCTGCTAGGGAGACTTCTCGAAACAAACGGTCCCCGTGAAAGAATTTGTTGTTCGAGTTCTTAAGAAACATCAACGAATCGTTTTTTACATTGAGAGCGGAAGCTGAATCGAAACATCGAATACAATGTCCTAATATATTGGGTTGGGGAAAAAGAAATGTCGTATATTGTCAATATATGGCAACACTTAACCATACCTTGGGTTGTACTTATCGCATCGGGTCATACTATAAGGCTATTTAAAGACGACAATCTGTGCTACAAGTGTCGTTTTGACAGTGTTGTGACTGTCCTTTTCAGTATCAAGTTATAGCGCGTCAAAGATGGAGTCCACCAAGCAAGAAATTCGCCATATTTTACGTTTTTACTACCTGCGAGGTAAAACTGCAACGAAGGCTGACGAAAAAAATCGTGTATGGTAACGATCCGCACAGCACAGCGTTGGTCTGATCGATTTCGTTCTGGTGTAGTGGCTGTCGAAGATACACCCCGTACTGGTAGGCCAATCGTCGTGGAAACCGATAAAATCGTTGAAATCATCCAAGTAGATCGGCATGTGCGCACTCGCTCGATTGGCCAGGAACTGGGTATAGACCATAAAACCGTTTGGAACCATTTACAGAATATTGGATTCCAAAAAAAGCTGGATGTATGGGTGCCACACGAGTTGACGCGAAAAAATCTTTTAGGTCGAATCAACGCCTGCGATGCACTGCTGAAACGGAACGAACTCTACCCATTTTTGAAGAAGATGGTGACTGGTGATGAAAAGTGGATCACGTACGAAATCCTAAGGCGAAAAAAGTCATGGTCGAAGCGCGGTGAGCCGGCCCAAACCATCGCCAAGCCCGGATTGACGGCCAGGAAGGTTTTGCTGTGTGTTTGGTGCGATTGGAAGGGAATCATCCACTATGAGCTGCTCAACTATGGCCGGACCCTCAACTCGGTTCTCTACTGTGAGCAGCTTGACCGTTTGAAGTAGGCGATTGACCAGAAGCGGCCAGAAATGATCAATAGGAATGGTGTTGTTTTCCACCAGGACAACGCTCGGCCTCACACATCTTTGATGACCCACCAGAAGCTACAGGAGCTCGTATGGGATGTCCTATTGCACCCACCGTATAGTCCGGACATGGCTGCAAGTGATTATCATCTCTTCCGATCCATGCAAAACGCTCTTGGTGATACTAAGTTGGCCTCAAAAGAGGGTTGCGAAAACTGGTTGTCTTAGTATTTTGCAAATAAGGAGGGGGGTTTTATAAGAGGGGGATAATGAAGTTGCCTTCTAAATGGTAACAAGTTTGCGAACAAAACGGCGCATATTTGACTTAAATGAGATAATTTTAAGTATGTTAAATAAAGCGTCAAATTTCGAACAGAAATAATATATAATTTTTAATATTGCAACATTCCAACATGATTTGGTGGCGTCCGAATCCTGCCCATAATGGCATCTCAATTTTGATCGAAAATGATAATGCATGATTCTTCAAAATCAAAGAAAATAAATCGATCGCTCTCAGCGCATGTGCGATACTCTCAGAATACAAATTTCAGCGAAGACGATATGAACGATATGAGAATAATTTTCATATATTGTTGAATACTAATATTTTTTTTTTCAAAATATTTATTAGTGTCCACGTGGATGTAATCTATTTTCCCTCCCCCTCACCGTGAACAAGCGTGGACATTTTCGTAACCCCTACCCCCCCTAAAGTTGTCCACGTGGTATGTGGACAGCCCCGAGAGAGACGTTTGTTGTAGTTCATTTAGCGTCACCCAGTCTGCACGGATGAAAGACGACCTATCATCGTTCAAATTATATATTGTTTTTATTAATAGGGGTACCGGTAAATTTCTTTGTTTGTTTTTCAAAAATTGATGCTTTATTCTGCAAAAATGGTTACAAATTTAATATTCAAAGTATTGCCCATCGCTCACTACAATAGATAAAACTAATGGTCGCAGTGGTACAATGCTCCTACAGAAGAATTGCCCATCACTGGTCACAACTTTTTACCATCTTTCTGGAAATTCACAGATCCCTTTACGGAAATAATCGGCCGGTTTGTCGGCTAACCACGGATCGATCCAATTCTTGACTTCATCAAAGTTGGAGAAGTGCTAGTCAACCAGGCCATGTTGCATCGATCGAAAAAAAAGTAATCGGACGGAACAATGTCTGGAGAATACGGCGGATGGGATAGGACCTCCCATTTCAGCGTTTCCAAGTATGTTTTGATCGGTTTCGCGACATGCGACCGCGCATTGTAGTGCTGCAAAATAACTTTATCGTATCTTTTCTCATATTGTGGCCGTTTTTCCTTCAGTGCACGGCTCAAACGCATCAATTGTCGTCAGTAGAGGTCCCCCGTAATGGTTTTATTATACCACACCCAGCTGGTCCTACCCAATAGACAGCATAACCTTATGTCCGTGAATATTCCTCGCGTCGGCATTCGACGTCTCATGGCTTCAATTCATATGGCACCCAATGTCCTATCTTTCGGATCATTCCCATTGCTTTTAAACGATCGGATATGGCTACTCCAAGTGTATCTGCAAGTTCTTGTTGCGGAAAGGCTCCAATTCTTCATGTTCAAACTTTTTTGGCGGTCCGGAACGTTCTTAGTCTTCCAAGTCAAAAATACTACTTTTAAACCGTGCAAACCACGTTTGCCACGTTCGGAAAATGCCATAAATTTCCACCAAAATGCGATGACTTTCCGCAGCTTTTTTCTTCATATTTAAGTAATGAAGTAACACTCCCCGCAAAAACACTCTCGTTGGTACTAAATTCGACATATTCGGAGTGGCAAAAAACTATGTTGTTTACGCTACAACCTTTTGACATATACTGAAAAAGACGCGCAATGACAGTAGCTTTCCAACGAATGTCTGGAAATTTGATTCACTAGAATAATAATCAAGTTACGCAATCTGTTGCAAAACCGAAGAAACTTATCGGTACACCTATAATCAGAAAAATCAGAAAAAACGACCGACGGTTGCCGAGGTACGGAATAATATTAAGAACGAGGTATCAAAGCACCGGAAATGCGAGCAAAAGTCATTCATTTAAGTCATCTTGCACATGTTCGTATTCGGTAACAGTGATTTCTTCATTATATAGATGTTTGTTAGAATGGAAATGTTTTTGGGATTCACACATAAAATAAGTGTACCCATCTGTACTTCATGACAAAAATATGTAACCTGTAATGTACAGAATCTGCACAAAAATAAAACGAGAAAAGACACGAGAAACGAGATATATCTATATAAATGGATTTCTGTCTGTCTGTCTGTCTGATTCTTATGGCTGCCATACAAACGAAGGTTTTGACGTAGGACTACGTCTTTCATTTCTATACCGGGGTGTAAAATCAAAGTTTCGAAAACGAAAGCGTTACGCCGGACACCGAGATTTTCAGCGTTAATAGCTCCTAAACAACTGAACGAAAAGGTATGATCAACACTTCATTCGAAAGATAAAATGTCTACGCGTTCTATACTTGTTACTTTCTGATCCAAAAACTTGTTTCAATAGTCTTCAAATTGCTTTCAAAACAGGCTATTGAAATCACCAATCGGTATATAAGCGAGCGCCGCTCGGAAATCCACTCAGTTCAAATTGAACAGCGATTGGAGTATGTTGTCACTGTTGTGGTGAAGCTCTTCGTTTATCATGAAAGCGCGGATGAACGGTGTCACCAAGAGCCTGTTTGTGCACCTTAGGCCAGAAGGGAATCCATCAGGAGGAGAGTGATACCACAAACGGTTCCCCGGGAAGATCTCGAAGCAGCCGCTACACACACACACACACACATACACGCGCAGAATTCTTTCCGTTTGGATGCCATTCAGCATCGAGAAAGATCCGGAAAATAATCTGCCGGTTCCTCTGGGAATTTAAAAATACATTCATGTGAAAGAGTTTATTTGAATGTTTTCTATCCATGTAACACTGTGACCAAATATGTTTCAATCAAGTGCTATTAACAGATGGTTATCGAGTTAGCATTAACCACTGGTGGGCTTCCAGTATCGAGGAAAATGTGGAAATATCTAATCGTTACTGAAAATAATCTGCCAGTTCCTCTGGAAATTTAAAATTACATTCATGTGAAAGAGTTTATTTTAATGTTTTCTATCCATGTAACACTGTGATCAAATACATTTGGTTTTGTGATTTTTCAATCAATCGCAATTAACAGGATAGCTTCTGAAGATTATTCTTCCCCATCAGTAGGATATTCCGTATCCAATATTGTATGCGCCTGCAATCGATTATTGCTCAGTCGCCGAAAGTTCCGAGCTCAGAGAGTTCATTCCCCTCTAGTTTGCCTTCCAAATTGCCATCGTAAACCACGCCTTCTCTCGATTCAATCACGCACAAAAAGCATACTTAAGCGATATTCTGGTGGTGAGACGCATTCATTTTTCGTGAGGACATCGACAAGACAACATCGTTGCTGAGGGTGCTGGTCGGCGAAAGATCGAGATCTGCCCTGAAACGCAAGCAGTTTGTTTGAAACTGTGAGGGAGCACAGAGAAGCCTATCCTTCAGGAGAAGAGAAGGTGACCATCGAAGCAGCCGCTACACACACACATACACACACGGAATTCTTTCCGTTTGGATGCCATTCAGCATCGAGAAAGATCCGGAAAATAATCTGCCAGTTCCTCTGGGAATTTAAAAATACATTCATGTGAAAGAGTATATTTGAATGTTTTCTATCCATGTAACATTGTGACCAAATATGTTACAATCAAGTGCTATTAACAGGTGGTTATCGAGTTAGCATTAACCACTGGTGGGCTTCCAGTATCGAGGAAAATGTGGAAATATCTAATCGTTACTGAAAATAATCTGCCAGTTCCTCTGGGAATTTAAAATTACATTCATGTGAAAGAGTTTATTTTAATGTTTTCTATCCATGTAACACTGTGATGGGGGTCTCCGTAGCCACATTGGTTGTGCGTTCGCTTAGTAAGCGATCGATCGTGAGTTCAAAACTCAGGACCCTCATTGACCATCTTTGTGTTGTTACAGAATAGCTACGTCCACGCAACAATCATCAGCGATGGAGATCGATCCACGGTCGAAATAAGATCGATTCATCCATACAACTGCTCTGCTCTGCAAGACACATCGGGCTGCTGTTCTATAAATAACTCAACAATGATCAATCAACTGTCTCCGCTGTCCAGTGGTCCCACTGGATAATGGAAGAACAGAAAGAATACTCTTACGCCTAAATGGCTACTGTGTGAATGTACCATATGTAATGTTATAGAAGGAATACTGGCAACTGTGTAATTCGGAAAATTAAATTCCCATATGTTCTACAATTACATAGCGACAAGTGAAAGTGAAAAATCTTGAACGAGAATTGTGTCTGAAAATAATCTAATGTTATAATGATGAGTTTTGTTAGAAATACTGGAAATTTTATAGTAAAAGGTAAATTCAACGGGGTCGATTAGAAGATCAATCAATGAACAGTTCTGCGATTGCACCCATGAACTTGCTCATAGTAAGACAACGTCAATGTTTGAAGGTAGTGATAACAAAAAATAAATTTTGGGCGAGACGAAGTTTGCTTTGAAGTTTGGTCAGCTAGTTTCCATATAAATTTGTACATGTGGCAGCCCTGCGCTGTGCGTGCTTTCGTATCCGAGCGAGACAACATGTTTTTCTTTACATTTGTGTAGACCGCAATGTGTTTCCCTAACACGAACCACACTATCAAGCAGCGTGAAAAAATCGTGTTTGACGATAGGTGACGAATGAATCGTAAGATTTAGAGCCCCTGCAGACTGCAGACTTTTTTGCGGCCGATAGTTTGATCGGTTGACTTAAGCAATATGGAGAGATATGCATATGCATATTTGATCATCGGTGTATTCCCAGGACTCTCCATTGAATGATTTTCTAATAGGCCCTTCAAGGCTAAAACTTGAAGAAAAAGCTCTTTCATAGAAGAAGAACAAATTTGATTGATTTGTTCGATACGCCATAACGGATTCGCGTCCGCTTATTGAGAAAACGATCGTAGGTTTAATCCCACGACTCTCCATTGATCTTCTAAAAGGCCTTTTCAAGACGAGTAGACTTTGGAGTTCAAAGCCTATACAATAGGTATCAATCAATCTTACGATACAAACAAGTTTCCGGGAGTTCACGTTTGCCACCGAGAGAATATAAAAGAGCTCGCCACGAGTAGGTTGAAGCCGGTTCCTGGAAAAACTCGCATCCGAAAACAACTGCAACAGAAACAACCGCTCAGAAAAAGTGTAATTTCACAAGTAGTTCAAAATACTTCTATGTGGCGCGGGAAAAACATCATGGGTATGAATACCTCACAGTTAATTGGGAAAACCGCGCAAAAAAAAACGCGTCAAAAAACCAGGTCACCTAAAATCTACGTAAGCATCGTGATAGAGTGCGGCACTAATTTCGTCATAAGCGCTAAGTTCCGTCGCATACACTGAGTGCCGTCATATGCTCTGACGGAGCATGCAGACGAAATGTGTGCGGATTGAGAGATGTAATATTGCTCTCGTCTTTTGTTAACGCAGTACCCGCGTAAAAAAAACCGCGTTAATTGGAAAATCCGCGTAAAAAAACGCGCTAATTGGAAAATCCGCGTAAAAAAAAGATTTGTTTTTTCATTGGTGTTACGTAAAGTCTCTCGTCTTTACGGATAAATCAGCAACGATTGGGGCATTGGAAAGCAATATTACATGGGCCAGATACCAGTCGAAATGTTCGAAAAAGTGGTACAAAAATGGACTTCTTTCATGGACCGTTACAAGGCAGTCGCGGCCAGTATTTGCAAGAAAACAATAAATGACAGACACCAATTTATTGTTTCAAGTACAAATTTCATTCTCTATTTGTAATTTTGGTGTGTTTTATTTTATTTTTTTTTAAACAAATCTCCTTAAAAGCATCCTTTATAATTCTTATACTTTAGTATTACAAAAATATATATTTATAACATTTCATTTTGGTTGCATAAAACAATGAAAAAAATTTGAAAAAATAATTTCCCTGGAAGAATTTCCTAACAACCGTAGTTGGGATCGGAGAATACGGAGGGTGGTGTTCGTGAGCCAAATATTTCAAGTTGTCGATATTCATCAATACCCTTTTTGTGAAGCGGACTATAGCAAACATTTAGTTCTAACTGTATTATGTAAAAAACAGCTACCATTTCTTCTCTTTAAATACGTCCTTATTTATATTTACGTTTTCTTATTTTGTAAACATTGAAATCATTAATAACCAAGAAGCTTGAGGAAATGACGTCCGGGAATATGGCAATTGTTGGTCAATTATTAAACAAGATGTTTTTGTCACCCAACCTGTTTTCGCCTTCACGCTTTTTCACATAATTGCATGAGAGTTCGCGTGGTTAATGATTTCATTCAATGTAGCACAATTCCGTTAGATACTTCCTTTTATATCATTATACAGGGAGGGTATACAGCTGCTAAGCGAAATTTCGTAACTTAGTAAGAAACAGTTTTGAGTTTATATTTCACTAAAAATTGTAACCAAATTGAACCAAATTGAATAAGATGAAAAATAAAATAAGTTGTGAACAGCACTCCGTGTTTTTTCTTCCTTCTTTCTCATATATACACAACGTACCTCGCCGTCATATTTCTGGGTTTCATAATGGATTACATTAATTGCTAATAACGATATAATATCGGCTAAAGGAATCGTCCGAAATTTTAAAGCTCAATTTCCATTAGTGATTCTAAACTATATCTCTCACGGGTCCTACAAACAGTAACGAATCGTCTCCCTTTCAAGGATTCCAAAGTGATGATTTCCAGCGTCAACGATTCGACTACAATCACACTCAATCCTGCGATACCACCGGGGTGGGCTCGTACGAAGTGGACAGACCGGCCAACTACACGGTAAATTCCACTAGTCGTCTGGCCACTATGCATCGCAACCCCAATCCGGACGAGAGCAACCCGGCGTATCCGAGCAAGTTCATTCTGATGAATGATAATCGACCGAATCGACCCAGCACGAAGCGGGGAAAACGAGCGTCCTCCATTCGCAAGCAAAAGCTGAGGGAGCAGCAACAGATGGGCACTTATCCGGACGATTCAGGGTCGGAACAAAGACAGAATCGGGATGTCCGTTCGACTAGTGGTCAAAACGGTCAAAATGGTCCCAATGTTCCATCGAGACGTCCTAACGACTACGAGCTTGAGATGAAGCGGGAACCGGAAGACGAGCAGAATTTGCCAAACCCATCCTCATCATCCTTTTTGCCGCCTGTTCCAATTGTGCACATTGATGATCTGCTATTGCCGCCGGGTCGTTTCAAACGACCCCAGAGAATGTGTTTCATCTTCAGGGGACTTCCGGGTAGTGGAAAATCGTACCTGGCGCGAATGATTAAGGAGTGTGAGGTTAAGCATGGTGGCCAAGCTCCGCGTGTTTTGAGCATTGATGATTACTTTCTGGTGGATACTGAGGAGCGAGAACCGGATCCGGTCACCGGACGTCCGGTATTGATAACGCGTTCCGAGTATCAGTTCGACGCTGAGATGGAGGAGGTATACATGCAGAATCTGGTCAAAGCATTCAAACGTACCATTACCGACAAGCTGTACAATTTCGTAATAGTCGATTGCGTGAATGAACGGCTGCTACATTATAACGAGTTTCACAATTTCGCTAGAAGCAATGGTTTTAAGGTAAACGTTTGAATAGCAACTAGGGATTTAAACTTTCGAATTTATGGTTTTCCCTTTTCTTAACAGGTATACACATGTACACTGCAAACTGAGGTTGAACTCTGTGCCGAGCAGAATATCCATAATCGCACCATTGATGAAATTCGGAAATATGTCAGCAACTGGGAACTGAGCCCGGACGATCATGTGCAAATCAACGCGAGCACTTTGCTCGATCCACTGGATGAGAGTGCAGTCCAAACTGCCGCCGATATGGATTTGTGCACGGAAGAGGATGATATTCAGCAGACTGACGTGATCGCTCAACAAGATTCTCCGCCAGAGAGAATAGAAGTATGAAATCGATATGTTTCCAATATTTTTCCATACAAATCGTCTGTTCAATATGCCTTAATAGTGTCTGTCTTCTCTGGTAATAAAAAAAATCTTATAAATCAACAGGCACAAAGCGGACTTCAGGATAACGATGAAGATTCCAATATTGATGCGCCAGAGGTGAGATGCTAGCCGTGTATAATGTCCGCAGTTTCTTCTTTTTTTCACAGCCAACATTAGCAACAATGCAACGGAGCGTTTAGATTCAACCACAGCATTGCTTCCCTAAGCTGATTTAAGAGATTTTCCCAGTGCGCTCTATTGGAATTTCCGACGAAATTCGACGAAAAAACTATTTCTTCGGGTTGATGGGATAGAATGAATTATTTTGGTGAACTTTTGCTGCGTTCTCTGCTTGGAAAATTTTAAAAGTTTATTCTAACAAATATAACTTGAATATAACAACTATAAATATACAGCGGGACTGTTGATATGAGGCTTCTATTGTTGCTTTATTAATAGTACCAATTACCTATGCAGCAGACCACAATGTGAGCGGTAAGGGATTGGGATTACCTACCGTCACATGATGATTGTTGCGTGGACGTTGTAGCTAGTATAACACACAAAGAAGGTCAGTTGAGGGCCCTGAGTTATGAGCTCATGATTGTTCCCTTAGTAGCGGACATGCAATCAATTAAGCTACGAAGAACTCCTCAGTTGTATAGTATAGTATAGATAGTGTCAATTAAATTGGATGTTCCAACCTTTTTGATTTTTTAGGATTTTCAGACTTTCCCTGATATCCGAGAAGCACCCCTTTTTCCTGACACTTCTGAAATAACCCTCATTTTAAACTTGATCGGAAAAACAACTGCAAAAAGTTGAAAAATTGTTGAAAAAATGGTTATCCCTCGTTTCGTTTCAAAAATGTTACACTCAAGCGACACGTGTTGATTTTCGTTGGATGTGTCCTGCAGCGAAGGCTGGATTGATTTTATCCACTCAAGATAACCTTCGATTTTCGTTGAACGTAGAACGTTATAATCATTAAATTCGTCAGTAGTAAATCGACTGAATAAAGGAAAAAAAGTAAAAATCTCGAATTATTTTCTTTACATTCAAATGTTTTGAGCCTTACAATTCTAGATAATTTCATGAATGTAGAATATTTTATGATTTGAGGAATTTATAACGATGTTATAATATGTATTCATCTGTAGTTTCGCTTATTACACTAACGAACCACACCGGCTATGGACATAGAAAAAGAGTCTCAGCCAGAGTCTCAATTAAAAGACACAAAAATCGAATATTTAAGATACTTGATAATCTTTACAATCCCAGCAATCCTTGATTTGTCGGATGATGGGTTCCAAGCTAGATCAAATATTTATGTCACACTTTGGGCGCATTGTACAATGCCAGGAATATTTTATGTGATACGTGATACTGGTTTCTCCGATCAACGGTTCTCGATATATTAACGAAAAATCAAACAAAAGTCCTGTTTTTGGTAATTGCCACTAAAGCCAGTCCATGTTCATGAGGACTTTCAGTATTTTCATATCTAGAAATCTTAAATCAATGTGCCAAATTCCAAAACTGTCTGATTTTTCCAGGAGTTGGATAGTTTAATGAGGTTTTTTGGGTTGTGATACAATCATTATACACTACGTAACTATAGAACCACTCATTTTGTCTGATTTCAGGGATATGTAAGAAGTAGGGTGAATTGAAGTATATAGTGTAGTATATAATAACTATCTTCATTAATAAGACTGGTCACTTGATCTTTATTGTTGTGTCCAGGCGCGAAACATTCAAAAAATGAAAATTCCAGTTTTTCATAACTATAGAACCAGATGGCAAAACTCTCACTCCTTTACAAAATTAACGTTAATTTCACATGAATTACAATAAGTTTCTAATTCGTAGGTCATCTTTAGTTCTCAATACATTCAAATAACCCATTCGGAGTGGTTTCGACCAAGCTGCGCTATGTTGTATTGTGTATCTCGTTCTACGCAGAGGATACTACTATTCATGCGATCACTCCCCATAAATTCATGACAGGGTTTTGATTTGGCAAACAAGCTGTTCAGTCCAGAATCTGAAGTCCCTATTCATCAAACCATGCCATGACCTTCCGGACTTTATGAATTGATGCCAAATTATCCAATTATCACATTGTTTTTGATGCAAAAACAGCTGTAAATGATTCTGGAGTACTTCGTTGCACTTCTGACTATTTATTCTTGTTGATGGTAAGCTCTCTTAACCAGGCCATTTCGACAAAAATTTTCCAAACCATAAAAATCCCATCTCTGCGTGGACCAAGATACACACTACAACATGGCACAGCTTGGTCGAAACCACTCCGAATGGGTTATTTGAACAGATTGACAACTAAAGATGACCTTCGAATTTGAAACTTATTGTAATTTATGTGAAATTGACGTTAATTTAGTAATGGAGTGAGAGTTTTTCCATCTGGTTCTTATGTTATTAAACACTGGAATTTTAGTTTTTTAGTTTTTTTTAGTTTTTAGTTATTTCGCAATTTTACATAACAATAAAGTTCAAATGGTCAGTCTTATAAATAAAGATAGTTATTGGGCCTGATCCCGAACGTCACTTCACGGTGAAAACGAAATGAATTGTATGCAATTTGTATGCATTTCATTCCGTTTTCACCGTGAAGTGACGTTCGTAATCAGGCCCATTATTACCTACACTATAGTTACGAAACGCAGTGTAGCAACCTTCAGAATCTCCAAATTCAAATTCCTGAAGTTCAGAATTATCGATGACTTTGTTCAAAAACTCCGGAGTAATCTCAAATCGTTCTTGTCCTAGTCTACATATTCGGTATCAAAAATTTGCTGGTACTAGCTATCGACTTTCTAGTCCTCTAGGTACTAGTAACTTGTCTACTTTGGCTGTGATTTTTGAAACCCATTGGTTCATTTTATTCAGACACATTAGAGTTTTCGGCTGTAACATAGCTGGATTTCACAATAACAGGGTGTCGACTACCTTGAAAAACCTTGAAAATCAGGGAATATCAGGGAATTCAAAACATGTCAGGGAAAATCAGGGAATATCATGGAATTTTGCCGTCAACCTGGAATAAAAAGAAATTCCGCCAATTATAATTTTGATTATTGTAGTAATAAGAAAGTTAATGATACCAAAATACTTGTATTTGACTACTTCGACTCTCTGTAGGTTTTTCAGTATATGTTATTTGCTTTTGCCTGTAGGTGAACTTAGGCTTTCCGAAGGGTAAACAGCGCAAAAGTAGACGGCTTTCACATTCGCGATGTTTTACTGGCATTTTTGGCATCAGTATCTGCCGTTCAACTTCAACCAATTCCCTAGGGTCTAACTAGGGTGTGATAAAATGAGCTTTATGACGATTTTTAGTTCGATGAAACTATGTAAGCTTTACATTACCTTTGGTTTCGGCGAGTCTTTGAGCAAGACTACAAAGAAGATACAGATTGATCTGCATGTCAGATTTTGGGATGAAAATGAGAAGGATTTGGTAAATCTTTACATGGCGTCAATGTTCTTTGGGACATTCTCAAGCATCAGGACTTGCAGCGAGCTTAAAAAAATCGCCAAAATCTTAACAAATCTTAAAATTTCATCTGAGAAGCGAAGCACTGCGTTGATGTGTCCTTGATCTTTCCATCATTGATTCCGATAAAAAATGAAGGGGAAAACGATTCGAGAAGCTTTTGACTATTGACTTTTTGATATTTGACGGATTTTGGTCGTATCAGTGGAGCTCCAACAGGTTTATAATTGAAACAATATTGCTAGCAACATAAATAAGTTTGCTCACTATGATCCGAAGAATGAACGACTGAACCATTTTTGAAAAGGACAGGTTTACGGAAGTTTTACCCAAAACGGTCTTCTGTCTCTCATTGGAAACCTCAACGTTGAGAGGGCTTTTCCATTAGCGAATGTTTTTATGAAAATAAGTGGGAGGAAACGGTTGTGCTATGCGACAAGTTTATGATGCTATACTTAACTTCGGAAGGATAGCATCAATAAAGAAAGACGATAAAGAGCGTTAATAAAACGGCTACGGTAAACAGAAGTGGAATATCTGGAGGTAAAACGGGAAAAATTTTGGAAAACGTGCAGAAGGAAGCCAAAAGATTGCGAGATAAAGCATTTCGTTAAAATCGTAACAGTTTCATGAAATTGATCCAAATCAAAATGAAAATGTCTCATTCTGTACTAGTATTTGTATTAGTATTTGTCCATTTTTTAAAAATCTTTTAGGGCCCTTATCAGTCGTCGTTAAACTCAATTAAAAATCACAAACAATTAATTTATTCTAGAATATCGACAGACGTTCTTAAATTTCATTGTTTAAGCTAACTTAATGTTAGTACTTCCAGAGAATTTAACTACAAGTCTACACCTGGAATTTTTCTGGAAAATTACTGGAAAATCAGGGAATATCAGGGAATCTATTTTCGGATTTTGAGTCGGCACCCTGAATAACACCTTTTTGGCGTAAGAGTATTCCTTTTGTTCTACAGTTCATTCTGGTTTAATTTGAATACTTTTTCTGTTGAGGACACATGAATCGTTCAGACCTTTTATTATTCTTATTCGTATCGAGCAGATTGACCCATTTGAAGGTCTTTTTATCTCATTAGTTTTTCATGAACATACTCTGACTCTTCATGCAAATTCAGAAAACCTTCACAATTTTCCTCTAAAAATCTATCTGTTTCCTTTGTCAATCAGTACACCTTCAGCTATCGCTCATGTTGGTTACTGGGGGCTCCGGTGACTAACCTATCAACAGGCTTGCTTCGACATCCTTCCAAATAACGCCAGTATAAGTGTTTGATTTTGCGAAAAAACAGCTATAGTAGCTAAAAAGTCTGGGTGAGAAATGAGCAAGAGAAGATTCGACTATATCGCAAAAAAAACTATGAAATGCAGTTTCTCTGTAAGCGCAGTACATCTTACCGTCAACATACTGCCAACTGAACTATAACTTCAAATGTACATATATGAATATAGCGGCTGAGGCAGCTCACCTTTTTTACGATAGAACTCGAAACATCCATAAATATGTAGTCTGGCGCTGTTATGCTGTAAAATTATTTTTTATGTACGTTTTCCCATGCTGCTCGTTTTTCCTTCAGAGCTCTATTCAAACGTTTTAATTGTCGTCTCGATATCTTTCTCTAGTGATAGTTTCAAACGGTAGGTGCTTCCAATTGTGTGTCTTGAATGATATCATCCTAATCAAATGCATTGCTTCTGAATCATTTAAACCATATTTATCACATTCTCACGATGGGACATATTGGACAAGCAAACGATTACTATCAGCCGGTTCCTACTCTAGAAAAAAATAATGCAATAAAGCTTCCCACAGATGGCGGTTTTCCGGTATAAAAATTGACATTCTCAGTGCAATTAAAATTATGGTTGTTTACACTCCAATCAACGTTCTACGTTCTGAAGTTGAAATATAGGCAAACCTGTTTTTGTGCGGGGATAGGTACCGAGAACGGTTAGTCCTAGGATAAAACGTATATAGTTTTTCATGTAGATTCGTTTTTCCTTGTTACTTTTCTATTGTATTGAATTTCATAACTTTTTAAAAATTCATATCTCCATTTTTTCGAGTCCGACACAGCACCAATATACGTCAAACTCTGTTAAATTAGAAGTGTTTTTCAATAAAAATATACACAAAAATGTCGTTTTGAGACATAAAAGTTTTAAATATTGAATTCTATCTTTAAGTAAAATGATTTAATAGTGCATTTAAACTGCAATTTTTTTTGTAAATTGTCAATCGATTTTCCAACAACTTTGTCAAACATCATATGTTGATCAGACATCTGGATTTTGAGTTACGATTTATTGTCGGAAAAATCGGAGAGGGTCGGGTTAGCGGTCGGCTGATTTTTCCCTCCTCTCACCTCCCTCTCTAAAGAACTCATACTTGAGCTTTCTAGAGTTGGTCACCTTTTTTTAACAGGACACTACAACACAGAGGTAAGAAGAATTGGCATAGAATTGCACAAGATTTTTAATGCACTTTTTTGGTGCGATATAAAAAAATCGCATAAAAAACTCCC
This sequence comes from Toxorhynchites rutilus septentrionalis, assembly GCF_029784135.1. Classification (NCBI taxonomy): domain Eukaryota; kingdom Metazoa; phylum Arthropoda; class Insecta; order Diptera; family Culicidae; genus Toxorhynchites; species Toxorhynchites rutilus. The sequence goes on along the minus strand of NC_073746.1, from coordinate 304,391,708 downwards.
GCACAAAAACAGGTTTTACTGTACACGCCTTTCAAACACATTTGTTGCCAACAGTATTGCATTCGCCACATATTAGAAAACTATGAGCTCATACTTCTACACCTAATATGTCGGATTTTTTATTTTTAATACAGGGTCCATAGCTACGTGCTTTAAAAAAAGTCAAAAGAGCAGTATTATTGATTTTTCAAAAGACAGCATAAGTCATCGCTATTTATTATTCCAACATGAAATGCTTCTTGACTAGTGTTTTTCGGAAGATTAGTCTTATTTCCTTTACGGCCTCAAATGTGATTAACGGATGCACATTGTTTGCCGATTTGGTTTATATTACACTCTAGAACAGCTATACTCAACCTGCGGCCCACCGGGCTCTTTTGGTTGGCCCGTCTGGCCCGTTACCATTTTGTTTGTGTAACATTCATGAAAACTGAAGAAATCATCTAAGTAACATGAGATGAGAATAATGAAGATTGACACATTACACATTAGTTAGTTGTCTAGTTAAGGGGTATTAGTAGATTAAATGTCTATTAAATACATTCAATCCGATCATTAGGGTTATTCTTGTTGACGTTAGTGAATAGAAATGAAAATATGAATATGAAAACATTACCTATTTTTTGACATGAGACTACATACGTTTTTCATTAATGGTACCAAATCAGAAAACAGATTTTTATGAAATGGTTTAAACGTTAATAATTATTTTATCTCTGAACGGTTTGATTTCCAATTGAATCGGACATTCTCTATTTTTTTTCGGTACGTTATACTTTACGGTTATGACTAAAATTAACGAAAATTGAAAGAAAACACATTTTCCTATCGTGTTCCCGTAGCCGAGGTTAAATATTTAAATATCACTGCTAATCAGGTGAGCGTAAATCGGTCACTCGAAATGCAAATGCAGCATTCGTGTTTTGGATAATGTGGGTAGAGAAAATATTGCAATTTAAGCTCCGCTGTATTATATTCATTGAGTATAAACAAGCCATTCGGGATTTCAAATTACATTATTCACAATTCATCAGTCACCTAGCTACCAGACGGCAGCGAGACTTCCGAAATGAGCATTCTCAAGACCAAGTGTTTAGATTACTTTTTCAAATTGGTCTTTTTTAAAGTTAGAGGCGAATAATTTAAAACATCATCATCATCATCATTGAAGTCGTCATGCTTCAACTATCAGATAGCAGTCTTTCTCAATGCTAATGTCACACACAGCGGTTTTGCTCGATTCTATGTAAGAATGAAAGATTGATATCGCACAGTATGGGGCAATTTTGTTTGGCGTCGAACTGCATGCCGTCTGGTGAAGAGTGTCTTTGTATTTTTGCATCACACCTTAATTGAGTTTGTATTGAGGTGTTAATTTGAAATTTCTAAAACGCGAGCTTTTCGTTCGGGTAGCAAAGTTTTGAGCGTTAATACCCCTTTGTCGGTTGAACAAAGTGGTATGTCAATCACTTCAATCGAATGACAGAAGATGTATGAGTAACCAGCATTACTTATTGGCCCAGAATATTTTTTTATAGTTCGAAACTGGTTCTAAAGCAAACAATTGAAATCCAAAAAATCTATCAATATGAGTACCTGACTATGAACAAGAATGAATCATGAATCAACCAACTTCAGCTGCGTCTACAAAACAACGCAAACGGCCGCTGTCGTTTTGGAAATTTCGATGAATTCTAAAAATATATTTTAAATTTATTTGAAACTGAAGGGAGCTTCTGTGAGTTTAGTAGTATGTTTGGGTTTTTATTTGTGTTATGATGTTGTTTTGAATTATAGAGACTTTAAGCTTTCTCAATATACTCGCTTCTAGTATTGAAAAAAAAACAATTCGAAAAACTCAACTAAACAACGCCTTGAGAAATACCATTTGGAAAGCCGTCCGGTCGCTAGCTGAATGACTGATAAATAGTTAATAGCTTATTTGTGATTTTTTCAACCGTTTATTCAATTTTCGAGATTTTAATTATTGTTTCCGGGGTGAGAGTTGTGTTCTTCGGTGGACAACTGAAGATGAAATTTTGTTTCGATGTTATTGCTTTCGTCTCCACCGCCACCACACAATAGTTTCAGTTCTGATTTTCTGTTGCCGTTCTGCGTCTTCTGACATGTTTCGCTTTGCATTGGGAATGTAATTTTGCTAAGTGATATTTAAAAACTACTTGGGTATTGAAGATGATCAGTATTTCAGTTTCACTGCAGCGAGCAATCAACAGTACATGTTAATGCTTAGAATTAATTTGACAATGACAAAGACAACTCCTCACTCAATGAAAGCATTCATTTACCGACCCCTGTCATCACTGTCAAATATCTATATCAATGAGTTTTATTATTGAATCTCTTGAATGTTTATTCTCGCCGGCAATAATTTCGTGGTTTTATGTTAACAATGCGGTTGTGTCTTGGACATCACGCTTTTTTTTTGCGGCCCGCGACATCATGCATAACTCGTGTTTGTGGCCCTATTGAAAAAATGGTTGGGTACCGCTGCTCTAGAAGGAACAAATGGGACAATGATGGAACGATGAACTACTGTTTTTGTAAGTCTCGAAACAGCTGTTTGCCCTAAACTATTAGTTCACAATTGCAAGTCTTCATATGTAACTTTTTTTTTAATTCGTATACTAAACTGATTTTGTAAAGTATCCAAATGCAGTTAAATTCGTAACAGATCTGTTCGTAAATTTTCTCGGACAGTAAACTGACTTCACATTCTGAACAATTCAATTTTCTTCGAGGAGATTCGTCAAAATTGAACATTTTCACTAAGAATAATATATTATACAAGCTCACACCACCTCTCGTATCTAATTTTGGATGGATCCAAAAACTTTTCTTATCGTTTATGAACTGCCAAAACTGGTATGATTACAGCAGATATTGGATCATGCAATAAAGTTCCTAAAACAAGATGCATGATAAATCACTTTGAATTGTATATATAGCTGAACGTTCTCATTTTTGGTTTTTTCTTTCAGTCACTAATTTATAAGAAAGTTATACTGTCAAAAATGGTCTGATATACATTTTTCTATAAAATGTTTATTGTCTAATGTTCACTCTACTCGAAGGCATATATACATATGTTTTTGAAAAGACAGAATTGATTTAACCAAGAATAAATGTATAATTTTCGCACAATATAAGGGCTGAAATCAATTCAAATTAATTTTTTAGCCTGTTTTAGCCTTGGTTTAGCCAGTTGCTAAAGCAATAATTGCATGAAATGCCATTCTTCAAGTCAATTACTTACGTAATTGGAATTGTTTTACGAATAGATCTATAAAAAAACAGCAAGTCTGTATGACGACTCAATTTCAGCTATCTTTCTGTTGCTGCGCACATGTGTGTACATTTTTCGAAAACTGTTCCGGCGTCCTAACATACATCCATCAAACAACACTTTTTAATTTTTTGGTTCTGTTATACGGTATGAATCTCAGTACAGTATGCTTGAACAATAGGTTATTCTGAACCGAACATCGCTTATTATTTAACATGAGAAGAAAGAGCTATCTCAGTACCGGTTTATTATCGATATTGATTGGATATATCCTCTGGGAAAATGATGGGCATCTTCGCACTCAATCCTTCACAGTGCTGCGGTTGCTTGTGCGTGCTTCGACTGTCCAATTCCTCGCACCCAGTGAGAATCGCACTGGGTGTCAAGCATCAAGCATATCAATCTCAAGCAAAGCCTGCGAATGTTGTACTCATATCACATCGAACCGTGACTGTTGTCCGTTTCTAACCTATCAATGTTGGCAAATATCTAGCTTGGATTTTTCACGAGTAAATGGGACACCGATACGACCGAGCAAAACCTAGGTTGGTATCATTCACTTTCTTATTACATTTTATTATCCATTGTGTCTAGGCATAATTCTGTTTCATGTATCTAAGATTAATTTCTTTCTCTGAGCATATAACTTTTCTTTTGAAACATTACAATGGTGAGCTTGTGTCATCTACCAGCAATACTAATTCATTTTTTTCTCTCGTGTTCCACGTTGGCAGCCCGTCTGGATGGCATCAGTAAACCCCCCCGCCGTGCTCCGACGATAGAGGACTTCCTACAGTTGGACGGGGACAACCTGGACGACTACGAGTACGACCGGTACGGCGCGGGTGCGTCATCATCCGGAAAAAAGCGCGTACGCTGGGCGGACATCGAGGAGCGCAAGGCACAGCGCAAGATGCGCAAGATGGGTTTCGTGGTCGGCGTTACCGATTGGTCCCGGATGATGGACCCGACCGAGGGCGGCAGCGCGCTCACCAGAACCAAGTACATCGAGCGGGTGCGTAGAAATTGAGAAGCTGCCACGTTGGGGTGTTATTGGATACAGCAGCCGTAGCAAGATGACTTCACTAGGTGAGTGCGCTTTCTCTGTGCTTTCGTTTTTCCTTCACTCTTTTGGAAAGAGCGTAATATTAACTATTCGGCAAATACATGCTGACAAATCGTATTCACGTAACAGGAACAAGATTTTGGCATTCAATGATAAACACACGGATTTTTTTCCCACTGCAATTCACGTTTGATGTGTACGATGGCATAGGTCAGATTCAAACAGACAGAGGCGATAACTTGAATCAATCATCAAGAGAGCATTAAATAAAAATATTTCCCAATAAGTAATGATGTTGAGCAAATGTGGTACATTTCGTTTTTCTTACATTGGTAATAAGTTCGAGGTTTTCGATTGGTGTGTCAATTGTTCGGTTACATTCTAAGCCACATTCTACGTATTATTGATAAGACTTATTTCAAAGGAACCATAAGTATATTCCAGATTACATCCTCGTATGTCTTTGTACGTAAGACTTTCTAAGTTAGTCGTATTCCAACAAGCTATAGTAAAGTTGCAATTTTGATGATTGGTGGAGTGAATAGAATGAGTTACTCTGCCGGCGTGTTGTCTGTTTTCTAACTAAAAGCGTAGCAAAATATGGATTATAATCATGATTATAATGAATAATAATTTAACTAGTAATGTTGAGTGCTTCTTACTGATCCGAAATTCCTTCTAATCAAGGTTGCTTTTGAAATACATCGCGTGATGCTTATGTTTCTTCACTGGTTAATCTGGTATAATCTCAAGTTCTATACCCTATTATCAGAAAGTACCAGGAATTTTTAAATAAAACAAAAGCCCTAGAGGCGAATGAACTGTAAAGTTTAAAGCCTCTTAAAAACAAAGAAAGAAGAAGTAAAACAAAATAGAGTTGAATTTCGGGCAAATTTATTTTATCTCCTCCTCTCCATCCCTGGTAGGCCGACGATGGGATGGCCTTTAGTTCCCTCGTTGCATTTTCTTTGATCTCCTCGATCGACTGATATCTCATTTCACGAAGTGGCAACATCAAATAGAGGAACAAAAAAAAAGTTGCACGGGGCCATATCAGGCGAATACGGTGTTTTTTTTATCCAAAATATATATTTTTATTAAGGCTCATATGGCGTCAGCCTGACGGGCCGGGAGTTCAATATTTCGACAATGTTTGCCTTACAGCTATGTTAGTAAAATGTAACCGATTAGTCGCGGTTGGCTCGAGGTTAGTATTACAAGTGTTCGCATAATTGGGATGTTGCAGGCTCCAATGCTCTGTACGTGTGCCCCACACGGGATACTTCCTATTGGGATGCAGCTGACCATTAATCAGCAACGCACCCCTAGTCTGTACCCCATACCTAGCGTGGTACGTCTTTCTCGACTCGAGGAATCCAGGATATTGTCGTTTTCATAATGGAACGCAATATTTCAGGATACGTTAGTTCCTAAATTGGATTGTTCGATTATTTATCAAATGAAGTTTCAATTTCATATTTTCAAGTCGAGGGTAAATATTTCAGATAGATATGCGAATCTACCTCACCAGAATATACAGTTTAAGGCAAAACGATTCAAACAGACTTTTTTAACAGCATATAAAAATTTGTGTCGTTGATATGAATTGTTTGAATATTGTGCTCGATAATTTCGAGAAAGTCGTTCACGTTTTGGTACAGTTTAGCTATAGAAGTTATTGAGAAAAGCAGGGCAACGCTAGTTTGTGCTGAAAAGAATGAATCACGGCTCAAACTAAATAAAAATTTCAAAATCATGGTTTGATTTTCTATTCTGCTAAGATATTTTTAACAAAATTCGAACATATAATTGTTTGCTAACAAAAAGCATTTTAGAATGAACATAACAGTCCTACATAACATCTCACACTTTTTTATACTTGCTTTGGCATATTCCTCTAATGTACGAAAGAGTGAGTGAACTGTTTAAAAGAACTAGTTAACTTAAGTGAACGGTTGGTCACTGAACGGTTCATTAAAGTGAACTGTTTTGCCCATCTCTAGTTGTAGTGATTGGACATAAGCCGAGATAGCACGCGAATGAAATCACGACCCACATTCAATCCCTTGAACCATGCACTCGTCGAGACCTTAGGGATAATCGTGTGTAACCAACGACCAAACTCATCTTCACTCCACATGCGCTGCCAACTTACGAGCGTGTGCTGACGAGGAATGTGGAGAAATTCATTATAAGCAATTTGCCTTTCAAAAAGTGTGCCTTCTGAAGCGCCCACCTTAGCTAGCGAGTCCGCTTCCTCATTCCCCGGAATCGAACAATGAGAGGGAACCCATGCTAAGGTAATCTTGAATAATTTTTCGACCAAAACACTCAATAGATGTCTTATTCTTGTTAGGAAATAAGATGAGCGTTCATCACTTTCATTGAGCGGATTGCTTCTAATGAGCTGAGACTGTCTGAAAAAAATAAAATAATGGTCGATGGGCAGTGTTTCAATGATCCCTAGAGCATAGTATATCGCGCCCAGCTCAGCGACATACACGGAACAAGGATCTCTGAGTTTGAAAGAGGCACTGGGATTTTCATTGAAGATGCCGAAGCCAGTGGACCCGTTTATGTGTGAACCATCAGTAAAGAACATTTTATCAGATCTAACTTTACCATATTCTGCTGAAAATATCGGCGGAATAAAATCGAGATTATCTGGGATTCCATGGATTTTTCGTCGCATGGACAGACCAAAAATGACAGAGGAATTGCAAAAGTATGGGAAGCAAACTTGGTTGGAGATGCCTGGTGTTTGTTCGATGGTATTTACTTGATTTTTTTTATTAAATCGTTTATTTTTATAGGCTCAGCTACATAAGTTTAAAGGAGCCAAACTCCTATCTGTATTGTTACAAGTATGTATAAACATTGTTCATTAATTCTAATGTTAATGAAGTAGAGAACCGATTATTCGCGGTTTGCTCGAGTTTAGAGGGTAACATATTTTTTTCAGGAAAAGGAAGGGATATAAGGATATGTTGACAATGTTCACACTAACATTCATACTCACATCCATCACACTCAATTCTTAAGCCTATCTTATATCTAATATGTATTTACATTTCATCTCGCTATGTTCTTCTTCAATGGCACTAACGTTCCCAAGGTTTGCCTTCTCAACGTAGTACTACTTGCGTCATTTTTATTAGTAAATAGTTGAGATTTCTATGACGAACAATACGGCATGAATGTATTCTCGAGTGGCAAGCTCTAGAATACGCGTGACTACAGTGCAAGTCAGAAGGGTTTCTTCAACGAAAAATATCTTGCATAAACATTAGACCAACGAGACCCCGTCACAGATACTTAATTCATTATGAACATCATTTCTTATTTGGTTTAATATTTATGAACATGCGACGAAACAAACAGAGGGCGCGCTCGAAGGATTTTTATGTTTATCGTATGGTGATTTGACATGGTCAAGAAACGCCAATTCAAGATATCGTAAGCTGTGCCAACAATTTATGGTCGACATATACGCGAAGGTAGAGATTGAACGACTGCAATTCTTACTACACAATCAACAAAAGCGGTGCGAGGAATAATACATTTACTTGCGAGACACTATCATGAGCAACGCCGACACAGCTTTAGTTATAGCCAGGCCAAAGCGCAATGTATTGTCATGACATTGCGCGTGTGTTCAAACACAAAATGAAGTTCGATCGTATTCGTCCCCCCATATTGTTGGTTGTATTCTGTTGAATGGAAAAAGCGCAATTTTGCATTCTGTTCAAGCTCAAGTCCAATCGAGTTGAGCAAATGTGACAACCTTGCCACGCAATTCGACGTAAACAACATTGGTCTCCATGTTCCATTTCTATGAAGCAAAAATAGTAATGGTTTTTCGGGTAGAATAAACACGCAAAATTTAGCATTCAAACACATTCAAAACAAATTTAGCATCCAAACGAAATCGAATAATAATTTTCATTCAAATTTCAACAATTTAGAATTATTTCCGGAATTATGCCGATCAGATAGAGAGTAAATTGAACCACAAATACGGATGACTTATTTTGACCATTGTTTCGCGATAAGGCGAACGAATTTAAGAGTGTAAAAGTCGATTTCGATCGAATTGTAAAATTCGATCACTCATATGCATATATGAATATTGAGTTCTGCAAATCGGCGAAGAGTAATAAAAACATCCATGAATAAAGGAAGCAATATGGCTGTGTTTCAAACTTAGATTACCGACGTGAATACTCCTCGATTGAATGACAACGATGAAATAACGCGATTCCAAACAGGCCGATTAATCAGCTCCATTGAAGTTAGCTGGCGTATCGCTGTTTTCCAATTTATGAATGAGACCAAGCTGTTATAAACTAAGCCATGTTGAAAATCACATGCACGTATTTTCTAACAAGGCGACAGCAATAAATATTGATTTTCTATATTTCATTTTTTCTACTTTACGACAAACTTATATTACTTTTTTCAGTTGACTTTTAACTTTTAAGAGATCAAACATATCAGCTACGTTAATGAAATACACCAAGAAACATCATATAACCTTTCGTTCAAATCATTTAATTGATAAATATTTTAAAGATCGTTAAAATATTCAAACACACTTACAATACATTAGTGTGTTTTATTCAACACCCAAAATATTCACTAGAAATAATTTATTTGGCAGAACAACGTTTGCCTGGTCAGCTAGTAAGGATATAAGGACAATCACACACGAATGTCGATAGCATTTAGGAAGACATATATTGGGGACATGTAATCAAGGTCTAACCGAGCCAACACTCTCACTGGCACATTGGGCTGCCTTCCTCTAGCCCAAAGAGAGTTTTCTAAAATCGATCTGGCAACAAGATACACCTCGCACGACCAAACAACGTGTTCGATGTCGTGGTAACCTTGGCCACAAGCACAGATATTGCCATCGGCAAGATTAAAACGAAAGAGTAACGCGTCTAACGAACATTGATTGGACATGAGTCCAGAGAAGGTGCGAATAAAGTCCCGACTCAAGTCCAGACTTTTGAACCATGGTTCGAGGCTAACCTTAGGGATAAACGAGTGAAGCCACCGACCCAATTCATCTTCGTTCCACTTACGTTGCCAGTTAGCGATAGTATTTTTACGGAATAAAGAATAAAATTCATTGAAGGCGATTTGACTCTGATAAATATCGCCTTCAATTGCACCTACCTTTGCCAATGAGTCAGCCCTCTCATTACCCGGAATTGAGCAATGTGAAGGGACCCAGACAAAGGTAATGACATAACAGCATCTGGTTAAAGCATTAAAAATTTCTCGTATTCTCTCAAGGAAGTACGGCGAGTGCTTTTCTGGCCTCTCCGAATGAATAGCTTCGACAGAGCTAAGACTATCCGTTACAATGTAATAGTGTTCAACAGGTCGTGAGGCGACGCTGTCCAGAGCCCAGTGTATCGCTGCCAATTCAGCAATATACACTGAGCAAGGATTCTGAAGACTGTGGGAGGTGCTAAAAAATTCGTTGAACACTCCAAACCCTGTGGACTCATTCATAGAGGACCCATCAGTAAAGTACATATTATCACAATTGATACGCCCATACTTTGCATTGAAGATCGTAGGAACGATCCCCGATCGATGATAATCTGGAATTCCATGGATTTTCTCCTTCATGAACAGATCAAAATGTACAGAGAATTGATGTAGTCAGGAAAACAAACACGGGTGGGAGTGTATGAAGAAGGATCAACCTGCATGGAGATGAATTCATGATATGAGGTTCATAACCTTACACCGGATGAGGAACCGAAGAGATAATAAATTGAAGCGATCTTTTAGTGGGAGTACGCCTGCCAAAACCTTGAGACTCATGGTATGCGTTGATGGCATACATCCCAACGCAATACGGAGACAAAGATACTGAATTCGCTCGAGTTTAATGAGATGTGTTTTGGCAGCTGATTGAAAACAGAAACTGCCGTACTCCATCACTGAGAGAATAGTTGTTCGATACAACATTATAAGATCTTCTGGATGGGCTCCCCATCAGGTGCCGGTAATTGTACGAAGAACCACCAGTTTATTCTAAAAAACCACCATCTCTGTTTTTTCCGTGGAGAATTCGATCCCTAGCCCAATGGCCCAGGTTGAAAAATTGTTCAAAGTATCTTGTAAGGGTTCTTGCAGGTCAGATTCGTTTGATTTTACGACAGACACCACTTCATCATCTGCAAGTTGTCTTAGGTTGCAATTTTGTGTAAGGCAATTGTCAATATCGCTTACATAGAAGTTGTACAAAAGGGGGCTTAAACATGGGTCCTGGGGGAGTCCCAAGTAGGAGATCCGACTTACTGTCGAATCCCCATGAGAAAAATTCAAATGTTTCTCACAAAGCAAGTTATATAGCATATTATTCAATAGAGGCGGCAGACCCCGAGAATGGAGTTTGTCTGACAGGACCTATATTGAAACCGAAACAAAGACCCCCTTTATGTCCAAAAATACCGAAGCCATTCGTTTTTTTTTCGGCATAAGCCATTTGAATTTCTGAAGAAAGCAACGCAAGACAATCATTCGTCCCCTTGCCCCTGCAGAACCCATATTGTGTATCTGAGAGTAGGCCATTTGTTTCAATCCATCGATCAAGGCGAAACAAGATCATTTCCTCCAACAATTTCCGAATACAAGACAGCATTGCTATTGGGCGGTACGAATTGAAGTCGGACGCGGGTTTTCCGGGTTTTTTGAATAGCTAACCCGATTGAATAAATTCAACAAGCGATGTTTCGCCACATCAGGGAGGTTTTTCAACAAGTTGACCTCAATTCTATCCGTTCCTGGAGCCGAATTGTTACAAGAAAGGAGAGCAAGAAAGAATTCTACCAGCGAAAACTCGGAATCAAGATCGTACCTATCTTGTGGTATATCTCGAACAATTTTTTGCACAGGAGCGGAATCAGGACTAACCTTCCGTGCAAAATTCAAAATCCATCGATGTGAATATTCTTCGCTTTCATTCGTTGAAGAGCGATTTCTCATGTTTCGAGCCACTTTCCATAATTTTTTCATTGACGTTTCTCGTGACAAAACTCCCACGAAATTTCGCAAATAAGCACGTTTTTTCCCTTTGATCAAGTTTTTAAATTGATTTTCAAGGTCCAAATACGTTTGAAAATTCTCAATGGTTCCACGTTTCCGAAAAGCTTTAAATGCGTTCAATTTAGGCTGATAAAGCTTGGAACATTGGCTATCCCACCATGGATTGGGAGGCCTTCGACGAATAGTGGAGCCTGGGATGGGTTTCGTTTGAGCGCGAACCGCGCTGTCATAGATCAAACGAGAAATGAAGTTATACTCCTCCAATCGCGTCCGCATATTTTTTCCAGTCAATGTGTCTTGTGAGATCATATGCCATGTTTATAGATTCAGAAGAATTCGACCCAATGGTGATGTAAATTTTGATTGGCAAGTGGTCACTACCGTTGGGGTCCTGGATTACATTCCACTTGCAATCTAACGATAGTGAATTCGAGCAAAGCGAGATGTCAAGAGCACTTGGCTTAGCAGGAGGTTTAGGTACACGTGTTGTTTCTCCAGTATTCAAAACGGTCAAGATTTGAAGATTTGGTGTGAAGATTTGATCCACAAGGTCAGTCAACTTTATAAATCCCGATTGGGAAGTTGAACTGGACGGAAAAACAGGGACAGTTGGGGTTTTCGATGTCCCCTCGAGTGCTGGGCCATTCGAAGGTGAATTATTCCCACGGAAACCAGGAGGAACCTGATTTTGCATGTCCGCTGCACTCGATTTTTTAGGCATGCTAACAGGGGGTATAACCGGAGGGGCTTGTCTTTGAACTTTGGGAGTGGTCACATTTTTGCGCCGGGGATTCCCTTGGAAAATGAACGGTGTACCCCCGTTAGCTGTGTCCGCTTCCATTTCGTCAACGGGCAACGTGGCGAAGGCATTTTGTGTGTTGATTGGTTGTTGTTGTTGGGCCAGTGGAGAAGCGCCCTTTAAAATATCCGCAAAAGTGCGTTTTGAGCGTTCCTTCAAAGAGCGCTTCTGTTTCTCCCAGCGACTCTTGTAAGTTTCACAAGCTGAGAGCTCGTGTGGGGATCCCCCGCAATATGGACATTTATGCTCAGTCGCACTGCAGGATTTCCCCTCATGTTGCTCTCCGCAAGTGGCACAGCGCTCCTTGTTGGCACAATAATCTGAAGTGTGACCAACTGACTTGCATTTTTGGCAAGTCATGGGCTTTGGCACGAAGAGTCGCACAGGCAGTCTCAATTTGCCCACCATGACGTAGTCAGGGAGAGCGGAACCAGCAAAAGTTACTCGAAACGAGTCTGACGGCGTGAATTTATTTTTTCCCTCTTCTTGGGATACTTTACCTAGTTGGCGGCTGTCCAAAATTTTAACGCCCACCAAAGGGAGTCTTTTGAATTTACCAACTCCTTCTTTTATCATTTCGCACGTCAAACCCGTTTCAGTTACCACCCCCGAGATTTCTACGTCATGGGAGGGCACGTAGACACGATATTCTAGGGAGAATCTCTCGTCGATCACAATTGCATTTGCATGTTTCCGATCACTCACGACAACACGCAGTTTGTTCGGTCTAACCTTAGAGATTTCGACCACGGAGGAGTAATATCTTGCCAGATCTTTCGAAACCTGAATGACATTAATACACTATGATACACTATGAACACACGCATACAACACGATGATGGAATCGATGACGATGATAAAGCACACACAGCGATGATACGGCACACGCACCGCACCCGCGGTGGAGGACTTCTTCCTTACGCTGGTTGTGATTGCTGCTCTCCTCATTCGCGCAATACAGAGAACCCCGTTAGGGCGAAATAACTTCACCAGCCACGAACTGATAACGGTATAATATCCACTCTATAACAGACGCGAACAAATTTGCGACCGATGTCTTCGGACTGCGCGAGCTGAATGAATAATTTGTTTGTATTGATTAAATTATTGATTGAATGAAACAATTTTCGAATGCAATTGAATTCAAAACATTTGCTTTGTAAGTAAAGATTTTGGACAAATGTCAAAAATACCCCTGACTTGCGTTTGTTTGCAATGCTGATGTCCTCAGGCACCTTGGTTTTCAAATCTGTGTTAGGCAACATATTTCGGTGGGAGCAAACATTCTCCCAACATACATGTATTCGCAATGCAGATTTCCCCAGGCTGCTCGGTTTTGACGTCTGTGATGGGGGAAACGTAAATCGGGCCAATCAAAACGTGACAGAGTGTTTAGATAACGCTTCACATTTCACAGTTATTCAAAAATTTATCTAATTAAATATAACATTTTATTAATCGTGATCGATGCGTAGAAATATTTCCTATCAATTGATGCAAACATCTTTCCGATCTATTAAGAAATGTTCGAGTTATAAGCATTTGAAATCTTCATTGTTTCCTGCATGTTCTGTGTTTAGGTTTTCATTTTACCCCCCAAATATTCCGGTTAGACGTAGTCCCACGTCAAAATTTTTTCAGGCGAAGTGGAACGTTGCGGTCGTCATGTACGATGACTGACAGGGAACCAGCTACTTCACGACCCCCACCTAGGACGTAAGTTCCGACGTGAAGCGAACACCTACACCACACCTAGATCATGTCGATAAATTTGATAGAATGTTTCCGTTTTCTCTACTGTTTTTCTCAAATCCATTTTCTATTCTGAAACACATGTGAGTTAATAATTTAATATATTCCGTAGGTACATATTAACATGTCGATGAATAAGCAAATATTAGGCTGTCAAAAAAGTCCTGCGGTATTTCCGCGAGGTGTCGTTGTAGGCGCGTAGTTCTAGTTGTATTCATTGTATCGAGTCATACTATAGCTTGTTGGAAAGGTATTTTTGCGCGCTATAATATAGTCCTTGACAGTGTATTGTTTGATTAAGTCGTTCGTGAGTTATAAAGTCGCAAATATGAGAAAATCCGACATATTTTACAGTACTACTATGACAAAGGCAAAAATGCATCTCAAGCTGCCAATAAAATTTGTGCAGTTTATATGGACCCGATACAGTTTCCATTTCCACCGCACAACGATGGTTTCAACGTTTTCGTTCTGGTGTAGAGGTCGCTGAATTAGCCGAGAAAGACCGGCATAGTAGCAGCCGTAGCATCGGCCAAGAGCTGGGGATAAGTCATCAAACCGTTATTAACCATTTGAAGAAGCTTGGATTCACAAAGAAGCTCGATGTATGGGTGCCACACACGTTGACGCAAAAAAACATCTTTGACCGTATCGACGCATGTGAATGACTGCTGAATCGCAACAAAATCGACCCAATTCTGAAGCGGATGGTGACTGGCGATGAAAAGTGGGTCACTTACGACAACGTGAAGCGCAAACGGTCGTGGTCGAAGCCCGCTGAAGCGGCTCAGACGGTGGGCAAGCCCTCATTAACGGCCAGGAAGGTTCTGCTGTGTGTTTGGTGGGATTGTCAAGGAATACTCTATTATGAGCTGCTTCCCTATGGCCAAATGCTCAATTCGGACCTGTACTGCCAACAACTGGACCGCTTGAAGGTAGCACTCATGAAGAAGAGGCCATCTTTGATAAACAGAGGCCGCATTGTCTTCCATCAGGACAACGCCAGGCCACACACTTCTTTGGTGACGCGCCAGAAGCTCCGGGAGCTCGCATGGGAGGTTCTTTTGCATCCGCCGTATAGTTCGGACCTTGCACCAAGTGACTACCACTTGTTTTTGTCCATGGCGAACGAGCTAGGTAGTCAGAAGTTAGCCACAAAAGAGGCCTGTGAAAATTGGCTATCCGAGTTTTTTGCCAATAAGGAAGCGAGCTTCTATAACAGGGGTATTATGAAGTAGGCATCTCGTTGTGAACATGTCATCGAACAAAACGGCGCATATTTGACTTAAAACAGATGATTGTAACTAATTTTATGAACAAATGAAAATTCAAAAAAAAAATACCGCAGGACTTTTATGACAGCCTAATATTAAAACAAAAAAAATCTCAGTATTTTTCAAATGAAGCCTGGTATATTTTGAATGCGCAAAATAGTCAACGATGAAATTCTGCTTCCAGCTATCAATTTGTAAACTGATACTCTTAGTAATCTGCCAATTCAAATTGTATCAGCACGATGAGATAAGTTGTCATTGTGGCAACAATCTGTGGATGGAATGGAAATTTATTCGAAATTTACTCGGATGAGATTAATGAAGTTTTTGCAAGTATCTGAAAATAAAGTTAGTGTTATGATTTCGATATTACCGAGTAAATAAGCGTGAAATCAATAGTGCAGAGGCCATAAACTTCTATCTTATAGTTATGATGCAACATCTCTAGAGAAAATAATTCGATCTGTGAACGAGAGCAAATACATATTATTTAATTCTCTATGATAGAGTCGTGGCCAAAGGCTTTAAAAATGCCATTATTAATTTTTTCTCAGTCTTACGACGTGTAAATTTGCCCGTGGCCACGACTACAATAGAAAATTGTATGCCGTTTACGCTCAATTCAACACGCTCATCGATATCCGATTGAAAGAATTCATTTAACAACACGCCAGTTTTTTCCGCCTGGAATACATAAGTATTTAAAGTAATATGTTATCATAATTACGTTTCACTTACCCTTTTCGCCATCTGAGCACAGAAAGCTACCGTGTAGTAAACCTGAGTTGTGCATAGTAGAATAAAAAATATAGCACCTGCCAATTCAAAGTATGCTGGTTCTTGATGAAATTGAACAGCTTCTATCAGCATGATATAGTTGTAATATATCTATTAACAGAGATAGAGATTAGTTCTCATGAGTTATCCTTAACAGTTTCTCATACAATACCTCTGCAATTGAAACAATAAATTGAAACAACATGATAAATATCATCGGTCCAGCGAGTACATCTGTCAGTCGTTGAACTGTTTCATTGATCGTACGATGCCACTGACATAGACTGTTTATTTCCTTGTCCAGTGTTTTACATATCTTTGTCTTCTCGTCCTGATTTTGCTTCCAGTGCGAGTGGTTCACATCAAGTTGACTCAACCGTTCATTAACTTTGGTAACACGACGATTCACGTTCCGGTAGAGCGTTGAAGCTACAAGGGCCATGCCTTGGAACGTGTTGCAAACTATCATCAACGGAATTGTGTAAGCACCGTTCAGGAGCCAGGCCACAACCATTGGGAACGGCATATTTCTCGTTTCCGGCAAGAACATGCTGAATGTTGCCGCGAAAAGAACCAAATCAACGATGATAATTTTGTGCAGAAACATCTTCAACAGTCGTCTGTCGAGGAGACACGGTTCGTCGACTAATGCGCGGTACAGTTTGATAAATGTGTTGAGCACGTGTTCTATTTCGTTCATGTTGATCACTGCCGTGATGTACGACGAAGCGACGATCATGTAGCACACACAGATTTGACAAATCAACAGGGAATTACTCAGGTATGATGTTTGATACATCATATCGAGCTGGCTAATGTAAGTTATGGGTGGAAGCACAATACTTATTGTGGTGAATATGTAAGTTTTAAGTGCACGCCATTTGCATCGCCGGAAATGTTTCACTTTGGAGTCGTAGAATAAGGAACTGAATCCCAGCAGTTGTATCGGTAGAAGTATAAATTTCATAAGAATTGCCATAATTCGATGGTTTGTGAGCAATGCCATTGCTGCAATTGCGGCGGTAGTGGTTTTCTGAGAGTTCCATTCCAGCCCATTGTCCTATTTCGGTCGTTATTCCGTTATGTCGTTACTGTCGGAAAAGGTGCTACTCGGATTGATGGAGAAGTGATTCAACAATGGATTCACAACGGAAACCCGAATAGTGAATTAGGGTGTGATGTTTATTTATTCATTCGGCACTCAATTAATTGAGTTCAATGTTCAGAGTTTCGTTTCACCTGCATCAAGAAGGACATCAATCAAGACGCAATATTTTTGGTTCAGAGTTTTTATATCGGAAGCTGCAATATCATGTGTGAATAAAATGTAATCGAGGATGTATAAAATCAAAGCTGGCCCGGCAAGGAACCAAATGAAATTGTTCTGTCATGCAGTGGCGTAGTGTAGGGTGGCAGAGGGGGCGGTCCGCTCCTTTGAGGGTGACACGATTGTGATAATTATAATTGTTTCGAAAAAAAATCTTTGAAACTTTAGAATGAACGTCACCCGTCTTTGAAGTTCATTCGAATCTTTTCTGTGATTGGTATCATTATTTAGTAAACAATATCACTATGGAATTGTTTATGTGAAGAATCTTTTCAGTTTTTTTTATTTTGGATGGAAAAAGTTACTGATTTGAGTAACGAAACCCCTCATTAAAGGGGTACTCTAGTGTAGAGGCAGGAATTTCGGGCGTTTTTTGAGCTCTGAACAAACGAAGCAAGGAATATTTTCGCTATCCCCTTTTTCATGACTAGTTTCTCTATGTTTTAACAATTGAACAAGAAATAAACAGTGAAAATATTCAAAATTAGAATCGTTACAAGCTGGTGAAGTGAGTGGGCTCAAAGAAAGTTACGCCATGGCGTAAATGATTCCAGCCCTTCTGGTTATTTGAAACGAAAAAATAGAACAGATTAGTAAAGGTGCCGGTATCATATCGTATGAGCCTCAGCTAAGTGAAAAATCATTGAAATGACTATAACTTGGTAAACGATGGAATTTACGAAAAGTCCTTTCTGGGGTAAATCTTGAATGTCTAAACTTCAAGAATATAAAGGAAAAAAATGCTGGTAATGTTGCTTGTTGCTGAAAAGAGCATTGATCGTTTTCATTAAGAATTACAAATTTATTTATTTGCAAATTTTTACGACGAAGTTTCGAAAAGCAAGTAGTTACAAGAGATTTCAAGGTTCCATGGACATTTAAAGACCGCTGGAATTAACCTAGACGATGCCAATCATTAGTGTACATTGGAAGTAATACAGTTCATCATGAAATGAAACTTCTAAGGAACGCTAGTTTGAAGCTGTTACTACCGATTTGCGTTTTCATGGCATCTAGTGGAAGAGGCTTATCAAAGTTGAAATTAATTAAAAATTATTTGCGGCCAACGATGGAACATGGCATGCTTAAATGGATTGGTTTTGTTGTCAACCGAAAGTAAATTGACTAACTCTGTTGACTTTGACGATGTGTTCAGACAAATTGTTGCTGTTAAGTCGAGACGTGTAATGATTTTACAATTTGTTGTTCGTGGTTTTTTCTGTTTTTAGTTCTTCAGCGCACTGTTTTGACAAGTTGCAAGTGTTCATTGACATTTCATTATTAAACTTACAAATAATTGACTTTTGTTATCGAAATCAATGCTCTGTTAAAAATGCTTCAGCGATGAATTACATTTTTGGTTGAACGGATACGTTGATAAACAAAATTGTCGTATTTGGTCCCGAATGCATCCCGAAAAATGTATTGTATGGTGCGGTTTGTGGTCCGGAGGAATCGTTGGGCCGTACTTCTTTAAAGATGAAGATGAGAACAATGTTGCTGACAATAGTGATCGCTATTGTGCGGTGATTTTCAATTTCTGTCAATTAAAAACCCGTTTTGTTAATTATTAAATCACCCGTTTTATTAATAATAATTAACCTCAAATTTATATTTCTTGGATCAGTAAATTTGATTTTTCACCAGAGAATGAAAACAAAGGCTTGATAACAAAATTTAATTGGAGGGGTGACCCCAAGACACTCACCCCGTGTGTCACCTGGCCACGCCACGCCACTGGTCCACCGGATTACAGTATGCAAAATTGCGATCAATTCGGGTAATTCTGACTCGATCGGATTTCAGAATTCGGGTGAGTAGTTGATCAGTAGACGGATTACCTCAGGGCGTATTTCTTCCACAAACCAAACTAAAAACATGCCTACGAGGTAATCCCTTTCGTTTGTCATTCGACCGAATATATTCAGCACCTTGTGGGATCGAATATGTGAAATGCTTCAAATATGCTTATTAAAGATTCTATTTTTTTGATCACACATGCTGTAATGACACGGAATTGCGTTTTGGCCTGTCAATAGCAAAGGCTGTGTCGACATTGCTCATGATAGAGTCTCGCAAGTGAATATATTCCTCCTCACGGCGCTCCTGTTTATTGTGTCGTAGGTATCGCAATAGTTTGTTCTCTACCTTCGCATACATGTCGACTATGGATTATTAGTACAGTAAAACCTTTTTTTTTGTGCGTTTTTTTGTCCTTGTGCGATTTTTTTGTGCGGTATATGAAAAGAAGCATATTTGACGAAGTTATCGTCCATTTAGTTTTTTTTCGATGGTTCATATGCATTTCAGTGCGAGAAAAGCATATTTGCGTCTCAATTGTCCACTCCTGAAATCATTATCCTCCTCCCATAAAATGCTCTAAGTTTTTGCATGACATGATTTCTAACAGCAACACGTTTCGACATGTAACTAAAAGCACAAAACAGCCACGAGCAACCGAAAAGGCAAACTGTCCCATCGCAAAGCAGGGAAACAAAAGGTAATTGAACGGTGAACGGCGTGGATTTGAGTTATTTTCTTGGGGGAAACTTTTTTTATGCGGTCCCTATCTACCGCACAAAAAAAGTTTTTTTTTAAAATGTGTACCGAACACGATTTTTTAAAGCTACTGGTGAAGTTTTACACGATTTTTTATGCAATTTTTTTTAGCGGTCCCTATCCCCCGCACAAAAAAAGGTTTGCCTGTACAGCTCACGGCATCGTAGGATGACGTTGTCCAGGTAATGTCGAACGATACACATAAAAATCCGTCGAGCTCTCCCCACTCTTTTGTTTGTTCCTCTCCTCTAAACGCATGTAAATAAATATTATGTGGAGGGATCTCGTTTTTTAATGCTTATGCTTGTTTCTTTGAACGGCTGAGGGGTTTTCCGTCAAAGAATTTCCTTTTATTTGCACTGTGGTCACACATATACTAAAGCTTGTCACTCAGAATATATTCAATGAGAGTTACTCGGCATAGAAATCTGATAAAAATAACGCAAGTGATACTAATACATTCTTCTTCACAATTTCTCATGTCGCTATACAGTCGTCTACCATACTGCCCATGTTTGTATAGAAGACGTAAGCGACAAAACTAAAAAAATCAGCTTTTTCGCCGTTTTGAATTCTACGCAATGTAATACGTTTGCTCAACATGCACTTGTTGCACTTTGCACTTATTCGAAAACATTTGAGCAATTTTGAAAAAACGTTTCCGAAAAATTACTGTTTGTCCGGATAACAGACGTAGTTCCATACAGCTTTCATACATCGTTCGAAAATCAACAATTATAAGTATTATGCGTTATAAGCTAAATCTACATTTGAATCACATTCTTTGTAGAGTCCAAACATGCCTGTCACGATTATTTAGTGTTTCCTAATAGATGAATATAAGAAACCATTGGAACACTGCTCATATAATTGCTATTTTCTGTACACTGCACTGCGATGAACATAGAGAAGCAATTGTGTTTTTTATTGTTATAACTACCTAAATTTCTGCATTTGAACCTTCAAGTAGATAATGAAACAATCAGATCAATAGTAAAATAGAATAATATTGATTCTTAGCATTATAACTCCTCGGATTCGACACCGAATTATTCCACATACTCAGCATTATTCCTACCGTTGGTATAAGTCACTCCACCATCTTTATGCGATTGATCGTGATATCGGTGATTGCTAAAATTACCAACATCGCAGATTTCCTTTACAAATTCAATTAATTGAAACAACGCGAACTGGCTGTTCTTATCATATCCCAGAGCATTCAGGAGAAAAGTACTATTCTAGAATCGCAACAAATCCAGAGCACCTTTTCCCGACATTTCACTAAATTTCGTTCAAACCTTTTTGATTTTATCCGATAACAGCTAAAACTACCGACGGAGACGTTTTGACTATTATCGGAAATGTAAATACTAACGCTGCAGACAGAGCAACCTGGTGATTATGCCTAGCTATGCATTAAAATTTGTATGAAACCAACATTAAAGGATGGAATATAATTGATTTATTTTAGAGCTAAGCTACGTAGAAGTGAATGCGGATGAATCAATTCTATATTGCAAGTAAAGAGTGACATCTGTGTTGATTTCCTAAAATAGAAGCAACAAGTATTAATTTACCGATGGCCTGACACATTAACTAACATCGCAAACTAATTTATCACTCCGATGCGAACCTAATCCTGAAGCTCTCCATCCATTATTCCGCGAAGTGCCATCCTTGACATCAACATTAAAGATTAATCAATAATGTTCAGTCTGTACCCCGTCGGTTTCACTGCAATGGTCTCAGTGATCTATCGTTTCCATTATTACAGTAGTCGAGATGCTTACGAATCATCAAATTGCAACCATTTTGTGGAAAACTACATTTGTACCGATTCAAATACTAGGATTCACTCCTCTAATCTTCGACGCCAATGAAAAATGCTTCCGACGAACCAAATGGCGTACCCTCACCACCTATGTATTCAGTATAGTGGGTGTTGTGCTCCCAGTAATCACGTACGGCAAAATGTTGAATATGATGTTTCTGGAGTCATATCTGAGCAATTCGCTAGTGTTTTGTCAAATCGCGTCGTGCTACCTGATCGTTGCCTCGTCGTACATCACATCGGTGATCAACATGAACGAGATAGAACACGTGCTCAATACTTTCGTCAAACTTTACCGAGCATTAGTAAGCGAACCCTGTCTCCTCGATAGGCGGCTTTTGAAGAAGTTCCTGAACAAAGTAGTGATCGTTGATTTGATTATTTTCACAGTATCGTATGGTACTTATTTACCGCAAACGAGCAAGATGCAGTTTTTATCGGCAGTGGCATGGTTTTTGAATGTTGTCTACACATTGCCTTTAATAATAGTTTGCAACATAGTCCAAGCTCTGGCCGTTCTAGCTTCAACACTCTACTGGAACGTGAACCATCGGGTCAAGAAGGTGACCGAGCGTTTGGGTCAGCTTGACAAGGATGAATCGTACTGGAAACGAAATGAGAAAGAGAAGATGATCATTTGTGAAACATTGAATAGGGAAATCAACAGCCTCTGCCAGTGGCATCGTACGATTAACGAAGCCGTTCAACGACTGACAGACGTGTTCGCAGTACCGATAATATGTATAATGTTGTTTCAGTTTATCATCTCTCTATCAGAGGTATTGTATGAAATATTGCGAGACTTCACACTCGATGTCTACAACAATCTTTCCCTATAGATATATTACAACTACGGCATGCTGATGAAAGCCACTCATGAACATCAGGAACCGAACTACTATCAATTAGCAGGTGCTATGTTTTTCGTTTTATTGTGTGCAACTCAGGTCTATTACACGGTTGCTTTTTGCGCACACATGACGAAAAGGGTAAAATGCTACAAAAGCTCGTTGTAAATAATGTAAAACACCATTACATTCTAGGCGGAAAAAACCGGCGCCTTGCTCAATGAATTTTTCCAATCTGATGTAGACGAGCGTGTTGAGTTGAGCGTAAATAGCAGTAACTATTATTTAACATTCGTGATCACAGGATTTTTGGTTGGTCCATATCTAGTTGGAGATTCTCATTTTTAGAATGTATCTTCAACCCATAGCATGGGAAACCTGCTGAGTCTTCCAATCGAGTTTAAACCTTTGGTCACGATTGTATCATTGATAAGCAAATGATATTTTTGTTCTTGTTCACAGATTGAAATATTTTCACTAGAGATGTTACATCACAATTATAAGATTGATGTTTATGGCCTCTACACCCTCGATTTTACGCTGATTTACTCGGTAATACAGTTCTAATGACTGTTTTACAATTCTTCTCAGATTGACTGTTGCGATGTGTGGAAAAATTCTGTTATTCAATTTATTTTGATATTCATTCTCCTAATCTTCCTATTTCTCCTATTTTCAATTTCAACCCATTATTGCGTTGACATGCGAGAGATTTATGTACTGAGACATTATTCTTTGAATGAGCTTTTTTTTGTTCACAGAATCACCTAAAATCTATAGTGCGCCGATTTGAAGAAAGTATGTACTCAAATTTTCAATTTATTGGATGAAGTGTATTTGATGATTGTTTATCGTGTTTTTGAGAAGTTTTAGATCACAACGCGTACACAAACATTATTTGTATCACTAATCAGAACTATTCTATCCACAGATTGTCGCCACGATGACAACCTATCTTATAGTGCTGGTCCAGTTCGAATTGGCAGAATACTGAATGTATAAGTTTAATTGATTAAGTTTAATTTGGAATTGACAGTCGAATAAAACAATACAAAACCATCGAAGAATTTCCAAAACATTATCAGAAGAAGAAAGAACAAGATTATTCTCTAAATCTCATTCATTCATTCAAAAAAGGCGCAAGAGAGCTTATGATTGGAAGTAATGGTTTAATTACAGCTTGTTCTCATGTTGCTATTGGAGAAAATTATTTATCTATATTGGAAGTGCCAACAAAAATATTTTTTACTAAAATCTTACGTTTAATACGTCTTGTTTAAAATATTGCATTAAATTGACACCCATCCAGAAAAAAATGCAATCCTATGTCAAAAAGACAGGTGGGTAATGTCGAGGACATATCCGGTGAGACGTAGGACTACACCAAGGGGTGTCAATTTAAACAACTTATCGAATATCCGAGCTGTGCCTATCTGTGCCTAAAATTAAATCTCCTAAATCATTGCTCCCAAAAACATCATTCACAAACAAATAATCCACAAATTATACTATTCAACATCTTTCGCAGAACGATAACAAAAAATTGGGAACTATATCATTGAACACAGTTCTCACTTTTACAAAATATTTTTTGGCTTGCAATGTGTTGTACTTTGACGCCACTTTCAATTCGGAAACGATGCACGAATTCATGAAAACTGAATGATCGATCAAAAAGTCCTCAACTTCCAATAAACTCAAACACTCCTAAATTAATACAAGCTGTTTTCTTATTATTTTGGATATCACTCTAAAATGCATCGAACTGTTCGGTTGAATTATATTATAAAACCGTTTAAAAATAATTGGATTCATTCTTGTTCTCGCGATGTCGAAGTTTGTGTTTTTATTTTGCCAATGCACTTTTCCAGGCGAACTGAATGCAATCATAGGAAATTTTGCATCGGTATCATCACTAGAGATGGACAAATCAGCTCATCATGGTAAGTGGCTCAGAGCCGTTCAGCTCATACAAGTGAGCTGCTCATTTGGAACAGCTCTTCAGCTCAGTTGATTTTTGCGGTTGTCCACGCAATTGCATATGAAACGTAACTACCATGGGACATTTTATAGTGTGCATTTTCTTAATATACGGAAAGCAAAAAAATAAACTAATTTAATTTGTAATTGTACACAAACTAAAACTAATATGAATTCTTATAATACAATATACAATAAATATTGAAAGTCTGAAATCCAACATAGAAGATGCTTAGGATATGCTGAACTTGAACAACAGAAGAACCAGCAGTAGCCAAATGGAATGCCTTCAGAAATTTTGGCCGAGACGTCGCTTTTTGATAAAACTACCGAGATATTTTTTTTGCATCCAAGGATATAAAAATAAATCCACTAATAGGCGCAACGATAAATAATTCTTCGCGATGACAAAGGTAACAAAAGGACCATTATCAATCATCAGCATTCATACCGGGTGGTTTTCTGAATTGTTTTGATTCAGCACGCGGAAATAAATTTATGTTTTTCCACAGTCATGTTTAAATAACAATATAATCTAGTAATTTAATTTACAAGCATATAATAATGTTTATTATTTTGTTTGGCGATGTAAGAAAAATTTAATGAAGTAACGAATGATTGAATATCTTCAAAACAAAAACCAAAAACCAAAAACTCTGGCATCTCTGCTAAAGCTAAAGAACGAAGAGGGACACAAGAAAACAAACTGACGTCATATCATAAAGCGCGGGAGACGAAAGATTCTTTCGCGTCTCACAATGCACACTCTCTGCAACTTTTGCGTTCCACAGCTATGCAGCTCTTCAACTCAACAGCTCAGTAGCTCAACTGCTCAGCTGCTCATCAGCTCAACAGCTCAACAGCTCAACAGCTCAGCAGCTCATCAGCTCAACAGCTCAGCAGCTCCTCAGCTCCGTAATGAGCTGATGAGCTGCGTTGTCTTGATTGCGAGCCGATCCGAATCCGCTCACTATGATGAAGCGATTCGAATGAACAGCTTATGAGCGGATGGCACCTCTCTAATCATCACTGATCGATTACATGGGAGCGAAAGGTGACAGTTGTCCGTTGGATGACAGGAAAATAAAAATTCGTTGGCTGCTGCTACTGTTACCCGATGAGCTGATGATGATATTCGTGGTTATGCTGGAACGGTGGCCTTAACGTAAGGGAACTGCTTAGTGGTAAGGAAATGAATCTTTGCGGAAAGCAACCGCGAGATTTATTTGATTTGACTGGCGGTAGAATCACAAGGGGAGGGGCTTACGATGCAATGTTTTGCTTCTCTACATGGTACTCAATCTCAATATAATGAGAAAAATCGTTGTATGTGTTAGTAGCTTCAGGAAAGAACAGATCGCTGGCTTGTGCATCTGTTGGCTTTGTTGTTTTATTTTTCACTAGCTGACCCGGCAAACTTCGTCTCTCCCAAAATTTATATTTCGTTACCACATCCACGTTTTCTTATTAAGCCCACGTTTGTGGGTCCAATCGCAGAACTGTTCATTGATGGTTCTTCCAATCTACCCTTATAAATTACCTTTTACTGTGAAATTCCTAGTACTTCCAGAAAAACTCGTCATTATAAAATAAAATTATTTTCAGACACAATTCTTGTTCAAGATTTTTCAACCACTTGAAAATAATATATTTGTTTGTTATATAATGGAATAAATGTTTGATACAGAAAATATGATAGAATAAAAAAGAGCTCTAAATCGGACAATTCCTTTCTCGAGTTTTGCTCTTATCAACACATTCGGCGATCCATATTTATTTATATAGATAGAAGATGATATAGGATTGCGTTTTATCACATTAAAATCCACTTCCACTTTCGAACGAAGATCTATTTCGTTAGCGCAAACATCAAATGGACTAATAACACTTGTCAATATATAACAGTAGACCATATGCGAATTGAATTTTTCAAACTTTTCCATTTCCATTTTTTTTCACAGGTTTCCGAAAATTTTCAATTGTCATGTTTGGTTGGAATATGTTTGGTTGAAATATGTGTGTTATTTTTATGAGACTCTCCATTCCATCATAGAAACATTTCTCCTACCCAAAAATCCTCACATCCCAAATTTGACTCAATTTGCTTGATTATTTCTCGAGTTATGCAGAAGTTTGTGTTTCATTTGTATGGCAGCCTCCCCTTAGAGAGAGGGGAGGAGTATCTATTCACCATAAGAACATTTATTGTACCCTAAAGCCTTCACATGTCAAATTTGGTTTCGTTTGCTTGATTAATCCCCGAGTAATGCAGGAATTTGTGTTTCATTTGTATGAATCTCATCGACCGATGAAAATTTTGCAGTCTGCGGATGCTCTTAGTGTATGAGTTTTTTTGGCCTTTTGAAGATCTTTTGATGATCAGTTCGGTAAGCAACAGCGAAATTTACTTGATTCGACTGGCGGTAGTATCACAAGTGGAGGGGCTTACGAGGCAATGTGGTGCAAGTAATCCGAGTTGGCCTCGTCAAATACGAATTAGTTTGAAAAAATGCGAATCGATTGGAAAATCGCCTTGCAATTGCGTCCCCGTTCCGATATCGGTTTAAAGCTCGATTCTTTTAATATCTGTACACAAGAAAAAAGGATTCATCTCGGAACCATGTTAATGAAATAAAAATATTGAGTACTCAAAGTGAAGGTCTTTTGTTGCACTTCAGAGGAAAAATAGCCACAAAATTGTTCCGATTTGGTTTTGATGGAATCTCCAACTTCGTTTCGAACACCACTCATCATATTTTTGACACTCTGTTGGCTAAACTGGGTGGCCAATTTGTTCCACCATCTCTTTATCTCTGTCGCATAACGAGTAATCTTTCCATTCTTCTTCAACTTCTGTTTGACAATTGTCCAATATTTCTCAGTTGGGTGTAATTGAAGGCAGTTGGGTGGATTGATCTCTTTTTCGGAGAAATTCACCCTGTTGTATCTATATAACAGTAGTAATTCTCTGTTGAAGTGGCAACTGGCCAAATTAGGCCAAATTTTTTCAGATCCATTGTGAGCTCTAAAATAATAATAAACTTTAAAATGAGATTTAAAATAAAAATAATACTAAATAATACTTACCCGAACCCCATGACTACCTACCTACATGTAAGCTTCCGTAGTATTCGTGTGTCCAACCCGTTCATAGGTTAGAACCTACCCTGGGGTAATCAAATAAATCTGAACTAGCCGAAACTGTACGGAAGAATACGTTTTTTCAGGTATTTTTCAAAACAAACTGCTGTCGATACATTTCAGATCCGGCCACTAGGAGCGCTACAGTGAAATAAACAGAGCGTGCAGATATTACATGATTCGAGCTTTAATTGTTAGATCAGTTTATCGCACTGTGAAAATGGGCTCTTATATCTAGTTTGCACAATGCAAATAACTGAATTGACGAATAAACCGATAGTGAACCGGAGACCAAAGATCTACCACGAAATTTTACACCTTATTCTCATGTATCTGGAGTGCGAGTCCGTGTGAAAACAAAAAAAAATACATTGAAGACTCTCTGATGCAATAGATAGGTATTTCGTTACGATTGAAACAAAAAAGAGGTCCGGGTTGCCCAAAAGATGTCTCCAACAGGATTCTAGTATTTCAGGATTTGTTTTTCCTACTTTTTGATTTTATTGTTTTATACTTCAATCATCAATTCCAAAACATATTTTTTTAGTATTCTGCTAATTCAAACTGGATCAGCACGATCAGGTAGCTTGTCATGGTGGCAACCATCTGCGGGAAAAAATAATACGCTTAGTGATTACAGAAATGAATTTTCGTGTAGTTGGTAATGTGATAAGATTTGGCTCAAGCTTGTAAAGATCTGTTGAATATTGAAAAGGATAGAAATTCATCTAAACGTTCGTTGATTGTAGCAGTATTGTTCATCCGTCGTTTATTTTTGATTATCTTTTGAAAATAGTACTAAGGAAAAATCGATTTACAAATAATTTTTAATGTGTTTGTTTTTCCATGTAATAATACAATAATAAATCAAAATATGAAATTACTTAAAACTTCAAAAACTTATACGCAAAATATTACCGAGTAAATCAGCGTAAAATCAATGGTGTAGAGGCCATAAACTTCAATCTTATAGCTGTGATGTAACATCTCTAGTGAAAATATTTCAATCTGTGAACGAGAGCAATTATAGAGCAATTCCATCCCAAATTAGGCGACCCTCTCCGATTTTTTTGAAAATTTGTGCTTATGATAGAAACTACCTAAAGTCACAATTTTCATTATCATATGACCAATTTAAATTACTACTGATTTATGAAAAGGGCGTACTCAATATCATTGATCTTTCTTTTGAAAATAGTAACGAGTTATTTAGGATTAAATAACATATTAAATGCACTGTTAAATAATCTTGCTCAAAAATTGAATTTAATATTAAAAACATTTACATCTAAAAATACTCCCCTTCGATATTTTTTTTGTATATTTTTATTGTAAAATCCTTCCAATTTAACAGAGTTTAACAAATAGTGCTGAAAACGCTGAAAAAATGGAGATATGATTTTTAAAAATTTGTGAAATCATAACAATTCAAGAAAAGTAACACAAAAAATGGAATCTACATGCAATTCCACATGAAAAACTACATGTAACATATTATCCTAGGACTAACCATTCTCGAGATATAACCAATTCAATTATAATTAAAATCATGTTCGTGAAATTATGGAAATGTCTACTGTTGCTGGACACTTTGACTGAGGTTCCGACATTTTATTAACAATATTTTCATTAGGGGAAAGTCGGGAAAGATGGACAAGGTAGGAAAGACGGACACCCCTGTATAGTTGATAAATTACATTTTTATTTTTGATTTTCATGATGTACAAACTTGCAAAACATTGTATCAATACTTTTGGCACTTACTTTGTACACCTAGCTGGGCTTCTGTTAAAATTGTAAATAAAAACAAAAAAGTAATCCACGAAAAGCAGCTCGATGTACATTTTCGTCTCCAGAAAATAAGGTTTTCATTGGTATCGAGTAATTTTTTGGGGTATTTGTTTTTACGTGAATGTTTTACCATCACTTCTCTTCCAGTTTATCGAATCAGCGGTGATTTTTTCTCATTTTCACTCCAGAAATATTGACGAAAATAAAATACCAATCAGGTCGGACACTCCACCGACAAAAGACAAACATTTGGTTTTGAAAAAAAATTGATTATCTCCTCCTTCTTTTATTAATCCATTTCGAAAGCCGGAAGCTATTTTAGACATGAAAAAATGAGAAAAATTACAAGCCCTTCTAGGTGATTTTAGTTTAGCCTTTTTGTTAAATCATTTTTACAGCATATTTAAATACCTTCAAAACTTATCGAGTACATAAACTTGAATTTTCAATTAATGTCCATCTTTCCCGCCAAGTTCCCGACTCAATCTTATTTTTTCAAAGATGCCGGACACATTCATTTTTTTAAATATCTGCCTCAAAGACAAATTTTATCATGAAAAGAGACCTAGACTGCCAATTTCTGGTGAGATGTCTGTATATTTTTTTGTGAAATTCACGAAAAAAAATCAACTTTTACTTAGGGTGTCCGTCTTTACATTCCTTCCCATATTTCATCATGAAATTTAGTCAGATAACCGGATTTCCTGCAACGATTTTTTGAAAGAAAGATGAATGCTTTTGCAAACGCCCTTTAAAGAATCAGTCGTAGTTTAATTTTGTTCATATGATAATGAAAATTGTGATTTTGGGTAGTTTCCATCATAAGTACCAATTTTTAAAAAAATCGTAGAGGGTCGGGTCACAATTTGTTAATGATACAGTCATGGCCGAAGGCTTGAAACAAATCAAATTATGAAAAACATCCATCGTGTTAAAGTTTCTGAGGTTCTGGTCCAATATTTTTTGCTCGAAAAGCATACTTGCTGTAAGTTTTAGAACAGATTGAGCCTATGGCCACGAGTGTAGAGTAATTGTTTGTCCCATTTTACACTCAGCTCAACACGGTCATCAACATCCGTTTGGAAAAATTCATTCAGCAACACGCCGGTTTTTTCTGCCTGAAAAAATATACCAAATATGAATTGTACTCTATTCTACGTGGGATGAGGTTATGTTTAGATTTACCCTTTTCGTCATCTGCGCACAGGAAGCCACCGTGTAGTAAATTTGAGTTGCACAAAACAAAATAAAAAGTATGGCACCTGTAATTTGATAGTATTCCGGCTCTCGATTTTCTTGGATAGTTTTTATCAGCATGACATTGTGTTCTGGTACAGTCCAAACATTACATCTGATATTGAAATGACGAACTGATACAGCATAATACAAATCATCGGTCCAGCGAACACATCTGTCAGGCGTTGAACCGTTGCGTTGATCGTACGATGCCAAAGGCATAGATTGTTTATTTCCTTGTCCAGTTTTTCACAAATCTTCATCTTTTCCTTCACGTTTTGTTTCCAGTGCGATTCGTTCTCATCAAGTTGACCCAATCGTTCATTCACGTTCATAATACGATGATTCACGTTCCGGTAGAGTGTTGAAGCCACAACGGCCATGCCTTGGAATATGTTGCAAACTACCATCACTGGTATCATGAAGAAACCATTCAGTATCCAGGCCACTACCAGTAGAAAATGCATTTTTCTCGTTTCCGTTAGAAACATGGCATTCGCAACAACAAAAATCGCCGACTTGGGTACCACATCGTTATTCAGTCGCTCCATCTCCTCTAAAGATCGCTCCGAGTAGTGGCCAGATCCGGCCAGAACACCGCGTCTTCGCGCTTATGGTATTTCTTGATGAACGACGCAATTTCCGGCAGGCACTTCGTACTATAAATTTCCCCGTTCACTGCCGTCCGGAGCTAAAGAAGGGCGGCTTTAAGGTGAAGGTGGAAGCTAGCCACGAATGGCGCTCATTTCTTTCATCTCCCTCTCTCACCTCTCGTCCGAAAATCATTTTGCGAAACAGTGTGAAGAAAATGATCGTTTTCGAACACTTCCCACCAAGTAATATCAACCAAACTCTAATCGATTACTCACAAGGTATTAAATTTTCATCTGCTGTCGCACTGTATAGCGCCAAACGTCGGAAAACTCGAGCTAGTGCTCTGAAAGTTATATTTTCATTTTTCAATTCTCCTCAATGGTTTTGTTTGTATTGGTGAAAGCATCGTTATTTTTTCGACACTGATGCCAGACAACATCATCGAAACAGCTATAAAAACTACTCAATAAAATGTTATTCCTGAGTCATAGCGTTTCATGTCATGAAAATCAAGAGAATAAAATTGTGTTGATATCAATACAATTATTATTTTTACGTTTAATGGGTCTATAATGTAAGTTTTAGCAACTTTAACATTGAGTAAGAAAATTGTATTGCAGAGCTCGGAACACTGCCACGGCTGCCTATGTTTTCAATACAGTAAACGGAAAAGTATTACATTCAATCAAAATGCCTCGGCCAACGAAGAGAAGGGTTAAGGCTCTCCAACGTGAATATGTGAAAACAATACGATCAACGAAGGAAAATATTAAGGGATTATCAACATCGAGTTACTCATTCTTCGCCGATTGCCCGAAGTAACCAGACGAAGGAAAGTCGCGTCCAAGTTCCGTTATCGGTTACCGCGTGATTGTTGTTTTTTTGCCGCTGAAGAGTTCATTTCACTATCTGGATAGTGAGTGAAGTGCCCTGCCTGCAAGTGGATAAAGGCTTTCATCCTCGGAAAGCCAAGCATTGGTTTTTGTTTTGTCGCTGCTTCGCCGACATTGGAGATTTCGCCGAGTCATCGTGCCAACAGTGACAGTGCGGGTAAGCTTTCACCGACGACTGTGTGTAGTGGTGTCGTAGGCACATTCCCACCACCAACGAGCTTTCAGCACGCTCCCGTTCATCTGCACTGGAGTGCGTTCATAGGTGAATAAGATTGAATATACTGAGAGAAAATATTTAATAATTATAAGTTTTTTTTTTTTTTTGTTTTTGTGAATTATTTTATTGTGAAATATTGTTTAAAAAAATACTTAGAATATAAGTGAAAATTTAAAATGGCAGAGAGTGGGGGACCTTCGGATATGGAGGTCTCTGACTCTAGTTCCCTCCTAACGGATAAAAAAAAGTCACTCAAACGTGTTCCAAATACGGAAGATACTTCTTCTGGGGACGAGTCAGCTAACCCTACCAAGCCTCCCTCCAAAAAACTAGCAAATCTCCCATCTGCCCTTAACGATCCCACTCTACCTTCAACCTCGTCTTCTCCCTCTGTTCTTCCCGCTCCTTCTCAACCTTCGCCTTCCCACTCTCAATCCCCGTCCTCGCCTTCCCCCCCTGTTATTCCCACTCCCCGTGTAAAGGTCTATCCAGAAGATGCGCCCGGAACTGGTCCCTGGGTTGTTTTCTTCAGGCCTAAGCCAAATGGAAAGGCGTTGAGAGTCATGCAGATCGCGAAAGATCTGGCAAGGTATACCTCCGTTTCGGAAATTTCGAAGGTTAGACCAAACAAATTGCGAGTTGTCGTGAATGATCGAAAAGACGCAAACAAGATTGTTGTCGATCAGCATTTTTCAATTGAGTATCGGGTCTACATACCCTCTCACATAGTCGAAATTGAGGGTGTGATAACCGAAACGGGCTTGACGTGCGAATACATTACGAGTGAAGGTACCGGCCGTTTTAAAAAACTGCCCTCGACGACTGTTAAGATCTTGGGTTGCCGCCAGCTCGGAACAGTCTCCCATGAAGGAGAAGAAAAGAAATTTACGCCGTCCAACTCGTTTCGAGTCACCTTCGCTGGTTCAGCTCTCCCTGACTACGTGATGGTAGATAAATTGAGGTTAGCCGTGCGACTTTTTATTCCAAAGCCAATGACTTGTCTAAAGTGCAAGTCAGTTGGTCATACGGCTGCTTATTGTGCCAATAAAGAACGATGTGCCACTTGCGGAGAGCAACATGAGGGGAAATCCTGCAGTGCGACTGAGCATAAGTGTCCATATTGCGGGGGATCCCCACACGTGCTCTCAGCTTGTGAAACATACAAGGCTCGCTGGGAGAAACAGAAGCGCTCTTTGAGGGAACGCTCTAAACGCACTTTCGCAGAAATTTTGAAGGGCGCTTCTCCACTGGCTCAAGAACAACAACCAATCAATACACACAATGTCTTCGCTACGTTGCCAGTTGACGAAATGGAAGCGGATACAGCTAACGGGGGCACGCCGTTTATTTCTCAAGGGAATCCCCGGCGCAAAAATGTGACCACTCCCAAAGTTCAAGGACAAGTCCCTCCGGTGATACCCCCTGTTAGCTTGCCCAAAAAATCGAGTGCAGCGGATAAGCAAAATCAGGTCCCTCCTGGCCTCCGTGGTAATAGTTCACCTTCGAACGACCCAGCACTCGAGGGGACATCAAAAACCCCAACTGTCCCTGTTTTTCCATCAAGTTCAACTTCCCAATCGGGATTTATAAAGTTGTCTGACCTTGTGGATCAAATCTTCACGTGTTTTAATGTTTCCGACTCCATCAGAACCATTGTCACCGCAATGCTTCCAGTACTAAAGACAATTTTGCAGCAATTGATGCAAACATGGCCCCTCCTTGCAATGATTATCTCTCTTGATGTCTAATTTAAATAGAGAGGTCGGAGATATCACTGTTTTACAGTGGAATTGTCGTAGTCTTATCCCTAAATTGGATACATTCAAATTTCTAATTCATAAACTCAATTGTGATGTTTTTGCTCTATCCGAAACCTGGCTCTCTTCTCAAAATAATCTCTCTTTCCACGATTTTAATATAATACGCTTGGACCGTGATGACAGATACGGAGGGGTACTATTGGGGATCAATAAGTGTCACTCATTTTTTAGAATTGACCTTCCACCTATTGGAGGGATCGAAGCTGTTGCTTGTCATGCAAACATCAGAGGCAAAGACCTCTGTATAGTCAGCTTGTATTGGCCTCCGAGAGCTGCGGTTAGCCGCAAGCAACTTGTTGACATGTGCTCACTCCTTCCTGAGCCACGATTAATCTTGGGAGACTTCAACTCTCACGGAACTGCCTGGGGGGAACAGTACGACGACAATCGTTCATCGTTGATATATGACCTTTGTAACAGCTTCAATATGACCGTTTTGAACACTGGGGAAACAACACGTGTACCTAAACCTCCTGCTAAACCAAGTGCTCTTGACCTCTCGCTTTGCTCGAATTCACTATCGTTAGATTGCAAGTGGAATGTAATCCAGGATCCCAACGGTAGTGACCACTTGCCAATCAAAATTTCTATCACCAATGGGTTGAATTCTTCTGAATCAATAAACATGGCATACGACCTCACAAGACACATTGACTGGAAAAAATATGCGGACGCGATTGCTCTAGCCATCAATTCCAGAGATGGTTTGCCTCCATTGGAGGAGTATAACTTCCTTTCTCGTTTGATATATGACAGCGCGGTTCGCGCTCAAACGAAACCCATCCCAGGTTCCACTATTCGTCGAAGGCCTCCCAATCCATGGTGGGATGGCCAGTGTTCCAAGCTTTATGGAGATAAATCGAATGCATTTAAAGCTTTTCGGAAACGTGGAACCCCTGAAAATTTTCAGAAGTATTTGGACCTTGAAAATCAATTTAAAAACTTGATCAAAGGGAAAAAACGTGCTTATTGGCGAAATTTCGTGGGAGGTTTGTCACGAGAAACGTCAATGAAAAAATTATGGAAAGTGGCTCGAAACATGAGAAATCGCTCTTCATCCAATGAAAGCGAGGAATATTCACATCGATGGATTTTTAATTTTGCACGAAAGGTTTGTCCCGATTCCGCTCCAGTGCAAAGAATTATTCGAGATATACCACAAGATAGGTGCGATCTTGATTCCGAGTTTTCGATGGTAGAATTCTCTCTTGCTCTCCTTTCATGTAACAATTCTGCTCCGGGATCGGATAGAATTAAGTTCAACTTGCTGAAAAATCTCCCTGATGTGGCGAAACATCGCTTGTTGAACTTATTCAATCGGTTTCTGGAGAATAATATTGTTCCAGATGATTGGAGACAAGTACGAGTTATAGCTATTCAAAAACCCGGAAAACCCGCGTCCGACTTCAATTCGTACCGCCCAATAGCAATGCTGTCTTGTATACGGAAATTGTTGGAGAAAATTATCTTGTTTCGCCTTGATCGATGGGTTGAAACGAATGGCCTACTCTCAGATACACAATATGGGTTCCGCAGGGGCAAGGGGACGAATGATTGTCTTGCGTTGCTTTCTTCAGAAATTCAACTGGCTTACGCCGAAAAAAAACAAATGGCTTCAGTATTCTTGGACATAAAGGGGGCCTTTGATTCTGTTTCAATAGAGGTTTTGTCAGACAAATTACAATCTCGGGGTCTGCCGCCTCTATTGAATAATATGTTATATAACTTGCTTTGTGAGAAACATTTGAACTTTTCTCACGGAGATTCGGCAGTAAGTCGGGTCTCTTACATGGGACTCCCCCAGGGCTCATGTTTAAGCCCCCTTTTGTACAACTTCTACGTAAGCGACATTGACAATTGCCTTACACAAAATTGCAGCCTAAGACAACTTGCAGATGATGGAGTGGTGTCTGTCGTAGGATCAAACGAATCCGACCTGCAAGAATCCTTACAAGATACTTTGAACAATTTTTCAACCTGGGCCATTGGGCTAGGGATCGAATTCTCCACGGAGAAAACAGAGATGGTGGTTTTTTCTAGGAAGCATAAACCAGCAAAACCAAAGCTTCAACTTTTGGGTAAACCGATCACTCATGCTATGTCATTCAAGTATCTTGGGGTCTGGTTCGACTCTAAATGTACTTGGGGGGCCCATATTAGGTATCTGAGTAAAAAATGTCAACAAAGAATAAACTTTCTCCGTACAATTACCGGCACCTGGTGGGGAGCCCATCCCGAAGATCTTATAATGTTGTATCGAACAACTATTCTCTCAGTGATGGAGTATGGCAGTTTCTGTTTTCAATCAGCTGCCAAAACACACCTCATTAAACTCGAGCGAATTCAGTATCTTTGTCTCCGTATTGCGTTGGGATGTATGCCCTCAACGCATACCATGAGTCTCGAGGTTTTGGCAGGCCTACTCCCACTAAAAGATCGCTTCAATTTATTATCTCTTCGGTTCCTCATCCGGTGTAAGGTTATGAACCCATTGGTGATCGGAAATTTTGAGATGCTGATCGAGCTAAATTTTCATTCTGGATTCATGAGCTCATATCATGAATTCGTCTCCATGCAGGTTGATCCTTCTTCGTATATTCCCAACCGTGTTTGTTTTCCTGACTACATCAATTCCTCTGTGCATTTTGATCTGTCCATGAAGCAGGATATCCATGGAACATCAGATTATCTTCGATCGAGGATCGTTCCAACGATCTTCGATGCAAAGTATGGGGATATCAATTGTGATAATATGTACTTTACTGATGGGTCCTCTATGAATGAGTCCACAGGATTTGGAGTGTTCAACGAATTTTTTAGCACCTCACACAGTCTTCAGAATCCTTGCTCAGTGTATATTGCTGAATTGGCAGCGATACACTGGGCGCTGGACAGCGTCGCCTCACGACCTGTTGAACACTATTACATTGTAACGGATAGTCTTAGCTCTGTCGAAGCTATCCGTTCAGTGAGGCCGGAAAAGCACTCGCCGTACTTCCTTGAGAGAATACGAGAAATTTTGAGTGCTTTATCCAGACGCTGTTATGTCATTACCTTTGTCTGGGTCCCTTCACATTGCTCAATTCTGGGTAATGAGAGGGCTGACTCATTAGCAAAGGTAGGTGCAATTGAAGGCGATATTTATCAGCGTCAAATCGCCTTCAATGAATTTTATTCTTTAGTCCGCAAAAATACCATAGTTAACTGGCAACGCAAATGGAACGAAGATGAATTGGGCCGGTGGCTCCACTCGATTATCCCTAAGGTTAGCCTCAAACCATGGTTCAAAAGTCTGGACTTGAGCCGGGACTTTATTCGCACCTTCTCCCGACTCATGTCCAATCACTGTTCGTTAGATGCGCTACTCTTTCGTATTAATCTTGCCGACAACAATCTTTGTGTTTGTGGCCAAGGTTACCACGACATCGAGCACGTTGTTTGGTCGTGCGAGCTGTATCTTGTCGCCAGATCGAATTTAGTAGTCACCCTTCGGGCCCGAGGAAGGCAGCCCAATGTGCCGGTGAGAGACGTGTTGGCTCGGTTAGACCTTGATTACATGTCCCAAATATATGTATTCCTTAAAGCTATCGATCTTCGTGTGTGATTGTCCTTATACCCTTAGTTTTTCCTTTTCCTTTTCCTTTGTGAGAGATCGGATCCCTTCTTAAGAATAAGATGAAATGTAAATACATATTAGATATAAGATAGGTTTAAGAATTGAGTGTGATGAGTGTGATTGAGAGTGTGAGTGTGATCAATGTCAACATATCCTCATATCCCCTCCTTTTCCTGAAGAAAATATGTCACCCTTCTAAACTCGAGTTGACCGCGAGTAATCGGTTTCCTATATTATTAACATTAGAATTAAGGAAAAATGTATATATATACTAGTAACAATACAGTAAGGAGTTCGGCTCCTTTAAACCTATGTAACTGAGCCTGTAAAAATAAACGATTTAAATAAAAAAAAAAAAAAAAACATCGAGTTACTATGCGGAAGAACTTGTTAATACCAAAAGAGCCCCAATTCGCATGTGTTATAAATTTGCTCATGTTACGCTCGCGTATAATCAGAATTTTACTTCATATGCAAATGCACCTTCTATATATTGGGTTGGGGAAAAAGAAATGTCATACTTCTGATCGAAATTTGACGCTTTATTTAACATACTTAATATTATCCAATTTAAGTCAAATATGCGCCGTTTTGTTCGCAAAATTGTTGCCATTTAGAAGGCAACTTCATTATCCCTCCTTATAAACCCCCCCCTCCTTTTTTGCAAAAAACTCAGACAGCCAGTTTTCGCAAGCCTCTTTTGAGGCCAACTTAGTATCACCAAGAG
Source organism: Toxorhynchites rutilus septentrionalis (assembly GCF_029784135.1). NCBI lineage: Eukaryota > Metazoa > Arthropoda > Insecta > Diptera > Culicidae > Toxorhynchites > Toxorhynchites rutilus. The sequence goes on along the minus strand of NC_073746.1, from coordinate 304,353,082 downwards.
CGTTTTGCATGGACCGGAAGAGATGATAATCATTTGAAGCCAGGTCCGGACTATACGGTGGGTGCAATAGGAAATCCCATCCGAGCTCCCGTAGCTTCTGGCGGGTCATCAAAGATGTGTGAGGCCGAGCGTTGTCCTGGTGGAAAACAACACCATTCCTATTGATCATTTCTGGCCGCTTCTGGTCAATCGCCTACTTCAAACGGTCAAGCTGCTCACAGTAGAGAACCGAGTTGAGGGTCTGGCCATAGTTGAGCAGCTCATAGTGGATGATTCCCTTCCAATCGCACCAAACACACAGCAAAACCTTCCTGGCCGTCAATCCGGGCTTGGCGATGGTTTGGGCCGGCTCACCGCGCTTCAAGCACGACTTTTTTCGCTTTAGCCATAGTGCACCCGTGGCCGAGTGGTTAGCGTCTCAAATTACCATGCCGGGTGTTCGGGTTCGATTCCCGTTCTGGCCGGGGGGATTTTTCGTCAAAGAAATTTCCGTCGACTTGCACTGTGGTCACGCGTATTCAAGAGCTTGCCCCTCGGAATACATTCAAGGCGTGTTTTTCGGCTTAAGAAATCTCAACCAAGTATTAATGAATGACGCTAGTTAATGCATACGTTGAGACGGCAAAAGTTCCACAAAGGAACGTTAACGCCATTCAAGAAGAAGAAGAAGAAGTTTTTTTTTATTTCATCGACAATTTTGGTCACCCTATTTCTGATAACATAAAAATGAGCGCTCTTTTATATGTAACAAGTTCGTCCAAGACAGGTTTTGTCTAGGGAATAACTGTCGAGCTCTAAATGCTAATTTCCATTTAAATGCATCTCCTGGACCATTGTGTATCAAAAGTTGTTCTACTCAAACCACTGTTTTACTCTTTCAGATAAATTGTCACGACGTTTAAACGTTTGTTTTAATTGATAGTTTCCATAGATCATATCACATGTTGAGTGATGTCTTATGTCAAAAACGAGATCTATTTATGAACTAGATCTATTTATAAGCTATCAGATGAGCCAAGCAGTGTATTAGATTAAATTCGTAATTTCTCTTATTCGTATATTATTGTTAATAAAGAGTGTTAGGAATCAAAAAGTAAAATCGATAGTCATGTACTATTGACCAGCCATTTCAAACTGAATCAGAATTATGAGGTAACCCGTTATTGACGCAGTGAGAGCTTTAGTATAACACTAGCTGACCCGGCAAACTTCGTTCCGCCCAAAATTTGTTTTTTTGTTATCAATGCCTTCAAACATTCACGTTTTCTTACTATGAGCAAGTTCATGGGTCCAATCGCAGAATTGTTCATTGATTGATCTTCTATTCGACCCCGTTGAATTTACCTTTTACTATAAAATTCCTAGTATTTCTAACAAAACTCATCATTATAATATCAGATTATTTTCAGACACAATTCTCGTTCAAGATTTTTCAACCACTTGCAAATAACATGTTTCTCCGTTACATGGAATAAATGTTTTATACAGAAAATATGATAGAATAAAGACAGCCCTATTTCTGACAATTCCTTCCTCGAGTTCTGCTCTTATCACCACATCCGGCGTTCCTTTTCTTTTGGTATAGATAGAAGAAGATATTGGAGTGCGTTTCATCACCTTAAAATCAATCCATTTCCAGTTTCGAACAAAGATCAACTTCGCTAGCGCAAACATCAAATGGACTAACAACACTTATCACTATGCAATTGTAGAACATATGGGAATTTAATTTTCCGAATTTTCCCTTTTTCCTTCAGAGTTTTCCGAAAATTTTCAATTGTCATGTTGGTTGGAATATTTTTGGTTGAAATATGTGTAATGTTTTTATGGGACCCCCACTCCATTCCAGAGGAGGGAGGGGTGTCATACCATCATAGAAACATTTCTCATACCCAAAAATCCGCACATTCCAAATTGTGCTTGATTAGTTCTCGAATTATGCAGAAGCTTGTGTTTCGTTTGTATGGCAGCCCCCCCCCCTTAGAGAAGGGGGAGGAGTGTATTCACCATAGAAACGTTTCGTGCCCCGTAAAACCTTCACATGCCAAATTTGGCTCCATTTGCTTAATTGGTTTCGAGTTATGCAGAAATTTGTGATTAATTTGCATGACAGCCCACCCTTAGAGAGCGGGAGAGGTGTCTAACCACCATTGAAATATTTATTGCATCCTAAAACCTCCACATTCCAAGTTTGGTTTCGTTTGCTTGAATAATTCTCTAGTAATTCAGAAATTTGTGTTTCATTTGTATGGAGGCCCCCCCTAGAGAGAGGGGTGGAGAGTCTAACCACCATAAAAACATTTATTGCACCCTAAAATCTCCACATGCCAAATTTGGTTCCATTTGCTTGATTAATTCCCGAGTAATGCAGAAATTTGAGTTTCATTTGTATGGCAGCCCCCCCTAAGAGAGGTGGGTGGGGAGTCTAACCATCATAGAAACATTTATTGCACCCTAAAACCCCAATATGCCCAATTTGGTTTCAGTGACTTAGTGTCCTAAAAGTGACTAAGGTCCTAAAAGTGCACCAGTGGCCGAGTTGTTAGCGTCTCACATTATCATGCCGGGTGCTCGGGTTCGATTCCCGTTCTGGCTGGGGGATTTTTCGTCAGACAAATTTCCTTCGACTTGCACTGCAGTCACGCGTATTCTCTAGAGCTTGCCCATCGGAATACATTCAAGGCGTGTTATTTAAAAAAAAATCTCAACTAAGTATTAATAAATGATGCTAGTTGCGCTCAAAATTTATGTTAAGATCACTGACAATAGTACCAACTTGGAAAAAGATTAAAAATGTTCAGTGCGATGATTAAAAATTACAAATTCACGGTATATATTTGACAAAATGTAAATAACAGATCAAGATTAAGAATTAAAAAAAAATAACGATAATCATTTACTATTGACCAGCCATTTCAAACTGAATCAGAATTATGAGGTATCCAGTTATTGATGCGGCGAGCTGAAAACATTTATTATTACATTAATCGTTCGTATAGATATAGTGTACCAAGATTCTAGGCACCGCATAGGCAAGCATGAAGTCCAACGTGAAAAGGCCTAGAATATCAACCTTATACGAATGGTGAAGTAGCTCCAGAGTGAAAAATTCTATCTGTAAATAGATTTATGAATGAAGTGGTTTGGTGTCGAAGTTATGCGAGTTGTGTTACAATTATTTCCGTCCGCTCGTCTACATCGGACTTGTAGAATTCGTTAAGTAACACCCCAGTCTGCTCCGCCTGTAAGTTCAATTTATTCAGCTAGAACATCTGCACGGAAATCGGATGCATTTACCGTACTCGTTAGACGATCACAGAACAAAACGTTGAAGTAGAATTGGGATGCCAATATTAACAAATATGTGGTAGAACTCAGACAGAGGCCATAATTGGGCGTCTGTCCTTGGCGGATGTCATAAGCGATGGAGGCATAGCAGTATAAGGTCTGAAACAATGACGCTTTTAAATAGTACTCAACATAGTTTTTCACGCTATAATACACGCTCGAACCTCGGAAATTAAGATAAAGTATTGATTGAAGGTAATAAACAGTATCGGTACTTCGAAGATTTTAGTCAATCTCTGTACCGTTTGCGTACTGGTTCGATGGAGACAGCATAACCGTTTGATCTCGTGAGCAACTGCTAAACATACATCCGTCTTTTGCTTCGTTTGTCTGTTCCAGTAGAGCTCATTCGTGTCGAACACGCGAAGGTGTCCTACGGCTTCAGACACTTTGTTATTCACAGCATCGTACAGGAAGATGCCCGCCACAATGAAGCTTTCGAATAAGTTTCCGATCAATAATGCCTCTAACATCGATAATGCGTTTAGTAACCAAGCTCCTATCAACAGGTACCTGTATCCAATGCCGAAAGGTATAAATAATCCAAAACTTAAAGGTAATAGTACTAGATTTATTGTAATAATTTTCGTTGCTGCCTTCATGAGGAGCTGCGAGTCCAATTGATCGAAATCGGTGTACAGCGTCGAGAATAGATTGAGAAAAGTGCTAGCAGCTTCCCTCATGTGTCTCCAGTTGAACAGAACATTAAAATACGATATTATTATGACAATATATGCAGAGACGAACTGGCATACAACTATTTTGTAACTGATCATCGAATCCGAATAATAGTCTCCCCGCAAAATCTCATAGTATGACCACGGAAGTGCAACGATGGAGGCCAGTGTTTGGGTAATTGTCACCATCAGGTGCCATCTTGATTGAACGAAGTGTGGCGTTTCACTCCAACTCAATGACAGTGGGAACAATCCGAATATTTGCAATGGTCGAAACGCAATGGTCTCCAACAGCCGTAGCAACTGTCGATTGGATATTGTCATTATAGAATGTCACTCGGGCAGAGAAATTCACGGTGAACTGAAGCTTCGTGCTTCGAACTGATAAGCACGATTTGATTAGAAATAGATAAAAGTTTATGTAATGCATACGGAATAAGTCTAGTAGAAGTTTGTATAAACGGTGGCAGGAAGCACATAAAGAATGGTATCCATGATGGCTATTTCAATTAAAAATAATTGATCCATTAAATAGAGTGGAAAGTTGACGTATTGGTGATGATGCACACATTCAGGGCTTCAGTATTTCCAGCCAATTGACAGATAGTTGTGTTTGAGCTACTCTGGATGTTCTGCTCAAAAAGAAAACTACGAACAGAGATGAATACTGGAAACACTTCTCGATAAATCATTTCTCAATCATCTGTTGTACCGTGATGATTCCTTCGCATCATTTTCTGACCCGCCTAGCGACCCATTCTGTCTACTACGGGGCATCATTTTGTGGATTTCTTCCCTTCCGATATGCAACCGATCGTTTCGTGTGGTCCAGGGTCCGAATGCTGTGGTCGCTTTGTGCAGGAATATGTTCGATAGTACTGATTGGCTATAGTTACTACCATGTCATAACTCCACTTTCTTTTCCTTCGTTGGAGATCCTTCGTTATTTGCTCTACTGGGAGTACACAATTCGCATAAGTGTCATAGTGTCCTGCTATCTTTCCGTATGGATCAATTACGCCCAGTTGAGAGATCGTGGGAGCGATGCTCTCGAAATTTTGGCGAAACTCCAAACATACGACACCTCATCACATATTGGACTCAACTTAACGATTTGTGGATTGTTGAAGATTGCGTTCGGTGATATCTTGATATGCTGCATACTGGGGATCATTTCTCAATTGAATTTCAAGAATGATCCAGTGCCTACGTTCCAGCGACTAGTTAACATTTACAGTCTGTTCGTGGTAGCCCAAGTGTCTAACGTGTGTGTATTCAGTCTGTCCACGGCAACTTATTGTTATGGCGCAATTAACCGGCAAATTAGGTCCGTTCATGATAAGCAACGCCAAATGGATCACGTTGCCGGAAGTAGGAACTGTTCAACCGTCGTTTGCAAGGAATTAGATGTGTTGAGTAGGCTGCACTATAAAACTACCGACACCATTCAGGGTGTTTGTAACATTTTCGGAGTTTCACTAGCGTTGATCAACTTCTGTCAGTTTCTCGTGATCATTTCAAGGGTGTGTATTGCTGTTCATCTTAAACATTCTTTACCTAATGTACTTGTAGGTTTATTATGTATACGTTTGGTTTGTGCGTGAGCATAGGTATCCTCCTTTCAACTCTCTCGTATATCTCTGTTTCGAAGTTATCCATCTTTTATATTTGGCATCAGTGTCACATTTACTGAATCGAAAGGTAAATCTCACTCTTGATACTGAGAAGCTTGTTACACGAACAAATCTGTTTACCGCAGGGCGAAGAAACGTTAATAGTTTTGAATGAACCACTTGAATTCGATGTGGATATTGCCGTTGAGAGAAGGGTTAGTGAAAAAAAACGCATTCCAAATGTTTTCAATTATTCTCTGATTTCTTTATTTCACAATCACAGATTCATTCGTTCTCCGTTGGTTTGCTGTTGCGGGATCATAGCGTGGAACTGTGCGGATTGTATAAACTAGATTTTCCTATGTTATTTTCGGTACGTATTCATTGAATATTTCAAATTTCAAATATTTCTTTCAGACATTTTTATTCCTGATTTTACTATCCTGTGTTTTAATTCGAACTAACTCTTCTATTCGAACATGACCAACTTCCTCCTTCACATTATCAAATTCATCTTTGTACAGAAAATATGAATGATTATTTTTGGAGATTTATTTTACAAACTTTTATTTCGGAATACTCACGCTTGATTGTGTCAGACTTATACCTATGATATAACCGCAAAGTTGACGTAGGACTGCCGTTGGTTTAATAATCAATTGTATTTCTTCAATTAGCAATAATCCCACCTCGGATGTTCCTCATTGGGTACAACATCACCGCTGAGCAGAGCTATATTTTGTGTGTATTGATTACATTATTGATTAATCTAGTGAATGAATTAAACTATTTACGAATTCAACTGCAAACAAATCCCAATTTAAGTCAATTCATGCACTACCATACCCGTGGCCGAGTGGTTAGTGTCTCACATTATCATGCCGGGTGTTCGGGTTCGATTCCCGTTCTGGCCGGGGAGATTTTTCGTCAGAGAAATTTCCTTCGAATTGCACTGTGGTCACGCGTATTCTAGAGCTTGCCCCTCGAATTACATTCAAGGCGTGTTATTTGGCTCAAGAAATCTCAACTAAGTATTAATGAATGACGCTAGTTATTGCATACGTTGAGACGGCAAAAGTTCCACAAGGAACGTTAACGCCATTCAAGAAGAAGGTAGTAGTTATTGCAGCAAATAGTTATCAACATTTTGCCTAATCATCAAACGGTATGCGTAAAAGTTTAGTGAGCTGGCGGCATGAAGAGATATTTTCCAATGCATTCTTGAATAATCGAGCCAAAGCGTTGCATTTGTACCCGTTTTTATAGACCGTGTTAGCAAAACAAATTCCGGAGTGTAAACATGCATGGAGGTATAAAAGTATTGCCGACTTGAATGTATCTGCAATGCCGATTCTCCCAACTTCTTGGTTTCGGAATCTGTATTGGGAAAACACATTCCGGTTTGCAAAAATGCAAGCGAGTTCAAAAGTACCCGTAGTTTGCATCTATTTTGCAATGCCAATTTCCCCAGGCTCCATGTTCTTGAAATCTGTGTTAGGGAAACATTCCTATTTGCAAAAACGCAAATGAGAACAAAAGTTCCCGCTGCTTGCATCTAATTTGCTATTCAAATTTTCTTTGGCTCCATGGTTTTGAAGTCTGTGCTAGGGAAACATTCCAATTTGCAGAAACGCAAGCGAGTACAAAAGTACCCGCAGCACGAATCTATTTTGCAATGCCGATTTCCCCTGGCTCCATTGTTTTGAAGTTTGTGTTAGGGAAACATCCATCCATTCCAGCGATCGTACCTCAATCGTTGCGCAATCATAACTGAGTGGATTTCCGAGCGGCACTCGCTTATATACCGATTGATGTGATTTCAATATTTGTTTTGAAAGCAATTTTAGGGTTATTGAAACAAGTTTTTGAATCAAAAAGTAACGTAGACATTTTATCTTTCGAATGAAGTGTTTATCATACCATTTCAATCAGTTGTTTAGGAGCTATTAACGTTCAAAATCTCGATCTCCGGCGTAACGCTTTCGTTGTCGAAACTTGGAACTTTCACCCTAGTATAGAAATGAAAGACGTAGTCCTACGTCAAAATGCATATATTTTATTTTGACGTAGGACTACGTTTTAGATTTTTGTATATGGGGATCACTCTACAAAAAATGTAACAAAAAATAAGGGATTTCAAATTCATATTACGTAAAATCGTTACTGCCATGCTTAAACTAGCGTTGGCAGAAAATATTTCATCTTCGGCAGAAAAATGCTTTTTCGTGTTCTGAACAAATAAAAGCACCTTTATTAAAAGTTTTAAAATGTTTGTATGTATGGGAGCAGACCTCTCTTTCTCTCAGACTCAACGTTAGCTTGGTATTGTGCCCAAAAAAATTCAAACGATGATGAAGCGGGGATCGAACCACCATCGACTGGGATTCAAAGCTGTTTTACACGACTTCGCTATACACATGCTGTTATGTGGATGCGTGATAATATTACACCATATTATAAAATGAGGGTGGAAAGTGTTTTCTAAGAGTAAAAAGTAGAGCATAAACGGGTAACTATACCCTTTTCGGTCTGGGTCGTGTATTTGGCAAAGTGTGATCATCAACATTTTTATAATCTCCTTATATCCCATCTTTGTCCTGAAAAAAAATGTCACCCTTCTAAACTCGAGTCAACCGCGAGTAATCGGTTTTCTATCCTACTAACCATAGAATTAGGAAATTGTTTATATATAGTTATAAAAATATAGTTAAAAATTAGGTTCCTTTAAACTTATGTAACTGAGCCTGTAAAAATAAACTTATTAATAGAAAAAAAGAACATTGTGAGGTGCGTGAAAGACACAACGTCCTATCCCTCGCAGTTGACAGTATAACAGTGATGTTGATATTATATACTGGCAAAACTAGTTAGCCATGCATTGGGCATCATTTCCTCTCACAACAGACAACTGTCGAGCCGGTAAGTCATACTCAATATTTATTCCCTGTGTCGGGTGATTTCACTGTAGGTTTATACCGACTACATTGAGGAACCTGTACAGTAAATATATGAATGCTTCACATTGGCGATCCTGCCGGATATTTAAATATGCAGTGAAATCACCCGACATAGATAAAAGCAAGGCGCGTAGAAGTATATACTAAGGTGGGCCAACTTGCTAAAACCACTCTTCAGCCATCTTAGAAGTCTACTGTGTTTTGTTTGTAAACAAAACAAAATACGCTATTGCCGAAGCTCGCTCGTGATCAGTCTGTCTCTTTCACGCTACAAGCAAATAATTCCCCTTCTACTTTCTTCCGTGCTGTTTTCATATACCGCTCCCCTAACCAACTTAGTGACGAAACGGCCTCACCTAGTACCATAGACCCGTCTTGGATAAAAGAATTTCTAAAAATATGGCGTGTTGGGACAACCGTCTGTGAAAATAAATGGCGCGTCGGGACAACCGCCAGAGGTACTGCGTGTTGGAATTACCGCTTGAAAAATAGGCGTGTTGGGACAACCGCTTGGAAAAATGGCGCGTCGGGACAACCGCCTGAAAACTGCGTGTTGGGAAACCGCTTGGAAGTGGCGTGTCGGGACAACCGCCTGAAAACCGCGTGTTGAGAAACCGCTTGGAAGAGACGTGTCGGGACAACCGTCTAAGAAAGCTGCGTGTTGGGACAACCGCTCCAGCAAAAGAATGGTGGCGGAACAGCCACCCAATGTCGGCGAGTTGGAATGGCTGCAGAAGTGATAATGCGAGTTGGGTTGATAGCATATTAGCCTCCAACTTAATCAGCAGGGTTTTCTCCAGAGAAAGTAATGTGGGAAGGAAAATCCAAAGGTTTTCGCCCCTATTAGACCGTGGAGGAGCACATAGTCAGTGTAATGGTCGAGTGACAGTCTGAAACTAGGGGAAGTTCCGGATTTGACACCGAACGTTACATTGTGGAGAGCATTGTACACCGTTTCATTAATGATAATCAGCTGGATAACCTAAAGGAGAGGTTTTAGCGAGCAGTATATATATTTTTAAATCATGTATCCACAACTGACATGCCTGCACCAAGAAAGGTTTCAATTCTGTTTCCATTTCTTATTAAGATAGTTGGAATGTATGTATCTTCTCCCGTTAATAACGTGGATATTTGTTCCGATGTGCAGCGTATAGAGAAACTACGGATATTTTCGTTGCCATTTCCTGGTAGGTTTTTCTGTATGCGAGTATTTATAATTTGACTTTGTGGAAATTTAGATGATACAGGAACAAGAAAAGAATAAAAAAACACAAGCAATGAACAATTTTGACAGTTGCGTGTTATTGAGTGCGTACAGTACTTGCTTATATCTATTGAGTGCGTGCAGTACTTACTTAGATCTAGCCCATGATTATATATACAAGTGAAGCAACATCATTACTTCAATAGGAAGAGGATTACGGTTTGTCGAGCGGGGGTTGTTTGTTTTGTTATTGCTAGGGTATGCCATTTTCGCATTTTCACATGCGAGAGCGAGATACGAGAGATGAACTGTGTGAGAATGAAATTCTACAAAATCCTTTCTTCTCTTTCACATAAATTCGAGAATGCCACATGATTGCTTTCTCTGGTATATATAGGCACTAGCCAAAGTATACAAAACAAGGCAGTCCATTCCCGCAAGTAGACATCCAATTTGGATGTAAACATATTATGTCAGCATTATCGAACTGCATTTATGGATATCACCCAGAGAATTTGCCGCCATTTTTCGTTTCTTTAAAAAATCATGCTAGTTACAAAACACCTTTCTGAATTATAAACCGTTCTACAAGTGTTACGCAAATGGTAAGAATAGATAGAGTATGCAGATCAGTATAGACCGTTGGGATTGTAATCAGACAAAATGCACGCAGCTTTACATTTTTTTAATCCGTTCACACTATTTCAAGTATTCTATAGCGTTGATTGAAGAAATTAAAATAAATGGAAATGACAAATCATGACACAAAAAAGTAAAATAACATAAAAAGAATAAGGGAGAAGGAAGATGTGAGGTGCGTGAAAGACACAACGTCCTATCCCTCGCAGTTGACAGTATAACAGTGATGTTGATATTATATACTGGCAACACTAGTTAGCCATGCATTGGCATCATTTCCTCTCACAACAGACAACTGTCGAGCCGGTAAGTCATACTCAATATTTATTCCCTGTGTCGGGTGATTTCACTGTAGGTTTATACCGACTACATTGAGGAACCTGTACAGTAAATATATGAATGCTTCACAAACATGATTTTGTCAATTACTTGCCAATCAACAGAACTTCCAATATAATAGTTTCTATAAGAGCCCCCGCAGTCTGCAGACTTTTGTCGGTCGATAGATCGGTCGGACGACTTAATCAGTATGGAGCGATATGTATATGCGCACACTACACCGATTCTGTACCGGCCGATAAAAAAGTTTGATAGGCTTCCCAATTGTATTTAAACTATTCTGTCGGTCAACTATCGGCCGTCCGTTTAATCAGTATTGGCTAGCATCGATCTACACACACACACACGACGATTGTTCATCGGTTGATAGTTCAATTCGCTCTCCATTCGCTCTCAATCTTGGCATCCGACATACGTGCTGTGCGAATCACTGAGAATGGGATGCACCCAATGCTCTCTGAATCTCTTTTTCATTTTCCTTCACCGCTCTCTTCGCCGTTGTCAAACATAAATTGAATACAGTCTTTCGAGAATATTCGACCGATAGTTGACTAGTGTGCGCACTCTTTACCAACTCGACTTTTTGGTTGGCTCGAGGTGCGCACTATCAACCCAACCTGACCAAACTATCGGCTGGAGAAAAGTCTGCAGTGTGCGGGGATTCTAATAGAATAAAATAAATCAATCAATTTGGATCAACGAGTCTCTCGTTTAAGGTTTCAGAAATTCGAAGCTCTGATTCAACACAAAATATTATGTGTGAAGTGAAGTTTGTATCTAAAAAGAGAAAGGCATGATTAATTTACTTCGGTTGAACCATTTCAATACAGAACAATATTCTTTGTTATTGACCAGGGTGTCTCTTGTGTCACATTCGGATATGAACGATTGCCCTTGGCAGTGCAGTGAATGTCACGAAATAGCCAGAGTTCGAAATTGCTAGTTGGAAAGATCTTGCCATAAGTATTGGGTATTTCATAGTTGGACATCGCATAGTTGGATCTCAGTTGTAATATGCCAGAATTTTCGTTCTAGCTCTTTATGTCTAATGTATGCTGCTCATTGACTGAAAAGTGTTTTCAAGTCATGTTTTATGTTTTTTTTTAAATTTTTTTTTATCAAGTTACGAATATTTGAGTCTTCAGTAGCTTGTCCACACTAAATAATTAGTCTTTTTTATTCTATTGCAGGTTGTTTCGGCCATAATTTTGAAGTTGATAGTACTTGTTCAAATTCACTTGGAATATTAATTTCATTAAGAAATAAAAATCGGTTTTTACAAGCAAAAACATCAAATTGAATTAAAACACAGATGAATTGTGTTAAAATTATAAATATATTTTTTTACCATTTTATCTCAATCTCTGGCTATCGTTTCGTCTAAAATTCCGAACACTTGAGCTTTGCTGTTCAATGAAGATTTCTGCATAGAAGATCATTTGTTCACCCATTTATAGTAGATTTTTCTAGCACTTAACAAGAAAACAGCAAACGAAATAGTGAAAACAATTACAAAAACTGAAAAACGATGCTTGTGTTTTGTGGAATTTGCTAGCGAAAACATTTCATTACTAGTTTTGACAGTCCCTTTTTTGCAAATGCTTTGTTTTATAAATTATAGGCTGTGTCGATACCTGTATAGGATGTTAAAATTAAGCCTACACCCCAATGAATGTCAAGGTTTTCTTTATACAATTATTTATAACGTTGATGTTCAGCAAATTTACATTTTATAATGAAGTGTTCGGAATATGAATCATGCGTCGAATCTTAAAAACTACGAACACTACTTAAACACTTAAAAAATATTAATGATTTCTGGATAAAATGGCATTTGTTCATCCATTTATATTAGATTCTAATATTTTCTAGCACTTAACATGAAAACAGCAATCAAAATAAATAAAACAACTATAAAAACTGAAAAATTCACGATGCTTATTTTTTTCCGGAATTTGCTAACGCAAATATTTTATCGATGGTTTTGACAGTCAATTTTTTTCAAATGCTTAGTATTATAAATTATAAACTGTATCGATACCTGTAAGTGATGTTAAAGTAAAGTCTATTCCCCAAAGAATGACAGGCTTTTCATTATTCAATTGTGCATAACATTAAAGTTTAGTAAATTCACATAAAAAAATGAAACTGATACCTCTCGTCTGACTCTGAGAAAATCCAAATTGATTTTTTTTTGCAGAAATAGAGTCATTATGTTTTGTTCATGATTTTTTTAAGAAAACGTACTCGAATCAACCCAGCAACCATTGAATCGTATAACTAGCGTACATACAGCATCATAAATCCCATATTTTTGGTAGTATATGATGCGCCTAACTGACATATACATGCAAAAGTGGAGGCATGCAAGTTTATATGACCTGCATTTCGTTTTCACCGTGAAGTGACGTTCGTGATCAGGCCCATGGCAAAATCCTTGTTCTCATTAATATACGACTTATTCAGGCTGCTAATACGACAATTGTCACGCGTATATACAATTTATTGTGTTTTCTGCATTTTATACGATTTAAGATATATACGATGTAGACTTTTATAAACGTTTTATATAATAGTGATTCGATTCCACTTTATATACGACTTAAAATATGCAATTCATACGATTTAATGCTTACTTGAAATCGCTCTGATGGGCGATTATGTCGATCGTAAAATGTACGGAGAGCGCAAGTAGTTTCTCGAACTAAACTATAGTTTTCGTGATAAATCTGCACAATTTGCAGGTATTGTTTAGGTGTCAGCCAATTCATGATGCAAATGGAAAATTGAACTAATCACAAAACGAATGACAGCTGTCGACATGATTCACTTATCAAAAAGTGTTACCAACTCTAAATCTTGTACCTGTATAAAAAGCCTCGAGCCCCGTATACCACCGATTTACACCACTCAGATTCGCATGTTCTATTTGTTCAACTGTAGGACTAGTAATGATATCAATGCTGCTCTGGCGTTTTTGGTAGTGCTCTTTGGTTTTTGGTAGTGTTACTATCTCAAATCCGAAAACTATAGACTGCTGGATACATAATGACAGTTGGCTTACCATTGTAACTATAGCTGAATGCCCTTGCCCATTCTCCTTTACCTTTCTTATACATAAGCAGAAAATAGCACCCAATGAGGTCAATTCACTACAGCAGCCACACGAATTTCCTAAGAGAACACGTATGGTCATAGAATACTCAATATACATCACCGGGCTATAAAGTTATTACAAACAATGTTCCGGACAAGGTGGTGACGGAAGCGAAAATGCTATTTTTATATATAATTTATTTCTGTAGTCATAGATTGATTTGACTTAGGCTTATATTTATGTGGATCTTAACTATTTAGACTTGTGTTTAAAAATGATAAATGATGACTCTTTGTATTCTTGAATTGAATAAACAGAAGAAAAAGATAGTACTGGCTTTAATGGTATTTTTGTGTACATTTTTAAACAGAATATGGTTCCAGATTCTACCGCATTATCTCATCCAACCCGTTAAAGGATACAAATTTATACAAGAAATAGATTTTGAACAATAAAAAACTCAATTTAAATGCAATGACTACACACAATCACAGTCCTATGTCAAGATCCCATCCGTGCCCCTAGGCTCAGATCCATCAACTTTTTTCTATTTAGAATTGCATCTGTTTATTCTTAGAGTGCCGTTCGGAAACCATAGGAAAATGTGTATTATACAGGTTGTTTTCTTGCTTACATATAGGGTCTGCAATAACATTGCAGTTGAATGTACTGGTCTTGCCTGTACCGACTCGCTCTTTACAAATTCCCGCCATGTCACACCGATAACAAACTCCATGTGTACTCGTTTGAGTATTTATTATTATTGGCCATTTGTAAATTAATAAGTTATTCGCTTTCTAACGTGTGATGAAATTGCTTGCTCACATCTGAACTCAGCCATCAACCGAAGCAAGGGGACGACAGTATTACGTCATGAATTCGAAGAAGTTGTTTGTTATATTATTTCAAACGAGCTATATTTTACTTAAAATGTACGGATTTTTTCCACTGCGTTATGATCGTAGGACCCACCAATTCAAATGCTGTCGTCTGTCCTTATGCTATTCGATAACAATCATGGTGCTCTACTCCTGTGGAATGTCTTGCATCTACATCTATATCGTCAGAACCACCATCCACGTATCGCTAGTAAATAGTGTGTTTATGTGGATCCAGTTCCTGTTGAATTACAGTTTTTTCATGGCCACAATCTTCACAGCAATCGTTCATCGTGAACATACCAAAAATCTGCTTAATGTGTTGGTCTTTCTTGTTGAGCAAATTTTGAAAAGAAATGCAGCACAGATAGATCATAAGCTGATGAAGAGCTTTCTAAGGAAGTTGGTATTTGTGGATTTTCTTCTAATGTGTTTTTCCATCTGGGCTTATTATAACTATAGCTCAGGTGGATTAATCGGGAATCTTTTAAGCTTGATGTTCATCTTTATGTGGTCAACGGCGGTATTTACGGATGGATTTGTGGCTGTCTGTTATTTTGTAGCCCATCTGTACCGATTGATCAACCTACAAGTCGATAGAGCGGTCCAGCAGTTGTGTAACTTCGACAGAAACCCTGAATATTGGATGCGACATCAGACGGAGAAGAAAAGGATTTGCTCTCAAACAGCTACCGAATTGGAACGGTTGAGCTATCTTCATCGTGATGTTACAACGTTTATCAAAAAATTTGTTAAACTCTTCGACTGCTCGTTGCTGCTGATCATCGTGTGGTCTTTCGTGTTGACGATTTATGGGGTTTGTTTCGGAGGCGATGGTGCGAAGATATTCAGACATTAAATTTGTTTTTACAAAAAATAGGTTTTCTACTCATACACTTCGGTTGTGAAGAGCATCCGAAATAACGAAGCACCTTCTTTGATCCAATTCGGACATTCACTAGGTTTGGCCGTCTTTCAGGCATTCCAATTTTTCTACATAGTTTCTGGATCGACTCTGCTGACTAATCGAGCCGAGAAAACGGGACTGCTGTTGAATAGGTTCTTCAAAGCAGACATTGAAGAAAGGGTAGAGAAGACCGTAAGTTGAGTTTGCGTCTCAGGATATTGGTAAAATATTTTTCTTTGTCGGATTTTATTTTCAGATTGAAATGTTCTCCATCGAGTTACTGCACCAAACGTACAGCATAGAAAGTTTTGGAATGTTCAAGGTAGACTTCACACTGATGTATTCGGTAGGTTATATGTAGGTAAATTAGTGATCATGAGTTCTTTAACAAATTTTTTTTTTCGCTATTGCCAGATGGTTGCCAGCATCACTAGCTATCTCATAATAATGGTGCAATTTCAGCTGACTGAATAAATATCTGGATTGGGGATGTTATATTTCAGACAGACTTCTATCAGGAGATAGTTTCCGCCTTTACCTCAACTCGAATCCGAAATCCCATTTCAGTTTTATTGTTCGAAGCCGTCACAAAATTAATTTTATTAGAACCTTTATTTAGTATCCGCATGCAAATGATGTGTAAACAGTTCTAGTAGTAATTACTAGTGATATTACATTCAATCAGTATACACAATAATTATCATAAACATCATTTGATTTGTGAAGAAAGAAAATAGAGCGTGACAAAATGTTTATTCGACGTGTGCCTCTATAACTCTTTGTTTTGAAAATAAGTGTAGAAGAAATCACTCTCTATTGGACTCAGGAATGTGGTAATAGATTTACGTTTCATCCATTGTCACAAAACGTCGAAAGAAGTCCACTCGATTACGCTTCAACAACGCCAAACCGACTCTTGAATCATCAACGCACCGCTGTTTTTGGTCGACGGTCAGCGAACGCGGCACCCATCGCGCGGATAGCTTTTTCATGTCCAAAATATCGTGCACAATGTATCTCACTAGTTCTTTTGAAATGGCTACGGCCTCAGCTAACTCGCTTAACTTCACTCTACGATCGTTCAAAGCGAGTCGATACACTTGTTTTACGATTTCTGTATTCATAGCCTCTTTCGGCCTTCCAGAGCGCGGTGCATTTGCGGTGCTTGTACGGCCCATTTTAAATTCACTAAACCACCGGTAAACTGTTGTTCTCGACTTACGTCCAAACCTTTGAATCACGCTCTCGAAGAAACATTTGGTATAATTGAATGGTACCACCGCCTAAGACTTCCAATATCCCAATCGGTTTGCCAAGAGGGAACTCTGACGTAATAATTGGGAAAATTCATCGTATGAAATCTGTCTATCAAACAATTCGCCTTCCTGGGCACCCACCTTTGCGAGGGTGTCATTACGAGGAATTCAGCAATGAGATGGGACCCATACAAAGGTTATCTTATATGATCTTTCGATCAATGCACTCATCTACTGCCTCACTTTTGTGAGGTGATGGGTGCCTAATGATTCTCATCGACTGGAGAGCCTCAAGCGAACTGATACTCTCCGAGAAAATAAAGTAATTGTCTGCAGGCTAGTTGGAAATCATACCCAATGCGGAATCGATTGCTGCCAGCTCAGGAACATAAACGGAACAAGGTTCCTGCAGTTTATGGAAGGCGCAAGAATTGAAAACATTGAACACACCGGAGTCAGTGAAGTATCTTTACATGCAATTGACTTTTTGGTACTTTCGATTAAAAATTTGGGAAATTAAAACTGGACGAAGCTGATCTGGAATACCAAGAGTTGCTTGTTTCATCGTCAAATCGTATTCAATTGAGAAACTGTTGATGGTGAAGTGAGCACGGTCTGGAGTAAACGATGGAAGGCAAATATCTGATGACATATAGTGGTGATAAATTTTCATAAACCGAGATTGTATATGTTTTTAATATTTTTTTTCAAAGTTTTCTATCACAAGTGTGTTCTCGATTCTGTAGCGGTGTTACTCCTGCCAGAACCTCCGAAATCCGATCGACGCTCTTTTGACATTTTTGCTTTAAATGCGTAATGTAGGTATGTATTCCAAGTGCATTTTGAATCAAACCAGACCCCAAGGTATTTGAAGGGCAATGATTGGATAATGTTTTAGCCCAAAAGCTTAAGTTGCAATTGGGCTGGGAACCGCTTTCGAGTAAACACTACAAATTCCGTTTTTTTGCGGCTAGAATTCAATCCTTAAATTCCTTGCTTAAGGAGACAAGTTGTCTAAGGAATTTTCCAATGGTCTTTGCAAGTTTTCGGTTTGTCAACCCTTTACAGACACCACACCGTCATCTGCAAGCTGTCCTAGCGTGCATTGTTCTTCCAAACAACTGCCAATATCTTTCACATAAAAACAATAAAGAAGAGGGCTTAGGCATGAGCGTTTGGGGCAGACCCATATAACTATTTCTGAAAGTTGTCAGTTGCCCTAATGTGAAGTTCATTCGCTTTTCTGACAACAAATTTTACAAGAAAACATTCAAAATTCAAGGAAGTCCACATATGTGCAGATTATCTGACAGAATTTTTATGGAAACCGAATCAAAAGCTCCCTTAATGTCCAGGACTACTGAAGCCAGTTGCTCCTTGTGCGCAAAGGCCAGTTGTATATCTGTGGAAAGCAACGCTAAGCAATCGTTTGTTCCTTTGCTCTTGCGGAAACCAAATTGTGTACTTGATAGCTAATTATTTGTCTCGATCCATTGATCGATTCTTCGAAGGATCATTTTCTCCAACAATTTTCTAATGCACGAAGGTATAGCAATCGAACAGTATAAGTTATGGTCAGACGCTAGTTTGCCAGGCTTTCGAATTGTTATTACTTTGACCTGTCTCCATTCGGGTGGAACAATGTTGTTTTCTACTAGGGAATTGAATATTTTTTTGAATTTTTTAGAAGAACGAATTTAATCATATCGTTTCAGGATGAACAGAATCGTATGTAACTCATTATCTATTTTTAAGTATTTTTGTATAAACGAAGTTCAAATACTTTAACCGTTGTTTGTTTTTCAAACAGCACAAATTTATTTACGTTATTACAGATTGCGAGTTTCCTCGATAATTACAGATTTGTCTATTGATCAACTTCTCATCCGTATTCTGAAATCCGATCGAGATCGGTTATATTCTATAATCCATTCGACGCAAGTCCAACAGGGTTGTGCAAATGTGATAACCTTGAAACCCAATTCGATATAGACGTCATTGAGCTTCATGTTCCATTTCTTTGAAGCGAAAAGGGTAATGAATTTCCGGATGAAATGAACACGCTTTTAAAACATAAATTATACACGAAAATAGGCCTTACCGAAAAAATAGGCTCTAATATGAGTACTGTGAAAAAGAATACCCAAGTGGGAAAAATCTTGAACGTGAATTGTGATAATGATTTTATGTATATTACGGATAAAGCAGAAATGAAACGAGATTTATAGGAAGATAGTCAAGTTAGGGCCAGGACTATGTCTTCTGAGTATTTGAACAGCAACGAGTAATAATTTTCATTCCAATTTTAATAATTTAGAATTGCTTCTCCTAATGACGGGATATAGGTACTGTTCGATATTGTCAACACAAACATGGTCCATGGCCCTGTGTTGATCTAAAACTTTTATCGCTTTTATTAGTCATATTAGACATCCGCCAATGCTTGCGATCGTGTCGTTGGTGAAATCTTTGGGAAAACGTGTTGTACACAATAAATCAATGAAGAAAAACTGAAAATGGCGGACAACCATTCACAAATATCAACAATGCTCATATCAATGTTGAGCTCTGCAGTTCCATGAAGAGCAAAAGTACATTTGCAAGTCCGTGAATAAATGAAGCAATATGGTTGTGTTCCAAATTCAGATTACCGATGTGAATACTCCTCGACGGAATAATGCATCAGCTCCAATGAAGTTGTCTGGCGTATCTTTGATTTCCAAATTTTTGAATGGGACCCAGCAATTATAAATTCAGCTGACCATTTTGAAAACGGCAAACGCGTATTTTTCACCAAATAATTTTCAAGGCAGAACAACAAGCGTCAGCTAGTATTTTATAATTCACTTCCATGTGATATCTCTCGAAACAGTTCCCAACATACAGTCCAGTTTTTCGACTACATATTACGCAAAAATATTTAGTTTGGCATATTCAGCCTTCTACTTTCTTGTTTGAATATAGAACTATACTTCACAATTCCGCAAAACATGAAGTTTTCCATTAAGCTTTCCCCAAGCATGGGTGCCAATTTGGTTTATATTGCGTACCGTTACTACCGGTAATGAAGCACCGTTTTGATTCGTGAACAGGTTGATTTGTCGTATTCGTGATTTGTCCAGTGCGCAAATGTCGCAAAAATACATTTCAATCGTCATGGGAATGTCCCGGTGGACCGTGAGAAGAGTCTTGAACGGAGAAAAGAAAAAAAAACTATCCGCGAAGGTGACCACAGGTCGTTCGAGGTCAGCTCGGATTACGAGGGTTATCGTTGGCTTACGATGCCAAACAGTTTACGATGTCACCTTTGGAATGTACCCGATGTTAATTCCAGAAGGTGAAAAAGTAAACTAGGAGGTCTACATCGGGATTTTAAGTAAGAAGTGGTTGTGGTAGCTCCGATCTTAATCTGCTGGATCACTTAGTATGGCGCGTCATGAAGGCTGAGGCCTGTTCCAAACGCCACCTGAATACATCAAACCAACCGGAAGCTATACCGCGAGTGGTTGGTGTAGCCGAAATGTATCGTGATGGACGACGAGACGTACATTACGTTCGTACGTTCGAGAGAACTTCGCCCAGTAGAAAAATTCTGGGCGATTGAGAAAGGCAAGCTGAGGAGGACAGGGGAGGTCTTCAAAAAACGACCAGTGGATGAAAGTGCGTAAAGAAAGGCGCAAGTGTTGCACAGCTTTAATTCCAAGTTGCGGATATTTAGCCTAGGAGAGCAGGTCGAATAAACCAACTTTGCAAAAACATAGCTAATATGTGTTTATTTATTCCCTGAGAGCTTCAAAAATATCCGACCTAAAATGGAGTTTTGGTGATCATTTTTGTCTGTTACATTTTTTTTCGAGTACGATCTACAATTCTCATAAAATGTTATAATGAAGATCAGCGGTTAAGACGAAGGTCTGAGGATTGCCGATACACAATCACTAATTATTACGATTAGTCAAATAGTTATGTGATGGAACTTCTTGGGTTTTGGAGCAGTCGTACAAGGTTTTCTGGAACCGTTAGGATCAGGATACTCTAATTTCAGATCGAGCGCACTGCATTTTAGTACATACAAGCAGTGTTGCCACCTTTTAATCTGTATCAGAGGAGTTAAAAAATTTTCTCATCTGTACTGTTCTTTCCAAAAATCTGTACCATCGAAAATATTCGTTGTAGAGAAGAAACTAATTTATTAGCATGAAAAAATACTCATTTATATACTACAAATACCTACATTTACATTTGTAAGGAATTTCGTTCTTATGAAACTGATCAATTATTGTAAATGATTTTATTATCAGCAGCACCAAGCGATACTGCGGTGTAAAAGTCGATGTACCTTAATGTTGCTGTGTTCAAATGTAAGAAATTTCACACATGGAAAAAATCTGTACCAATCTGTACTTTGTGACGAAAACCTGTACCCTTCAACCCATTTCAGGCCAAGCGTTCGAATAGCAACTTTGATAATTTTTCATGTCTAATGTAATGTAATGTTTTTGTTTTTGCACCAAAAGCTACCACTTAGCTACCACTTACTATCAAGTTCACTCAGTTTTGTATAACTTTATTGAGCAAAAAATTCGATTTAAAGCAAGTATGCTTAGAACGTGTTTTTAATTTCAACTAATAAACCCAATAAAATACAAAATTATGTGAACTTTTCTAATGTACTACTTTTATAAAAGAACATACATTGCAATATGGGGCAAAAATCGTTTGATTGAGCCTCATACAGGAAAATAACAACCGGGAAAATTGAGTGTTCGAAAAATCGAACGTTGGCCATAAAGAACATTTTTTTCTGATGAATTAATACCAACACATCTAACCTCTGCAGCGCGTTTTGGTTCATTTATTTCGGAAGACGGAAGTTTTTTCATTTGTTTTTCCATTCTCATTTGTGAATGTTTGCAAATATCAATTAATTCAGTAAATATTATTGAAAATCTGTATGATTTTTTGTCCGTAATAACCTTATGTAATTTCGTGTGTAAGGAGCTGGAGGAATTGATCAGTACGTATAACGAGGATTTTAATGAGATTGCTAGTGTGAATATTCTTTCGCCGGACCGAATAATAACCACCCAATCCTCAATTCCATTGTTTTTTCGCATCATTTTGGTACTTTGCAGGTATTGGTAAATGTTTTTTTCGGGAAATGGATACTTAGAAAGAAATAATTCTTAAGCATAGACATTTGTCCACGGCCAACAATTAAAACAACAGCAAATGCCTGCCGGTAATAAGTTTAAATTACATTAAATAAGAAATGTCACATCTCTTCTTAGGTGGATTAACTTAGGTTTATACTTAGAGACCTCTATCCTCCTGTGCTTGTTCGTTTTTTTTTTTATTAAATCGTTTATTTTTACAGGCTCAGTTACATAAGTTTAAAGGAGCCAAACTCCTATCTGTATAGTTACAAGTATATATAAACATTTTTTATTAATGCTAATGTTAATGAAGTAGAGAACCGATTACTCGCGGCTTGCTCGAGTTTAGAAGGGTGACATTTTGTTTCAGGAAAAGGATGGGATATAAGGATATGTTGACAATGTTCACACTCACATTCGCACTCACATTCATCATACTCAATTCTTAAGCCTATCTTATATCTAACATGTATTTACATTTTACCTTATTCTATTGTTAGTAAGAAGGGATTTGATTTTTCGGAAAAGGAAAAAATAAGGATATAAGGACAATCACACACGAAGATCGATAGCTTTTAGGAAGACATATATTTGGGACATGTAATCAAGGTCGAACCGAGCCAACACATCTCTCACCGGCACATTGGGCTGCCTTCCTCTAGCCCGAAGAGAGTTTTCTAAATTCGATCTGGCAACAAGATACTCCTCGCACGACCAAACAACGTGTTCGATGTCGTGGTAACCTTGGCCACAAGCACAGATATTGCCATCGGCAAGATTAAAACGAAAGAGTAGCGCGTCTAACGAACAGTGATTGGACATGAGTCGGGAGAAGGTGCGAATAAAGTCCCGACTCAAGTCCAGACTTTTGAACCATGGTTTGAGACTAACCTTAGGGATAATCGAGTGAAACCACCGGCCCAATTCATCTTCGTTCCATTTACGTTGCCAGTTAGCGATGGTATTTTTACGGACTAAAGAATAAAATTCATTGAAAGCGATTTGACGCTGATAAATATCGCCTTCAATTGCACCTACCTTTGCCAATGAGTCAGCCCTCTCATTACCCGGAATTGAGCAATGTGAAGGGACCCAGACAAAGGTAATGACATAACAGCGTCTGGTTAAAGCACTCAAATTTTCTCGTATTCTCTCAAGGAAGTACGGCGAGTGCTTTTCCGGCCTCACTGAACGGATAGCTTCGACAGAGCTCAGACTATCCGTTACAACGTAATAGTGTTCAACAGGTCGTGAGGCGACGCTGTCCAGCGCCCAATGTATTGCTGCCAATTCAGCAATATACACAGAGCAAGGATTCTGAAGACTGTGGGAGGTGCTAAAAATTTCGTTGAACACTCCAAATCCTGTGGACTCATTCATAGAGGACCCATCAGTAAAGTACATATTATCACAATTGACACGCCCATACTTTGCATTGAAGATCGTAGGAACGATCCCCGATCGATGATAATCTGGAATTCCATGGATTTTCTCCTTCATGAACAGATCAAAATGTACAGAGGAATTGATGTAGTCAGGAAAACAAACACGGTTGGGAGTATACGAAGAAGGATCAACCTGCATGGAGATGAATTCATGATATGAGCTCATGAATCCTGAATGAAAATTTAGCTCGATAAGCTGCTCAAAATTTCCGATCACCAATGGGTTCATAACCTTACACCGGATGAGGAACCGAAGAGATAATAAATTGAAGCGATCTTTTAGTGGGAGTACGCCTGCCAAAACCTCGAGACTCATGGTATGCGTTGAGGGCATACATCCCAACGCAATACGGAGACAAAGATACTGAATTCGCTCGAGTTTAATGAGGTGTGTTTTGGCAGCTGATTGAAAACAGAAACTGCCATACTCCATCACTGAGAGAATAGTTGTTCGATACAACATTATAAGATCTTCTGGGTGGGCTCCCCACCAGGTGCCGGTAATTGTACGGAGAAAGTTTATTCTTTGTTGGCATTTTTTACTCAGATACCTAATATGGGCCCCCCAAGTACATTTGGAGTCGAACCAGACCCCAAGATACTTGAATGACATAGCATGAGTGATCGGTTTACCCAAAAGTTGAAGCTTTGGTTTTGCTGGTCTATGCTTCCTAGAAAAAACCACCATCTCTGTTTTCTCCGTGGAGAATTCGATCCCTAGCCCAATGGCCCAGGTTGAAAAATTGTTCAAAGTATCTTGTAAGGGTCCTTGCAGGTCGGATTCGTTTGATCCTACGACAGACACCACTCCATCATCTGCAAGTTGTCTTAGGCTGCAATTTTGTGTAAGGCAATTGTCGATGTCGCTTACATAGAAGTTGTACAAAAGGGGGCTTAAACATGAGCCCTGGGGGAGGCCCATGTAAGAGACCCGACTTACTGCCGAATCTCCGTGAGAAAAGTTCAAATGTTTCTCACAAAGCAAGTTATATAACATATTATTCAACAGAGGCGGCAGACCCCGAGAGTGTAATTTGTCTGACAAAACCTCTATTGAAACTGAATCAAAGGCCCCCTTTATGTCCAAGAATACTGAAGCCATTTGTTTTTTTTCGGCGTAAGCCATTTGAATTTCTGAAGAAAGCAACGCAAGACAATCATTCGTCCCCTTGCCCCTGCGGAACCCATATTGTGTATCTGAGAGGAGGCCATTCGTTTCAACCCATTGATCAAGGCGAAACAAGATTATTTTCTCCAACAATTTCCGTATACAAGACAGCATTGCTATTGGGCGGTACGAATTGAAGTCGGACGCGGGTTTTCCGGGTTTTTTGAATAGCTAACCCGATTGAATAAATTCAACAAGCGATGTTTCGCCACATCAGGGAGGTTTTTCAACAAGTTGACCTCAATTCTATCCGTTCCTGGAGCAGAATTGTTACAAGAAAGGAGAGCAAGAGAGAATTCTACCATCGAAAACTCGGAATCAAGATCGCACCTATCTTGTGGTATATCTCGAACAATTTTTTGCACAGGAGCGGAATCGGGACAAACCTTCCGTGCAAAATTAAAAATCCATCGATGTGAATATTCTTCGCTTTCATTCGATGAAGAGCGATTTCTCATGTTTCGAGCCACTTTCCATAATTTTTTCATTGACGTTTCTCGTGACAAACCTCCCACGAAATTTCGCCAATAAGCACGTTTTTTCCCTTTGATCAAGTTTTTAAATTGATTTTCAAGGTCCAAATACGTTTGAAAATTCTCAATGGTTCCACGTTTCCGAAAAGCTTTAAATGCGTTCGATTTATCCTGATAAAGCTTGGAACATTGGCTATCCCACCATGGATTGGGAGGCCTTCGACGAATAGTGGAACCTGGGATGGGTTTCGTTTGAGCGCGAACCGCGCTGTCATATATCAAACGAGAAAGGAAGTTATACTCCTCCAATGGAGGTAAACCATCTCTGGAATTGATGGCTAGAGTAATCGCGTCCGCATATTTTTTCCAGTCAATGTGTCTTGTGAGGTCATATGCCAAATTTATAGATTCAGAAGAATTCGACCCAGTGGTGATGGAAATTTTGATTGGCAAGTGATCACTACCGTTGGGGTCCTGGATTACATTCCACTTGCAATCTAACGATAGTGAATTCGAGCAAAGCGAGAGGTCAAGAGCACTTGGGTTAGCAGGAGGTTTAGGTACACGTGTTGTTTCCCCAGTGTTCAAAACGGTCATATTGAAGCTGTTACAAAGGTCATATATCAACAATGAACGATTGTCGTCGTACTGTTCCCCCCAGGCAGTTCCGTGAGAGTTGAAGTCTCCCAAGATCAATCGTGGCTCAGGAAGGAGTGAGCACATGTCAACAAGTTGATTGCGGCTAACCGCAGCTCTCGGAGGCCAATACAAGCTGACAATACAGAGGTCTTTGCCTCTGATGTTTGCATGACAAGCAACAGCTTCGATCCCTCCAATAGGTGGAAGGTCAATTCGAAAAAATGAGTGGCACTTATTGATACCCAATAGCACCCCTCCGTATCTGTCATCACGGTCCAAGCGTATGATATTAAAATCGTGGAAAGAGAGATCATCTCGCGAAGAAAGCCAAGTTTCGGACAGAGCAAAAACATCACAATTGAAGTTATGAATTAAAAATTTGAATGTATCCAATTTAGGGATAAGACTACGACAATTCCACTGTAAAACAGTGATATCTCCGACCTCTCTATTTAAATTAGACATCAAGAGAGATAATCATTGCAAGGAGGGGCCATGTTTGCATCAATTGTTGCAAAATTGTCTTTAATACTGGAAGCATTGAAATGACAATGGTTCTGATGGAGTCGGAAACATTAAAACACTTGAAGATTTGGTCCAAAAGGTCAGACAACTTTATAAATCCCGATTGGGAAGTTGAACTGGACGGAAAAACAGGGACAGTTGGGGTTTTTGATGTCCCCTCGAGTGCTGGGCCATTCGAAGGTGAATTATTCCCACGGAATCCAGGAGGAACCTGATTTTGCTTGTCCGCTGCACTCGATTTTTTAGGCATGCTAACAGGGGGTATAACCGGAGGGGCTTGTCTTTGAACTTTGGGAGTGGTCACATTTTTGCGCCGGGGATTCCCTTGGAAAATGAACGGTGTACCCCCGTTAGCTGTGTCCGCTTCCATTTCGTCAACGGGCAACGTGGCGAAGGCATTTTGTGTGTTGATTGGTTGTTGTTGTTGGGCCCGTGGAGAAGCGCCCTTCAAAATATCCGCAAAAGTGCGTTTCGAGCGTTCCTTCAAAGAGCGCTTCTGTTTCTCCCAGCGACTCTTGTAAGTTTCACAAACTGAGAGCTCGTGTGGGGATCCCCCACAATATGGACATTTATGCTCAGTCGCACTGCAGGATTTCCCCTCATGTTGCTCTCCGCAAGTGGCACAGCGCTCCTTGTTGGCACAATAATCTGAAGTGTGACCAACTGACTTGCATTTTTGGCAAGTCATGGGCTTTGGCACGAAGAGTCGCACAGGCAATCTCAATTTGCCCACCATGACGTAGTCAGGGAGAGCGGAACCAGCAAAAGTTACTCGAAACGAGTCTGACGGCGTGAATTTAGTTTTTCCCTCTTCCTGGGATACTTTTCCTAGTTGGCGGCTGTCCAAAATTTTAACACCCACCAACGGGAGTCTTTTAAATTTACCAACTCCTTCTTTTATCATTTCGCACGTCAGACCAGTTTCAGTTACCACCCCCGAGATTTCTACGTCATGGGAGGGCACGTAGACGCGATACTCTAGGGAGAATCTCTCGTCGATCACAATTGCATTCGCGTGTTTCCGATCACTCACGACAACACGCAGTTTGTTCGGTCTAACCTTAGAGATTTCGACCACGGAGGAATATAATCTTGCCAGATCTTTCGAAACCTGAATGACATTAATTGACTTTCCTTTTGGTTTAGGCCGGAAAAAAACAACCCATGGACCAGCTCCAAGTGCATCGTCTGGATAGACCTTGACACGAGGAGAGGAAACAACTGAGGGGGAGGACGAGGTCGATTGTTGAACGGGAGCGGGATCAGTAGGGCTGGGAGGCAAGTTCGGTAGTAGAGCGGAAGCGGGAGCGGGAGATTGAGGGGGCGAGGAGGAAAAGTTTGCCAATTTTCTTGAGGGGGGCTTGTTAAGGTAGATTACCTCTTTCTCTGAAGAGACATCTTCTGAGGGGGGAACGCGTTTAAGCGACTTCCCAGCCCCCGTTGTAGCTAGTGAGGAGGAAACAGTAGTTTCAATCTCCATGTCAACATGACATTCTGCCATTACGGCAGTTATAAAATAATATAATTTTTATTTTTTTTTATATTTCTAAACCTAATATATATTATACCTAAATCGCACACCAATGCGAATGAATTGAAACGGTGTCCCAATCGAACCGCGTGGCAATCGCTCGGCACAGATGCAACGGTATATCGCACCAAAACACGATGATGGAATCGATGACGATGCTAAAGCACACACAGCGATGATACGGCACACGCACCGCGTCCGCCGTGGAGGACTTCTTCCTCACGCTGGTAGTGATTGCTGCTCTCCTCACTCGCGCAATAAAGAGAACCCCGTTAGGGCGAAATAACTTCACCAGCCACGAACTGATAACGGTATAATCTCCACTCTATAATAGACGCGAACAAATTTGCGACCGATGTCTTCGGACTGCGCGAGCTGAATGTGCTTGTTCGTTCGTGAATATAAATTTGATGCATTTGTGAATACCGTATATTTGCTAATTGAACTGATTTTCAGTTCGCGGTATGTTTGTGCTTGCAAAAAAAAAGTGCGGGTTTCGGCCAATGTTCGATTTATCGAACAGTCATTTCCCGGAAAATGGAAAATGGGAAAAAATAATTCTTGAACATTGGGGTTTCTTTACCATCAATAATCCAAATTACATCAATGACTTTCGTCAAAAAAATAATTTTTACAGCTTGGTCGTTAATGGGTTAAATCCAAAAATAACGAAAAAATCTGTACCATTTCATATAAATCTGTACGTGTGGCAACTCTGCATACAAGTACCCGGAGTCTTCGAGAAAAAATAACATAGAAAATAGCAATATTAAAATTAAATCTGGGTAAGTTTAATTTTTTCACGCGAAATTGCGATTGTTTCTTTAATTTACAAAAAAATTAAACAAATCATGTTGTCATTCGTAACTGAATCACCACAATGAGATAGCTCGTCATGGTTGCCAAGGCCTGGAAATCAAAAGAATTGATTATTACTAAATTACATTCTAGGTATTCATCTTTCAGATGCTTACTACATACAACAACGAGAAATCAATAGTAAACATGCCGCAGTTCTGAATTCTATTGTCTCGATGAAGTAATTCCAAGCTGAACACCTCAATCTGAAACGAAAAATACGTACTCAACACCGCCCACAAGTAAAGCAATTATACCATCTGATCCAATCGTTCGTGTGTCTCCCTTCTCGAAAAATCATCCAGTATAGAGCCCGTTTTCTCTGCCTAAAATTGAAAAGCTGATTTAGTTACCAAAATGCATCCAACGGGCTGACCATTTACTCTTTCCGTGAACTGCGTAAAACTTTCCACCAGATAGTAAAACTGACAAAGTGAGAACACTGACAACGACACCAAAAATCCGTACGAATCAAGAGACACGTTTGTATTCCCATTGAACTGCGCCATCAGCGCCCGGTACATTCCAAATAATCCCGTTATGATAATCATAAAATCTTTGATGATTATCAACAACAGCGAGATGTCGTACATCTGACAGTAGCCATGCACTATGCGTGAAAGTTCTCCATGCCAACAAGCTAGCTGGCGAAGTTCTGCGATCATTTCGTCGTGAAGATTGCACTGCTTTTTGGGATTTACACTCCAATAGTGACGATTCCGCTCGAACTGTTTCAATTGCCAGTTTATTTTACTGATTCTTCGGTTTATCAACCGATAGACATGTGCCCCCAAGTATCCGGCCGCTACAAACAAATTGGTCAATGCGGCACTTATACCGAAATCAAACACTTCATACAACGCATCTCCTATCGATGCGAGGGCACCGGCTTGGAAGAACTGAGGCATTTTCATGACAACAACTCCAGCGAGGACGACACCATCGATGAAGATCGCTTTGAAAAGGAAGCGCGACAGTAACTTGCCATCGAAGCATTCCCGAACATCGCCCCGAAGTCGATACCATAGACGGACGTAGTGATTGAGTAGTTGGCAAATGCTACTCCTCCGAAGAAGCCCTGTCAAACAGGTGACGATCACAGCGGTGTAGGCGCAACAAAAGGAGGCCCCCAACAGAAGCTGGTTGTTCTGTTGACCGGTGGATGTTTCAAAAAAGAACGTTTCTAGGAAGTATCGACCGAAAACAAAGGCGTATACTGCGATGTACAGCATGGAGTAGACAATGGCGATGTCTGACCGATAGAAACGCCGCTCGGAATGGTTGAAGCAATAGGGAAATAGTCCGAGCAATCGAAGAATGCGAATAAGGGAATGAAAGGTTATCACAGCCAAGGACATGGTCCTATTTCTGGTGGGAAGATAAACAAATGGTTAACGATGCAGCGGTTTGGCGACTGTCTTTTGGTAGCCGATTTGATTGAGTTCGATTCGTTATTAATATGCGTAGGAAAATCGATATTGTTCTAATATTCATGTGCAGTAACGATGGCAGCATGTAGTTAATGTGGCAATATTGATGGTCATTGACAGCCATTAGTAATGCCATGATACAATTTGTAAATTCATCTGCTCCCTCTCTTTAGCTGTAGGATGTCGTAAATTTATTAATACTGATGTTAAATTGTATCTAGTTTAATTAGATTAATTAAGTTTTATTCAAGGGTCGAGTATTACGTTCATAGAGATTTGCATTCTCTGAATTCCAGCTGTGTTAGTGACTGTTTCGCTATACAAACTTTAAAACACAGTATGTTTTACCCTTTCCAGCACAATAGGCAAAATTTTCACTAATATTGGTATTATTCTATCCTGAAGGAAACTTTGCAATTCATTTTAAATAACATGTACATTTTTTAGTTAATAAAAATAAGAAATCTTTCTAATTTTCGAATCTATCTGAAATTTAAAAACAAAATAAGTACTCGGATAGGCTTTTCACATTTTAATTTCAACATTCAACATATTAGGCGTACAACTTAAATCATTTCGGTCTTTTTGCACGAAAACACATTTATTTGAATAATGAAATGCATTAGTACATTATTCAAAATATTGGATATCGCTTGCCACTACTTTTTCTCATCATTCAGGCAATTCACGGATTCCGTCGCAAAAGAATCGTTTATCTTCCGAAGCCAAAATGAATCCAGCCGATTTTTGAGACCCTGTTCTGAAGTAAATCCTATTCCACTCAAAGCGTTATGCAACGATCTAACAAATGGTAGTCAGAAGAGGTAAGATCTGGGCTATGAGGCACGTGAACCAGAATTTTCCATCCGGTATTGTCCAAATAGTTTTTAACTCGAACAGCAACATGGAGTCGAGCGTTGTCATGATGGAGCTCGTCGGTCTAGACGGTCGCATAATCTCGATGTTTTTCGGCAATATCTTACTTTAAACGGATCAATTGTTACCTGTAGTCTGCACGGATCTTTTGACGAGGTTTTAGCAGCTCATAGTGGATCACACCCTTTTGATCCCATCAAATACAGAGCATTATTTTGGCATCGTCGATATTCGGTTTCGGCGTTGATGTTCCTTGTTGGCCAGGTGATCTTTTGCGTTTTGAGTTGTCGTAGTAAAGCGACTTTCCATCCGCAGTAACGATTGAAGCAAAAACGACTTTATTTTATGTCGTCCAAACAGTATTTCGAACATGAAAAATCGCTGTTCGACATCGCTCGCTTTCAATTCGTATGGAACATAACTTCCTTGCTTTCGGATGTATCCTACGACTTTGAGCCGTTCAGAAACAGCTTGTCGAGTTATTACCGATGATTCTGTAATCTCTGTTTGCGTTTGACGCAAATCTTGATCGAGTAATGCTTCTAATTCTTCCCGGTTGACCCGGAAGCTTTTTGTCTTTAACACTAAAATCACCACTTTTAAATCGTCCGAACCATTCCCGACAAAATTTACCCGATGAAGCAGAATCACCATAAACTTCCACAAGCATTCGATACGCTTCAGCTGCACTTTTCTACAATTGGAAATAGAAATACTGATTGGTCCTAAAGCGAAGTCTATTTCTGGAACAAAAATAGAAAATGATCCAGGACCATGTGAAAATAAATGTTTGTAAGCGCTTTCATAGGCCACACTTTGAAAATAGGCAAATTTTCTTTGAAAATCCCGATTTCATGTATTCTCCCATTGGGTGATTTTCCGGTTTTCAAGAAACTCAAATTTTGTCTGCGGCACCAGTAAATGAAATCTGATTGAGCTAATATTTTACATAGGGTATTTCATCGCGCAAATAAACATTTCGCAGGAAGTTCCGCATGAAAAATCTAGGTTTTTTTGGCATCTTAAACCATACGTTTTTCCTCGTATTTCGAAACAAGGCTAAGTACCAGAGTGTCGATTTTTGACAAAAAAAATGGGGAATGCAGTGTTACCATCGACGGAGCAAAAATTTTTTATAGGGAGCTATTTGATTTTTTTTTGCGTGGTCGTGTAATCTGAGAGACCCTGTACGACCATAAACAAAAGTCGAGGGGATTAAGGTCCGGGGAGCTGGGAGGGCAGAAAAGTCTTCTCGAGAAAATAAGTCACATTAATAAGAAGTCTCATAGAAAAATTTCTCGTACCCAAAAACCCTCACATCCAAAATTTGGTTTCGTCTGCGTGATCGATTCTCGAGTAACGCAAACCCCCCCCCCCTTACGGGGGGGAAGGAGTGTCAAACCACCATAGAAACGTGTATTGCCCCCTACAATCTCCATATACCGAAATATCATTTGCTTGATTAGTTCTTGAGTTATGCAGAAATTTTAGTTTCATTTGTATAGCGAGAAGGGGCAGGAGTGTCTGCTCAATTACAATTTTGTATTCAGTTTGCTGACCAAATTGTAACTATATATATTACCTTCGAAACGTAGTACAATAATTTCTCGAGTTTTGTTTGTAGTTGAACAAAAATCTATTTTAATACAAAATGATAAATGCGTACTTTTGTCCCATAGTGGGGGCAAAGGTGCGCATCGTTCGAGGCCAAAGTGCGCACTTATTGAATTGTACTTCTGAGGTAACTTGTACCAAAAATATATGCTTTATCATTACCAGAGGGAGACGTATCATTACTAGAGTGTGTAGGCACCATTCAGTGGGGAGGAGGGGGGGGGGTGCTATATGATGTTTTATGGGTGCAGATGAGTGGGTGTTATGGTCGAACATACCACGTGTAAATTTTTGGGAGGTTGGAGACTGACAATATAAGATACCTGAAAATGTCCAACATTTGAAACAGAATTCGTTTTTATTAACAAACTAGCTGACCTGGTAAATTTCGTCCCAACTACAATTCATATATTGATATAAATCATTTCGAACACTCAAGTACCTTCAGAAATTATTTTTATGTACGTAATCTATACTCGTGGTATATGACTTCTTTTTTGACATATAAACCTGATGTAGACTAAGACGCGTCAATCCAGATACTGATTGTTTAAATCCGCTGCTCCGTTCTTGAGTTAAATCGTGAGGAACAGACACCAAATCATTTTTATTTTCATAGATCAAGTTTATGAATACATAGTAACCTTTACTTAAATTATTTGAAACTCATTGTTGAAAAAAAACAATATTTGTTTGAAGTTCATTGTGAAAACATAAACATGAACGAAACCTTGGATTGAATGCATGGTGAAAATAAAAACAATTTTTATTTGAAATTCATTTTGAATTATTTTTAAGCAATTGTTTATTTTTCTTCCTCATCTTGGATTTCGGTTTTGAGGATTCCGACGCTTTGGCTTGGAGCGCTGTTTTGGGGTTCGAAGAGACAGACGATGATTCCTCATGGAGCTATAAGCCCACTCCTTTCCCGCCAGTTTTGCAACTTGGTTGAATTCGTGCTGGAGGTTGTTGATCAAAATCAAACGCCAGACACCGTAAATCTTTGAGAGTCTTACCATAGAAAGCTTTGTCCAGTGCCCTGCAGTGGTCCGCCAGATCCTCAGACTGCTCACTCGTAAATACTTGTCTGAACCGCCCTAGGTGCTCACTGGCACATACCAGCAGAAGTATAAATGTCAATAAAAGAAGATTCAAATCATAAATCACTTACTGATGAGTCTCTTCCTCAGAGCAGATTCTGAAATACCGAGGTCTGCCGCAATCCGACGCTTCGAGACTCCCTCCCGAAGCCTCTGTCGGCCCGACAGCATTTCTGGTGTGCATTTCTTCGAATCAGTTTTCCTCTTGCGGATCCAGTTAAAAACTTGGTTGAAAAATTTCATAATTTTTTTGAGAGCAAAATTCTGGTGCGACCTTTGCCTCACAGCCACTGCGCACCTTTGCCCCACAAGCAATTTTTGAACTAATCGAATTTTTAAACTTTTTCACAAAAACTCTTTAAACTTTTTCACAAAAACGAATACGCATTATCATCTACTATAGAATGAAGGTTTCCTTGACGGTGTAGTTTCGAACATTCCAGTTATTTTAGGTGAGTGAATCGTCATCCCCAAATTTGAAAAAAATAGATCAAAACATCGCAAAACTCATTTCACCTCATAACTTTTTATCACTTTCAAGAAATGTATCATGCTTATATGTGTGAGCTGCAGGTGTAATAATGTTTCAAACGAATGCACTGTTGTCGAATGTTTATGCTCGTTTGCTTCCAAAAGGACAATGCACTTTTGATGTTAAAATGAAGCCTATACCACAAAGAATGTCAGGATTTTTATTATTCAATTATTTATAACATTAAAGTTTAGTAAATTGACATTTAAAAATGACGTGTTCGGAATTTAAGACTGTTCTGAAACGGTACCACCAGTTTTAGTGAGAGCATCTACGCCCTGCTGTCTACAGCATAATAATCACTATATTGGCAACCAAAAAATAAAAAAATAAACTAATATTTTCTAATATACCTTAATTAATCACCAAATTGTTCCAACACTCAACTTTGATTCAAACATCCGTAAATCGAATCCAGAATAGACCTCCCCCCCCTCCGGTCTCCATTTTTTCCAGACCGAACCTATCTAATTTTCAAAACCTCATCCACGTGATTCACGGAGAAGGTCAGAAAAATATTGGTTTTCTTCATCGCATATGGATACTGAGGTAGGTTTGCTATTTAACAGTGGTGACGCGTCAATAGCTGTTGACGGCAGTTTCCCTATTTGTTTCTTCCGTTAACTGAAATAAACTGCAAGATAAACTTCCTTCGTTGATTTCTGCGGATTGTGGATAAAATTATCCCTGTCACAATACATTCTGTCAAATATATACCGGGAATTTGTAACTTTAAATCTTCTCGCTGAATAATCAAAATGAAATGAGATGAAATTATATTAATTTG
Organism: Toxorhynchites rutilus septentrionalis; assembly: GCF_029784135.1. Taxonomy (NCBI): domain Eukaryota; kingdom Metazoa; phylum Arthropoda; class Insecta; order Diptera; family Culicidae; genus Toxorhynchites; species Toxorhynchites rutilus. Next base: position 304,318,030 of record NC_073746.1, on the reverse strand, counting down.
TTTCATATGATTTAAGTAATTGAAATTTTTCAGTAACTTTTTCCTATTTCTGAAACTCAAACTACCGCTTCGTGGGACTCGTTTTGATAGCGTATCAAACGAAATCGCTACGATATCTAAGGCGATTCCTGAAAAAGTGTTTCGACGACTGGAATTTTCGACGACTGGATTTTTTCTCACGGAAATTTGTGTAAGAGAAAAGAGGAACAATAGTGAGATTTTTTCTATGATGACTTTGGTGTTTGTTTGTTGCAATTTCGACGAATCTCTGAGTGAATAGATCTAATGGACAAAATGAGATTCCAGGAAGATTAAACAATATTCGTAGCAGCACGCAGGTTTCACCCAATTATGAGAACATCGCTCTGAAGAGAGTTAGTGCTGAGTTAGAATTTATTCATTTAGTGGAAATAGGGAGAAAGGAAAGACCTTATACTAGATATATAATTTCATAAGGAAGTTTAACATCATTTCTCAGAGAATCTAATACTATAGGTTGATGCCCAAACCTGTATCGAAATTCGAGAATTTATAAAAAATGTGTATGTTTTATTCTTCGGAAAATATGAGTTACATTTGATTTTGATTTGTCATTACGGACAGATGAAATCCGTTTTCTACAATGCATTAAATGTGCTCGGAAAATTATTCGCGAGTCAGTTTCTCGGCAAATTGTGAAGAGCAAATGGGTATCCTTTCCCTTTGTCATTGCTGAACAAATACACCAATAAACAAAAGTTTAAATTGACGATCAATAGTAGATTCATTGCTATGGATTTTTTTTTTACAACAAGCGAAGGTTGTGACTAGTTCAACAAAAAAAAACTTCAAGCAAGACTTATCTGATGTGAACACTTATGATTCATACTCATAACAACGCACTGTTTATTTCACCAAATATGCTACGAGAGCGACCAATGTTAGGCCCAAAAGTTTGAAATCGAAAGCGAACCGTTCGCCCGAGTTGCAACCATCCATATCACACTGGCTGCAGAAGGATTCTTTGGTGTTGCTCGATGAGTACTTCCCATCGCAGACATTCAGGGAATTGTAGATACAACCCTTGATGATCGTCGAGGTGTCGCTATTCTTCTCCTCGTACTTCAGATGATAGCATTTGTAGTCTCCGGAGGGAAAACTGATTATGCTGGGCTTGACAGCGAACAGCAATGCTGTCGAGGACACAGCTGCCGTAGCTCCGCATTCCGTAATTTCCAGCGGGTTATCGCTCTTTTGCACCTCATTGTTATCGCCTTTGCTCACTTCAATACCTTGCATACACTTTAGCGCATTGATTGCTGCAGGTGGTGAAATGTAATGATTATTTCGAAATACTGCCCATTAAAAATGTATCAACGAACCGTTGAAGCCAATGGTTGCAAGAATCACTCCTATCGCAATTAATTTCATTTTGACTGTTTAGCGTTGAGTTCGCAGACAAGGTTCACAAAAAACACCTTCACTTGTTGCTGGTCGGTTCACGAATGCTTCCCCTGTGATCGAGCGAAGCGTATCTGTTGTAGGCTTCGGTTGCTTTCCCACTCACACCTGTTCACACTATGCTTGCGTCATACTTGATCGTACGAATTTATGAGTCAACCATACTTATGTTGAAGCTAACGATGTTGATACGATGTGTTGATGTTTGGTGCTTTGCAGCAGACGCAACAAACATATATTCTTTACGGGCGCGTATTTTACTCTTCGATTATTTATTGTTGGTTCTAAATTTTTGCATTTCAATTATGCTTTCTCGCATGGAACCTTGGAGCCGCTGCTGGCGATAATCGAAATGTCAAATGTGTGATCGTAACATGTGCGGTGATGACTTAATGGTAACCAACCTTATACAACATTATATTTGTATTGACATTCCTCATTGTGAAGAGTCATTCATACAAACGATATTTTCTGAATGGACATTCTCATCGAACAGGGGCATCTGCATTCGTGCGGAATGAGCTGATGAACCATTCGTACGTGCCCATAAAGAATAATAACAGCTGCACTCCAGTAATTGCTAAATAAACTCATATGTTAGTTTTCCGACTCATCGTTTCTAATCAGTATGTAAATGTATCTGTTGGGGAATATCTCTTCGAAATCCTTCGATGCGGTTGAATAGCGGAAATCCCAACACTCGATTAGGATTGTTGTCAAAAATAAAATTCACAACACGTATAATAATTCGAATGACAATGGACTTTAATTTAATTTTACAATGATACTGAATGCAAACGATATTTAATACAAAAAAAAATATTTGAACGGCATTTAGCGTTTTTAACTTTGGCTTCAGTCCGATTACTGTCCAATATCCCTTTTTTCAAACGGTTTTATTTAGCTTGCCCTGTAATATGTATGTTTGTATGTTTGTATGTTTGTATGTTTGTATGTTTGTATGTTTGTATGTTTGTATGTTTGTATGTTTGTATGTTTGTATGTTTGTATGTTTGTATGTTTGTATGTTTGTATGTTTGTATGTTTGTATGTTTGTATGTTTGTATGTTTGTATGTTTGTATGTTTGTATGTTTGTATGTTTGTATGTTTGTATGTTTGTATGTTTGTATGTTTGTATGTTTGTATGTTTGTATGTTTGTATGTTTGTATGTTTGTATGTTTGTATGTTTGTATGTTTGTATGTTTGTATGTTTGTATGTTTGTATGTTTGTATGTTTGTATGTTTGTATGTTTGTATGTTTGTATGTTTGTATGTTTGTATGTTTGTATGTTTGTATGTTTGTATGTTTGTATGTTTGTATGTTTGTATGTTTGTATGTTTGTATGTTTGTATGTTTGTATGTTTGTATGTTTGTATGTTTGTATGTTTGTATGTTTGTATGTTTGTATGTTTGTATGTTTGTATGTTTGTATGTTTGTATGTTTGTATGTTTGTATGTTTGTATGTTTGTATGTTTGTATGTTTGTATGTTTGTATGTTTGTATGTTTGTATGTTTGTATGTTTGTATGTTTGTATGTTTGTATGTTTGTATGTTTGTATGTTTGTATGTTTGTATGTCTGTATGTTTGTATGTTTGTATGTTTGTATGTTTGTATGTTTGTATGTTTGTATGTTTGTATGTTTGTATGTTTGTATGTTTGTATGTTTGTATGTTTGTATGTTTGTATGTTTGTATGTTTGTATGTTTGTATGTTTGTATGTTTGTATGTTTGTATGTTTGTATGTTTGTATGTTTGTATGTTTGTATGTTTGTATGTTTGTATGTTTGTATGTTTGTATGTTTGTATGTTTGTATGTTTGTATGTTTGTATGTTTGTATGTTTGTATGTTTGTATGTTTGTATGTTTGTATGTTTGTATGTTTGTATGTTTGTATGTTTGTATGTTTGTATGTTTGTATGTTTGTATGTTTGTATGTTTGTATGTTTGTATGTTTGTATGTTTGTATGTTTGTATGTTTGTATGTTTGTATGTTTGTATGTTTGTATGTTTGTATGTTTGTATGTTTGTATGTTTGTATGTTTGTATGTTTGTATGTTTGTATGTTTGTATGTTTGTATGTTTGTATGTTTGTATGTTTGTATGTTTGTATGTTTGTATGTTTGTATGTTTGTATGTTTGTATGTTTGTATGTTTGTATGTTTGTATGTTTGTATGTTTGTATGTTTGTATGTTTGTATGTTTGTATGTTTGTATGTTTGTATGTTTGTATGTTTGTATGTTTGTAACGTGCTTGTCTGTAGCGCTGACCGACATTAATAAAAATTTGACCCCTTTTCTGTTGACCGATTGATCTGAAATTTGGAACACACCTTTATCTCTATAGTCATTATAAAACTGCGTATTTCATGATTTTGAAAATTCAAGATAGCGGATCACATATTTTCACAAAATCTCATCGATATGGTTTTTCCAAAACCCCATTAATATGGGTATCAAATGAAAGTGCTTGACTAGTAGAACACAGTCATTTATGAAAAATGCAAATCCAGAATGGCTGTTATTTATGAAAAATACAAATCCAAGATGGCTGCCACTACAAAATGGCGGACTATATATTTTCTCAAAACCTGATTAATATGGATATCAAATGAAAGGGCTTCACTAGTAGAACACAGTTATTTATGAAAAATATAAACCCAAGATGGCTGTCACTACGAAATGGCGGACTATATATTTTCTCAAAACATCATTAATATGGATATCAAATGAAAGGGCTTGACTATTAGAATACGGTTATTTATGAAAAATGTAAATCCAAGATGACTGCCAATACAAAATGGCGGACTACATATTTTTTCAAAACCTCATTAGTATGGGTATCAAATGAAAGGGCTTGACTAGTAGAACACGGTTATTTATGAAAAATGCAAATCCAAGATGGCTGCCACTACCAAATTTTGGACTACATATTATGTCAGAACCTCGTTAATATGGGTATCAAATGAAAACTAGTAGAACACAGTTATTTATGAAAAATGTAAATCCAAGATGGCTGCCACTACCAAATGGCGGGCTACATATTTTCTCAAAGCCCGATCAATATGAGTATCAAATGAAAGGGCTTGAATAGTAGATCCCAGCAAATCATGAATAAAATGAATAAAACCAAATAAAATAAGTAAAAAAACTTGTTAAGTTAAACGGTTTAATTGTGATTGAACATAACAATGTACTAAAAGCTACAAAATAACTAGGCAAGCGTCACATTTTCCATCCCACAAAATGTCTCCAAACTTGTATAAATCGATCTGTCGATAAGTTCGTGACTAGTTCAATATGAACGGCTTTTGTACAAAGGTAAACAAACACAGCTACGCTTCTACACAGCTTCTGACCTGGACGTCGTGGGGCGGGACGAATAAAAATGGGACTGAAATAGTCAACACCTGATTGAGAGAATGGACGAGAAATTCTGACTTGCGCGGCAGATAATTCCCTCATGAACTGCTGCGTCATAGTCTTACTGTGCTCAACATCAGCTGCTGTCTAGCATTTGCATTTATTCACAAAACGTCAACAGGCTTTACATGCCCTAATGAACGAAACTTAACTACTAATCTACAAAAAATTCAAAAACTTATTTTTCTATGTGAGGACTACAGAAAACAGAGCTTTAAGGGACGAACGAGATAGATGACAATCGAAACAGGATCTACATCGGTTAAACACACGACACATACTGGAAACGGATTCGTTAAATCCGTAATTTGTGGCACTCTATTGCAAGTATTGTCATTGTTACCGAGGATAGAATGATTTAGTTTTGAGATGTGGAATAATGGTACTGGAGCAAAGAGTATATAATCGCATGTAGCCGAGTGTTTGTCAATTGCGAGAAAGGCCACCGTGCGAGAAAGGGATGTGGGATCCAACGTGAACATAATTTTCGCACAACTAAGTGTTCATGTAAAATCGCATATATGCTGGTGGAACTAATGCTTAGGGATGCCTCAATCTCACAATAGGTTACATGACGATCTTGCTTAATCATTTCGTGCACAGCATCGATGTTTTCTGGCACTACAGTCGATTTTGGACGACCTTCACGAAACTCGTCGGACAGCGAACTACGACCACGATTGAATTCACTATACCAGCGATACACAGTGGTTTTTGATGGAGCTTCATCGCCAAAAGTCAAATTAAGTTGATTGACGCACTCTTGTTGTGATAATCCACGTCGAAAGTCGTAAAAAATCGTCGCACGAAAATGTTCACGATTCAGTTCCATTTTTTTGCCGAGACCAAACTTTCAACTAAATATAAAATAAACAAATAGCGTCCGTATGACAACATGTTCTGAGTACGTATATCGTCAAAAATGTCAAACTTTACGATGGAACCGTCAGATGGACTCACATGACATCAATGTTGCCAATTCCCGAAATATAAATAGTGACCCTCGTAGAAGCTCGCTTCCTTATTGGCAAAAAACTCGGATAGCCAATTTTCACAGGCCTCTTTTGTGGCTAACTTCTGACTACCTAGCTCTTTCGCCATGGATAAAAACAGGTGGTAGTCACTTGGTGCAAGGTCCGGACTATACGGCGGATGCAAAAGAACCTTCCATCCGAGTTCCCGGAGCTTCTGGCGCGTCACCAAAGAAGAGTGTGGCCTGGCGTTGTCCTGATGGAAGACAATGCGGCCTCTGTTTATCAAAGATGGCCTCTTCTTCATGAGTGCTACCTTCAAGCGGTCCAGTTGTTGGCAGTACAGGTCCGAATTGAGCGTTTGGCCATAGGGAAGCAGCTCATAATAGATTATTCCTTGACAATCCCACCAGCCACACAGCAGAACTTTCCTGGCCGTTAATGAGGGCTTGGCCACCGTCTGAGCCGCTTCAGCGGGCTTCGACCACGACCGTTTGCGCTTCACGTTGTCGTAAGTGAACCACTTTTCATCGCCAGTCACCATCCGCTTCAGAAACGGGTCGATTTTGTTGCGATTCAGCAGCGATTCACATGCGGTCAATACGGTCAAAGATGTTTTTTTGCGTTAACGTGTGTGGCACTCATACATAGAGCTTCTTTGTGAATCCAAGCTTCTTCAAATGGTTAATAACGGTTTGATGACTTATCCCCAGCTCTTGGCCGATGCTGCGGCTGCTACCATGCCGGTCTTTCTCGGCTAATTCAGCGACTTTGTCGCAATTTTCGACGACAGGCCTTCCGGAGCGTGGCGCATCTTCGACGACCTCTACACCAGAACGAAAACGTTGAAACCATCGTTGTACGGTGGAAATGGAAACTGTATCGGGTCCATAAACTGCACAAATTTTATTGGCAGCTTGAGATGCATTTTTGCCTTTGTCATAGTAGTACTGTAAAATATGTCGGATTTTCTCATATTTGCGACATTATAACTCACGAACGACTTAATCAAACAATACACTGTCAAGGACTATATTATAGCGCGCAAAAATACCTTTCCAACAAGCTATAGTATGACTCGATACAATGAATACAACTAGACTACGCGCTTACAACGACACCTCGCGGAAATACCGCAGGACTTTTTTGACAGCCTAATATCATTCGAATGATGAAAGGTCTATGAGTGATGTTTGTTAAATGCGTATTCAAAAATTTGTTTCCATAGCTCAAACATTGCTTTGAGATTAATACATTGAAATCCCAAAAAACTATATCTATCATGATTGCTCGATGGGCCATTCATGCTCGCTCTGGCCGATCCCGTTTCTATTTTGCTACCGTATTGAACGGTGTTTTCTTGATGAAAAGAGATCCGACGAAGTTTTTAACTGAATACCCAGAGAAAGTCTGAATTGATTGTTGTACGTACGGATTAGTTCCTGAGAAAAAAACAGGACTGTCCCACTTTTATACACTTCTTTTGAAGCTCCTCATTTTGGGTTTTCAAATAATCGTTTGCGCCAATCGACACGAGCATATTTTGGGTGTATTGTCAGATTATGTGGAACATTAAGAGAACAAAACTTGGGCGTCTTAGCTTGCATCAATCTCACGAATAGCGATATCCATTGAATATGTTATATCAGCAACTCCCTACTCACAGTGGAAACGGATAGGCAACATCACAAAGAGATGCAGAGATAAAGATGAGTTCCAAATTTCAAGTCAATCAGCCAATAGAAAGGTCAAATTTCTATTGATGTGGGACAACGCTACAGACAAACATAGAAAGATACGAACATACAATCAGGTCAAACTAAATAAAACAGTTAATAAATCGACTGAACTGTTTATAAAATAGACAACAAAGTTTGGCGCGGTTAACCATTATCGTTGACATCGTTTTTCGTAGAAATAAATTTTACTTTGAGAGATTGCTCGAGTCATCAAACGAAAATGTAATACGTCACTATTCCATACAACTCAACTGTGTCAATCAGTGTTCGGTGTTTAATATTGATTCATACAAATGACGATTGTATTCCCACTCAATATCCTAAGCTTCTAATTTGAATTTCGCGTGCGTAGCTTTGCGACGATTTTTCTCACCCTACTATAAGTGTTCCTTTTGAGAACCCTGAAAGACTTGGTTGTTCGAATAATGGTTGTATTCTCTTATTGGTCAATGTTTGCCCGGCGAAGTCCAAAGGCGTATTATATTCCAGTGCCCCAAGTCAGCAGCGTGTAAACGGCGAATGTTCCAACCCTGTCCCAGTTGAGCCAAAGTATGACATCATACGAGGAAACATTATGAGGCACGGGGGTTCGTTCAGGGAGTGTCGTCCGGAATTATAATTTACTTTCTCATTCTTCGTCATGATTGCCCGTCAGATCGATTATTTTTATTACCACCATTGTTTCTTGGAAAGCCTTAGTTAACAAAATCGGCACAATCAATGTTTTCTTCTATGTACTATGTACCTTTACCGGTTTTAATTATGATTACATGCTAATTAAGCGGTGGAGTTCAATGAGTAAACTAGGAACATGGCCGTGTTTTTCGGATTCTTTGGCTTGGTGAGTTATATGTGATTTAGTAGTAAATCATTTCATTTTGCTTATGTATATCGCTGCTCCTGAGTTGCTTCGGGAGGAGGGATGAATCATGTCTGGCGCCGACGTTCGAAGGAAAGGGCCTTGAAAATGTGTTTTCGAGCGGCGCCTATCGATTTTTGTTATTCATCTCCTCTCCACCGTTTGTGTTTTGCGAGATAGTTTTGTCTGGGTAAAGCACTTGTTTCACTCTCACTTACTACTATTAAAGCTTCAGCTTCTCTAGAAGGAGCGTATATCGTTACGGTTGGGATGAGAGTCTTGCAAATAGAATCATCCACTTCTGATCAGTGAAAAAAAGGCAAATTAAAACGCACACATACACTGAAGCGTATTCGATGAGGTAATGATGAAATAAGTTAGAACACGTACAGAACGCGCAGCATCCTTTTACTTCAGCAAATACGCCATCAGTGCGGACAGGGTTAGACCTAGAAGTTTAAAATCGAAGGCGAATCGTCCGCCCGTGTTGCAACCATCCATATCACACTGGCTGCAGAAGGATTCTTTGGTGTTGCTCGACGAGAACTTGCCATCACAGACGTTCAGGGAATTGTAGATACAACCCTTGATGATTGTCGAGGTGTCACTGTTTTTTTCCTCGTACTTCAGGTGGTAGCATTTGTAGTCTCCGGAGGGAATGCTCATAGAGCTCGGCTTGACAGTGAACAGCAACGCCGTTGATGCCACAGCACTGGTAACACCACACTCCGTGATTTCCAGTGGTTTATCGCTTTTTTGCATCTCATTGTTTTCACCTTTTCTGATCTCGATGCCTTGCATGCAGTTCAGGGCATTGATTGCTAGATTCATCGAAATATATTCATTTTTTGAGTGTATAGTCATTTCGAAACCACAATCTCACCTTGGAAGCTAACTGTGGTTAGGATAACTCCTACTACAAAGAGTTTCATTTTTTCACTATTGCGTTGGAACGAAGAGCACGGAAAAGGACACACCTTCACTAGTCACTGGCTGGATCACGAGTAACCCGCCTCAGACCGGGTGAAGCGAAGCTGTTTCGATTTGCTTTCCTTGCTCACACCGTTCGCACAGCGTTTCATTATATTGCCCGATATAAAGACTGTTATGCGCATTTGCTTACTTTGGAATATTAAAATAAGACATCGGGGGAAAAATACAAAAATTAATTCACCTTCGGTGGGACTGAGACTTGTTTGTCCACCAAGACTGTTTAGAATAATTTCTTGGGTCCTAAGACATCGAGATTATGACAGCAGTATGACTTCTGAAAACATTCGTTACATGTGAAGCGCTGAAAGGACGGCGATTAGCTGGGTAGAAGATTTCTTGTGGGTTAAGTTATCACGTTCCGCACGTGAGTCTACTTGATAGGGTTGGGGAACTTCAGGATTTGCTTCACCTGCTTTTTGCCGAAAAGAACATACATTATTCCCGATTAGGTCTCCGAAATACTCCGGAATCCCGATTCAAATACCTTTCTTCTTCAGTGATAAAGTCACGCTGAGAACCAAACTCATACCACAATAACCGGCGAAATCAAAACTTCCTACTATGGAATGACTCACCAGATTTCTCCGGCCGAAGGGGGGATACTTCAGCATGGTTGCTAAAATACAATCACGAGATTCGAATTACATCACTGGCTGCAGCGTACACTCGCCCAGATCATACGCACACCATTTTGCTCGGATCTAGGTATTGCGTATTGCGGTAGCGGTTTTTCGCCCAATCTGTTTATAAACAAGGTAAGTGAAACGAAGTTCCCGTGCTCCCGTGGCCGAGTGGTTAGCGTCCCACACTATCATGCCGGAAGTTGAGGTTCGATCAAAAAATTCTTCCGGATTGCACTGGCTGTGGTCATGCCCCTCCAGAGTACATTCAAGGCGTGTTATTCGGCATTAGAAATCTCAACCAAGTACTACTATTGAAAATGACGCAAGTAATGCTATGTTGAGAAGGCAAAAAGTTCCACTGGAACGTTAGTGACATCCAAGAGAGAAGTGAAACGAAGCGCGCGGAGTTACGCGGCGCCACTGCCAATCATGTTTGTTTTCGCTGTCTGGCGAAGATTGGGGGGAAAATTTTTGGGGACATTCGATTTGCTTCCAGCAATCATTCGATGACGATGATGACTCCAAGGTTACTGCAGTGAGTGGTGCCCCGTACTTTTAATGTTGACAAGTTTGGAGTTAGATGAATCCTAAGGAATATGCCCAATTCCTGCATCCACATACCGCTACAATTCCAGTTTTTTGAAGAATATTGTAGAAATAATAATGTATTGTTGTTAAAAATAGCAAATGATTTTCATCATATAAATTGAAAATGGTACAATTTTTCTCATTAGGTCAGTCGCAAATATCGGGTTTTTCAATATGATCGCTACAAAAGTTTTGGATATCAATGAAACTTTTTATTCATGTGAAAGTACATTTGATGCCATTATGTATGGAAATCGATTTTTTTTTGCATGGCCACCATGGGCACGCTTGTAGAAGTCCAGACGCTGAACCCAACTTTCGACGGTGTTTAGATTTAAATCGGCCAATACTGCAGCAATTTCACGTTCGATATTCGTACGAAGTTCATCAATCGTCACTGGCTTGTTGGAATAGACCATAGACTTGACGTAGCCCCACAGGAAATAGTCTAACGGCGTCAAATCGAACGACCGAGGCGGCCAATTTACTGGGCCATTTTGGTGAGATAACTCGCTCACCAAACTTGGTTTCCAATAAATCGATTGTTAAATTCGTTGTGTGGCTTGTGGTGCCGTCCTGTTAAAACCACTTATTGTCCAAGTCCATATCATCCAATTCGAGTCAAAAATATTCGGTTATCATTGACCGGTAGCGATTCCCATTCACAGTAACGTGCCGGTCTTGATCAACACGGAAGAAGTACGGCCCAATGATGCTGCCCAATAAACTGCACCAAACAATATTTTTTTCGGGATGCAATGGTGACTCATAGAGTACGTGTGGATTGCTGCCGAACCAATAACGCATATTTTGCTTATTGACGAAGCCATTCAGTCAGAAATGAGCCTCATCGCTGAAGACGATTTAGGCTCTTAAAGTTGAGGCCATTGACTCCGAATTTCGATAGTATATTTTAATAATCTCGACTCGTTGTTGGATCGTTTAGCGTTCCATTATGAAATGGCAAACCTTACTGAAGAGAAGAGAGCGGGAAAAAATATTCCGTCGTTTGCTGTCCCTATCGGTCTACTTTTATAGCGTCCCTATTGAAATACCCGATATGACAAATCAGTTTTCATGCGTTGTATCTTTTGTCAAAAATTTGTAATTATTATTGAAATAGTAGGTACATGTATGAAATAAGCTCGGCCTATTCACCTTGAGACGTAATTGAAATTTTGTCATGCGCACAAAAACATATTAAGAAACGCATAATTTTTCGCATAATGAGGATTGGTTTTGATTGGGGTGGTATTTTGTGGGCCAAACCACAAAAGGGACCCCTTCAAGAGCAGAAGGTGGTAAGGTATATCTGCTTTAGTACATAGAACATAGTAAAGGTGGGACCAGAATGCCGCGTTATGCGTCGCGTTGCAACAGTTGTGCTTTGACAGTTTATTTTGAATATGTGTGTTTACATATAGTCGTTCACAATGATGCGTCGTGTCATTTGCATCGTTGTACTAAACTCTGACATTTGTTCTAAACTGCTTGCGTCGAATGTGTCAATGTGTTGTTTTTAAAAACATTCTACTGGTGCCATGGACACAACAAGAAAAAGATTTTCCCACGATCTGAAATTCGTTGAAAACGGAGTGTGAAACAAATCTCTTTGAATTTGTGAAAACAAACGAGTGCTTCAGTTCGAAGGAACATCGACTGTGTGAAACCAGCCACACAAGAAAGAAAATTTGGACTGATATACCAAATGCACTGAAACAAGGAGGTATGTTACAGTTGACCATTTTTCAAATATTAGGACATCTTTTTTGATTTGTTTGTATGCTTTTTGTTTGTAGTGGAAGTGTTGAAACGAAAGTGGAAGAGCCTTTGCGTGACAGATATTCGCGTAATAAATGCGCTTTCACAAGCTCCATGTATAGGATTGGCACCGACGGCGGCTTCATCATGACAGTATTTTGAAGCATTGAAGGTTTTGTGAACACTTATCAGCAAATGAAGGTAAATAAAAAATTTAGTTATATGGATACTCAATGTCTTAACTGTTTTTTATATAGTTGAACTGCCAGCAACTACGACCCTGAATGATCAGTTCTCGTGTAGAAAAAATCGACGAAACAACTTGTGTTCTAGCTGCTGGGAGTGATCACAAAACTCCACGGAAATGGAACAAACAGCAGCACAAAAATATTGATCTCCGTGACATTAAGCTCATGGTGAAAACAATGTATGCAGCATAACCTCCGAGCCATGATTTATTCGCAAAAAACCTTGATTGTGTCCTAAATGATCACAATTGTTGAGGAATGAAATAAAAACGCCATGTTGTCTATTTTTTAATTTTTCATTCATATTTAACCAATTTAATTACCTTTTACATAACCGGTGAGTGTGTCACGTAGCTGATAGGAAGCCTTACTAGAATTGTTCTTATTCATATTTCTGCTGCTGATAAATCCATAAGAAGTGTAACTTTAGCACACCATTCTCTCAAATTCATAGAAAAAAATATTTATTGTATAGAAAGATAATAGTCAGAAATTCGACTAGAGAGTAGTCATATATCGTAAAACAACTGAAAATAAACCATGTTATTTTTTAATCCCCTATTTTGTAATTGTCAGTCCCAGTGATTAGCATTTTTCTAACGAAAAACTCAATGTCAGTTTCTAGAGACCTATGGTGCTCTTCATGTGAAATCGAGTACACAATCAGGAAGTGATATCATAGTCAGAGCTTTGCCAAAGTTGGCACAAAACTCTGCCAATTTTTTTGGGTTGTCCGAAAAGTTTGTGCTGATTTTTTTTTAAATTAAAAACCTAATTTTCGTAGATGTTTATTTATCGTAAACGCTATATCTAAATATTTATTCATTTAACACGTTGACTGCCATGTCAGTCACCGGTGACTGACACCGAGTTTTCGCTCAGGCTGTATCAGTCACCGGTGAGTGACAGTATAATAAAGGTAACTAATAGAAGCATATAAGCTTATAACCATTCCCTTTCGAACAAAAATAACTTCCACTGAGAAACGATGGCCCTAATACGTTTGAAAATGTCCATAGTGTTGCTATAAAACCGGGGCACTCAACATGTTCAAAATTCGATTACAATAAGGTTAAGAAATCAATTATTTTTACGTGAAATTCAAAACATAATTCAAGATGCTTGGGACTGCCCGATTTGGGTCAAACATGCACCGTTTTGTTGTATGTTTTGATGCAATTTTAAATGTAGTTTCATAATGCCTCTCATAATTCATAATTCATAATTTCAAAACGAAGCTCGGTGTTTGGGTGGCACACCAAATACACCAGAAAACATGATGGGTCGAATTTCCATCTGCGAAGCCATGGACAAAAGGAATTAAATCGACACATTTTTTAAACGGGTGGTGTCTTGGGATGAGAAATGAGTGATAGACCTGAACCAGCGAAATTGAACAATGAATACTGAAAACTAACTGAATGACGCTTGGGGCAAGTAAATCTTTCTCATTGTGCAAGTTTCAGTGATTGGAGCTTTAAATAGTAAAAAACGATGCCGACCACGTCCTTACAGTCACCATGGGAAGGGAAGGAATGTTAGTATGATAATCGCCGCCCGAAGGCCGGAAGGGTTGCATCTATAGCGTGGTTCTCTAGCGAGTATCATGGTAGGGATAGTTGTTAATGGGAAGAGGTAGGAATCAGGATTCACTGAGGTAAGTGATGTGATTATGTAAACACAAACTATCGACAACTCGACGAAACGAAAACACGAGAATCTCGTGTAGTGTCATTTCAAATTATATTTAGTTTGAAGCTATCAGTTGACTAGAATTTTGATTCTTCAGAAAATCCGGAAGCTCAATTGGGAAGTTCTAATGCATCTACCATATAGTCCAGACGTGGCATCAAGCGATTACTACCTTTTCTCCCATTGCAACACTTCCTAAGTGACAAGAAATTTTGTTCAAGAGAAGATGGAAAATTGATTACTAGAGTTTTTTGTCAAAAAGGACCAAGACTTCTCTGAGAGAGCATTATGAAGCTACCTTTAGATTGGCAACTAACTTTACAAAAAACGGTACATATTTGACCCAAATCCGTAATATTTTCATTATGAAGCTACCTTTAGATTGGCAACTAACTTTACAAAAAAACGGTACATATTTGACCCAAATCCGTAATAATTTCAAAAAAGTTTTGAATTTCACGCAAAAAAAATTGATGCTTTGTAAGGTTTTGTTTAACAATTATCTTGAAAAATAAAAATTTTGGCCAAAAATCGACCTTCTTGCCCCTTTTTTTGAAAACCGAGGGCTTGATATGGAAAATTTTAGAGTTGGTTTCTAAAATGATTTACAACTCGCTCCAAACCACACACTATCCAAACCATGTTTTTCAAACGGTATCGAAGATATAGAAAAACTATTAATAAAAAAAATGTGAACTTCCAATATCAATCAATATATTTGTTCTTCATCAGTGGTCAGTTTAGAATGACATACATGTTTAAATTAATGCTATTCCACGTTAATTTTAATGTTGTTGACTGCTTCTAAAAGAAATATTCCGATGAATCGCACTTATGTATCCCGGTGCATTGTCCCAATCATCTACGGCGGGATCAAGCAAGGACTCAGGAATTTCAAGTGTTTTAAATAAATTTCGAATCCATTTGTCACCTTTCACAAATATTGTAGTTCAAATTTGAGTACATCTGCCGATTCAAAAATATTCTTTACTGTTTTCGTTGATTGTGGATCTGTAGGAATATGAAAAAAATGTAAATCATAATTAAATGAGTAACTTTCTAGCAAGGCTATAGAGTAATTACAATTGAAATCGTTCTAAAAATGCAGATTTTAAAAACATGTATTTTTGATTCGAATGAAGTTTGTATTCTGTTGATTAATACGAGCGAGCGAAACAAAAGACAAATAAGCTTTCCGCATACTTTGCCACATACACGTCCCAGACTGAGATAGATATTGTTCTCCTTCATGTGGATAGCGTGGTCGTGTAAGACAGCTTTGCATTCCAGCCGGCCTTGTTTCGATCCCCATTGACGTCATTGGGCCATTTTTTTACTTTTGGCATTTGACTCTCCAGTACACGGAATGGCATCATTTCTGCCAAAGATCACACGTTTTCTGCCAACGTTAGTTTGGGTGTATGAGTATTGATGTTAAAATGTGAAAAATATACACAGAGAAAAAGAATGAGCACCTTTTTTTATTTACAAAAAAAAAACTTTAATTTTCAATATCTAAAATGCGTATTTTTAAAAAAAAAATTTTCATATAAAATAGAAATCATGTAGAAGATGGTAAAACATATATTTACATATCTACATAAAACATATATTTAACATATATTTTCCTAAACGTATATTTTTACCACAATGATAATTGGATGTTGAATGTTTACCATAATGTTGTTGAAAATTAAAAACAAATTTATAAAATTTCATGAACATGACGGTATAACACGACAAACATATTAAAAGAGTCTATTTACTATAAAAAAGACAATAAATTAGAAATATTTTTTTTAATATCTCGAGAAGGGCTGCATTGAGAAGGAGATTAATAATGCACTTGTTTGTTTTAAATCACATCAGGATTCATAATTTTCATAAGTTTCGAAAATTCATAAAAATTTGATGTTCCACAAAGTTCGTCAACAATAGCATTACCATTTTGGACTAATTTTTTTAATTTTCTACGTGACTTTTATTTTATATGGACAATAAAAAAAGACAATAAATTCGTGTAAAATCTCGAGAATGGTTAAATTTAGAAGGAGATTGATAAAGAGCTTTTTTATTCTAATTCACATCAGGATTCATAATTTGTGGCTAAAAATGATTGTTAACATACAAAAATTCGACGTTTCGTAAATTCATAAACATTCGATATTCCACAAAGTTCGTCAAAAATAGCTTTATCATCTTAGAATCATTTTTTAAATTTTCTACATGACTTCTGTTTTATATGGAAACATATAAAAAGAAATAAAAATACATATTTTAGATATTGCAAATTAATGTTTTGAAAAAAGAGTTCAAGTCGGACTCGACTATATACAGATTCGATTATATACTGTTTGAAAAAAAAATATTTATATCGATATTGCAGCAAAATTAAGATAGATAGAAGTTGGGTGTCAAAGAACAAATCGTAGAGTAATTAGAAAGCTTTAATTTAATTGACAGAAACAATCATGTCCAATATGAATTTTTAGGATAAAAAATAACACATAAATTACTAACTTTGAAGTTTTTCACTTTTAAAATGTTATCTAAATCCACTAATTCAGATTTTTAACAACTATATTCTGTACTAAATTTTCTGATTTTTCAAATGAAAGCAACAGAATCGTCTTCTATAGCGTACTTTTTAATGTAGAGCCAGTTCGAGGCAACAGAGTCCGGAACAAAAAAAAAGTTCTAAGCCTTTTTCATTGTTGAACTTCGAACATATGCGTAGAGGGATTTTTTTCATCAAATATTATCCTCGATCACCTCCTGAATGAATTCGGATTTTTTATATAAGAAAGGTATTTTATCACTTTAATGGGATGAATCAAAAATTAAATTCGTCTTTCATATTCAAAAAACGAAAAATATATGCATAAAAACGATTAAAAGTTTTTTTTGACTCGATTATATACAGTGAAAATAAATCCAAAACTGTATATAATCGAGTCCGCGCTGTACTATTTTTTTTCAGTGTACACTTTGTCCAATTTCTATAAGACCAGGTGATGATCTTGCTGCTTTGTGTCTTTGTAAACAAACAATGCTTCAACTTACATTCTAGTATATTGGTATGGGTGACTACCATGTACTGCATGATTTTCATAAGTGTGTGTGCAAGCGCTGAGCGTAAACGAATGCTTTTGTATTTTTCAAGTGTCAAGTTTCCATAAGACCAGTTACATTTTCCGTTGTTTTAGTTGTTTTGATCGATAAATCTGGAAAATGCCGAAGAGAAAAGTGCTCACGGAGAGAGAAGAAAGACAACTCGATGCATTTCACCCAGAAAATGTTGGTATCAGAGAAATTGTCGTCGGATTGGACGATCTCATGAGGTGGTGCTCAATTATTTGGCGAATCCTCAAGGATACGGTAAGAAGGAGAGAGCTTCACGTAAATCGAAGCTCTCTGACCGGGATAAGCGGGAAAGAGCTAGAACAGCTTCGAATACTTCAAAATCGCTTATACAAATAAAGCAATATTTCAATTTAAATGTTAATCGGTTGACATTTCGTCAAGTTTTGTTAAAAAATCCTCAAACAAAGAGGGATTGAAAGATTAAAACTCCTCATCTTACACCATCTCACATCGGAAGACGTCTAAGTTTTGCCAAAGCTCATATGAACCTACAGTGGGACATGGTATGTTGTGACAAAGAATGTTTCCAAAATAATACATTTTGCTATATACCATAACGAAAAGTTCTTCAATGTATAGGTTATCTTCACTGACGAAAAAATTTTGGATGGTCCTGATGGTTTCAGCGAGTACTGGCGTGATTTACGGAAGAAGGAACAGTATTTTTCAACCAGGAATTTTGTTGGAGACTCGTGCATGGTTTGGGCGGGATTCTGTGCAACCGGAAAGCTCAAGATAGCTTTCACATCATTCAAGGATTACATAAATGTTCTGGAATTCTCTCTTCTACCGTTTTTGCGCGGATATCGTCACAAAAAATCACATTCCAGCAAAACAATGCTACTATTCATACCAGCAAGGAAATTAAGCAATGGATTAGGGACCAAAAACCTAATTTTTTGAACTGGCCGGCTCGCTCTCCAGACTTAAATACTGTTGAAAATCTTAGGGGAATCCTTGTACGCAGAATTTACACTGAGGGAAAACGGTACGCTACGATTGAAGAGCTCATGGTCGCAATTTCGGAAGCATCGAAAAATATCGAGGAATCCGTTCAGCAGAATTTGGTAAATAGTATTCCAACACGAATTTTCCTGGTTATTAGTCAAAATGGCAATGTTGCCAATTATTGACATGTAAACCAGTCGATTGTTTTGAATTTTTTCATTGATAGTACTTATGAATTTCGAAATGGTCTTATAGAAACTGGACAGTTGAAATTAACATATTTAAGCACAATGAATAAACAAACAACTCTTTCGAACGAAATTGACGTTAAATATACTTTATTCTAAGCATTCAACAATGTATGAATGTATCTTGTTGAAATTCTAACTGTTTGTTTTGCAACGAAATAGAATCAGAGTGGTCTTATAGAAGTTAGACAGAGTGTAATTTTTTTCACGTTTTCACATCAAATCGATGGCTTCGTAGGTTTCCAACGATTTCAGCATATCGAGATCATTTTTGCATTCATGGCAGAGCATGATGGCGAGAACCTTTTTCTTTAGATATTTTTTAACGATGAAAACGTTGAATTGTGCAAGCTGATCTTTTGTTTTCGCCGATAATTCAGTGTTACTGTGCTGAAACATAAATATTTTTAAGCAATATACCGTTCTGAATTATATTTCGGGCGCTTAAGACAAATGATGCAGAAAACAGATCTAAACTTCATACACAGGTATTATTTGGTTGATATTTTTAATAAATTAGTTCAATATGCTTCTAAGCTTTCAACTTTGGTACCTATTTGATTGAAAACATAAAAAAATCATCGAATAAACGGCTTTTCAAATGAAGCGAATAAGAACCAAACTTCGGACACTGAATCAAATTTCGGACAGATTGAATTCAAATTTCGAACAGATTGAATTCAAATTTCGGACACTTTATTTCGTAATTTTTTGGGCGAAAATTACATTACACTTGATTATGTTTTATAGTCAACTGCGAAACACTTACCTAGCAATCACAGTAATCTGTTAACGATGATGAGAAATGATATAACACGGGAGAAATTTAAATATTTATGAATGGGTAAATTCTACGTGCTCAAGCTAAGGAAACGTCAAACACAAACGACAATGAGTAGTGTAAGTAAGATTTCTGCCGATTATGTTATAATTCAAATGTAGTTCTCATGTGAAATGATAGTGAAACCAAGGGATTACTCTAAAGGAGCAATTGTGATATTAGTCTTATAGTTATATCATCAGTGCATTAAGCATTTCAAGATATTAGAACAAAGTGTCCGAAATATGATGTTGTCCGAAATATGAATCAGAAAGGTATTATTTTCGCCATCCACCTTGCTTTATGAAAAGCATCAGGAGCACTAACTTGGTAGGCCTCTGACATTTATCCACCGCGCGATAATCTTCACGATGTTGCTGCTTTTTAAATTGTGTTTGAATCCAGGACCAAAGATTCGTCCTTTCAGTCTCTGTGATGGCCTTCTTGAAGAATTCAACATACCTAACTTCAAGGCTCCAAACAGCCACTGTATTGTAGACTGCATTTGCTTGGTTCTTGTTGAACTTTGAATCGCTGGAACAGCCAACAGTTTTCGTTCACCTTCGCCAGATACGACTACAGCTAACCGTTCTGGTTTTCTAAGAGTTTTGGATGGTGCAATGTTGAGCAGCAATTTAGAATCCCAGTGAACGGTTAAATTTCTACAATTTTTTTTCATTTCCTTGCGAATTTTATATCTCGCCGTTCCAATTGATTGAGGATATATTATAAATATACTAGCTGACCAGGCAAACGTTGTTCTGCCAAATAAATTATTTCTAGTGAATATTTTGTGTGTTGAATAAAACACACTAATGTATTGTAAGTGTGTTTGAATATTTTAACGATCTTTAAGATAAATCGAATGTGACCGATAAAAAACGAATTAAATGATTTGAACGAAAGGTTATATGATGTTTCTTGGTGTATTTCATTAACGTAACTGACATGTTTGATCTCTTAAAGGTTAAACGTCAACTGAAAAAAGTAATATAAGTTTGTCGTAAAGTAGAAAAAATGAAATATAGAAAATCAATATTTATTGCTGTCTCCTTGTTAGAAAATACGTGCATGTGATTTTCAACATGGCTTAGTTTATAACAGCTTGGTCTCGTTCATAAATTGGAAAACAGCGATACGCCAGCTAACTTCAATGGAGCTGATTAATCGGCCTGTTTGGAATCGCGTTATTTTATCGTTGTCATTCAATCGAGGAGTATTCACATCGGTAATCTAAGTTTGAAACGCTGCCATATTGCTTCCTTTATTCATGGATGTTTTTATTACTCTTCACCGATTTGTAGAACTCAATATTCATATATGCATATGAGTGATCGGATTTTACAATTCAATCGAAATCGACTTTTACACTCTTAAATTCGATTGCCTTGTCGCGAAACAATGGTCAAAATAAGTCACCCGTATTTGTGGTTCAATTTACTCTCTATCTGATCGGCATAATTCCGGAAATAATTCTAAATTGTTGAAATTTGAATGAAAATTATTATTCGATTTCGTTTGGATGCTAAATTTGTTTTGAACGTGTTTGAATGCTAAATTTTGCGTGTTTATTCCACCCGAAAAACCATTACTATTTTTGCTTCATAGAAATGGAACATAGAGACCAATGTTGTTTACGTCGAATTGCGTGGCAAGGTTGTCACATTTGCTCAACTCGATTGGACTTGAGCTTGAACAGAATGCAAAATTGCGCTTTTTCCATTCAACAGAATACAACCAACAATATGTGGGGACGAATACGATCGAACTTCATTTTGTGTTTAAACACACGCGCAATGTCATGACAATGCATTGCGCTTTGGCCTGGCTATAACTAAAGCTGTGTCGGCGTTGCTCATGATAGTGTCTCGCAAGTGAATGTATTATTCCTCGCACCGCTTTTGTTGATTGTGTAGTAAGAATTGCAGTCGTTCACTCTCTATCTTCGCGTATATGTCGACCATAAATTGTTGGCACAGCTTACGATATCTTGAATTGGCGTTTCTTGACCATGTCAAATCACCATATGATAAACATAAAAATCCTTCGAGCGCGCCCTCTGTTTGTTTCGTCGCATGTTCATAAATATTAAATCAAAATGAGAAATGATGTTCATAATGAATTAAGTATCTGTGACGGGGTCTCGTTGGTCTAATGTTTATGCAAGAGATTTTTCGTTAAAGAAACCCTTCTGACTTGCACTGTAGTCACGCGTATTCTAGAGCTTGCCACTCCAGAATACATTCAAGGCGTATTGTTCGTCATAGAAATCTCAACTATTTACTAATAAAAATGATGCAAGTAGTTCTACGTTGAGAAGGCAAACCTTGGGAACGTTAGTGCCATTGACGAAGAACATAGCGAGGGTCGTATGAACGGTGTGTGTCAACGATGAATTCCAGATTATTGTTTTTTCTTCGCATTAAATTTCTCGTGTCACCGTGCTATCATGATTCCAGCAGCGCTTGTGCTTTGGATCTACACACGTGCTCTCCAGCTGATGTTTTATCAGGGTTGATGGCAATAGCGTGATTGTCATTTTGTAATCCGAGCAAATGTGATTTGAAGAATTTCGATAACTCATTGTGCTCATTCAAAAAGGCTTCCAGCTCGTCGGAGATACTCCCTGCTTTAGATGAATTGATGTTACTTGTGTATTTGTAGATGGATGTTCAATGAAGCGGGCGTTACGCCATCAGTCATTGAACAACTTAAATAAAATCGTTCTGTTGAAAAAACGAACAAAGGTTAAATTATTAGAATATTTTTGACACAAAAATAAAAAAATCGCAATTAAAAATAGGGAATTGGGGTCAAAATTTAAGGTTATATGTATGGTTTGAAGTCAAATTTTTGAAAAAAAATATCCAGATCTTTTTTTTTCTGCATAGAGCCACCCTATTCGGTATTAAATGTATGGTTATCGGTATCCTATCGGTATCATATATAGTTTACAACCTATTCTCATACCTACCAAGTATTTTGAGTATAATTTCATCAAAATCGGTCGAGCCGTTTCGGAGGAGTTCGGTAACAAACACCGTGACACGAGATTTTTATATATTAGGCTGTCAAAAAAGTCCTACGGTATTTCCGCGAGGTGTCGTTGTAAGCGCGTAGTTCTAGTTGTATTCATTATATCGAGTCATACTATAGCTTGTTGGAAAGGTATTTTATTGTCGCTATAATATTGTCCTTGACAGTGTTTTGTTTGGTTAAGTCGTTCGTGAGTTATAATGTCGCAAATATGGAGCAAAATAAAGAGAAAATCCGACATATTTTACAGTACTACTATGACAAAGGCAAAAATGCATCTCAAGCTGCCAATAAAATTTGTGCAGTTTATGGACCCGATATAGTTTCCATTTCCACCGCACAACGATGGTTTCAACGTTTTCGTTCTGGTGTAGAGGTCGTCGAAGATGTGCCACGCTCCGGAAGGCCTGTCGTCGAAAATTGCGACAAACTCGCTGAATTAGCCGAGAAAGACCGGCATAGTAGCAGCCGTAGCATCGGCCAAGAGCTGGGGATAAGTCATCAAACCGTTATTAACCATTTGAAGAAGCTTGGATTCACAAAGAAGCTCGATGTATGGGTGCCACACACGTTGACGCAATAAAACATCTTTGACCGTATCGACGTATGTGAATCGCTGCTGAATCGCAACAAAATCGACCCGTTTCTGAAGCGGATGGTGACTGGCGATGAAAAGTGGGTCACTTACGACAACGTGAAGTGCAAACGGTCGTGGTCGAAGCCCGCTGAAGCGGCTCAGACGGTGGCCAAGCCCTCATTAACGGCCAGGAAGGTTCTGCTGTGTGTTTGGTGGGATTGTCAAGGAATAATCTATTATGAGCTGCTTCCCTATGGCCAACCGCTCAATTCGTACCTGTACTGCCAACAACTGGACCGCTTGAAGGTAGCACTCATGAAGAAGAGGCCATCTTTGATAAACAGAGGCCGCATTGTCTTCCATCAGGACAACGCCAGGCCACACACTTCTTTGGTGACGCGCCAGAAGCTCCGGGAGCTCGGATGGGAGGTTCTTTTGCATTCGCCGTATAGTCCGGACCTTGCACCAAGTGACTACCACCTGTTTTTGTCCATGGCGAACGAGCTAGGTAGTCAGAAGTTTGCCACAAAAGAGGCCTGTGAAAATTGGCTATCCGAGTTTTTTGCCAATAAGGAAGCGAGCTTCTATAACCGGTGTATTATGAAGTTGGCATCTCGTTGGGAACAAGTCATCGAACAAAACGGCGCATATTTGACTTAAAACAGATGATTGTAACTAATTTTATGAACAAATGAAAATTCAAAAAAAATACCGCAGGACTTTTTTGACAGCCTAATATATAGGATAATAATAAATTTGTTCCACTGAATTTTTGTAGTTATGTTTTCATCGCCATCAGAAATTATTCCATTTTTATGCATATGTACATCAACAAATTCGCTACAAATTGGCTTGTAAATTCATGTCTGAACTTCTTCTTCTGAACATCTTTTTGAAGGATGCTTCTAATCATTTCATGTTTGTCTATAGCGCTTTTAGTAAACTGAAATATGTTTATGACGCTACCAGTCTACGGAGATCTATTTTTGGTAGCTGATATTGCAAACCAAACCTCTTTGATGATAGATAAACTAATCCATGCCATTTCTAATATGTATTTATGTTGGAGATGGCATCAAATGAGGTTCAGAAGTATTATCAGCTTTAAACCATGCTACTGACAGAAAAATAGCAATCAGTATTGGGACAAGAAAAAGAATACACAATTTCATAAAACTGTATTTGACCCCAAAAAAAATTAAGTTCTTTTTGAACCAGTGTGGCCTTTATGGTGTTTTCCCGGAGAACAAGATTTCAATGCAACTTGTGCATATTACTTGACTATTGCACCACATTAAAAACAACTTGATTATTGCACCACATTTGATTGATGAATGTGTCGATAATACCAATACAAATCCTCGAACGCGAACTGTACGAAAAGTCCAATTACGAAAGATTTGGTCAATCAAAATGATTTTATCTTTATGACTGATATATAAGCGTTATTGAACAGCACCATCAGTTTATCAGGATTTGCGCGAACGAAATTCATTCAATCTGTCGCCTCGGTGGAGTTAGGTCAATCGCTGTGTAATTCTTCGGTTCCTCAAAAAACAGTAGCTATGACGACAGTGAGAGGTTCCTTCGCGGTACTCGTGAGTCTTGCTTTGATTTTGAGCGACGCTAGAGGTGCTACTATTCCTTAGATAAGATTGGATGATAAATGGTAAAATAAAACTTTCATTTTCAAAGTATCGGCTCTCTCCTGCATCCAGTGTCAGTCCATCGACGTAACCTGCTCGGAACCGGTGGTAGAATGTACCCGTGGTATGGCCGACGTAAGTCGGCACCTGTTGCTGCTTCTGAAACCTGAATTCACCCAAGGCCCCCGACTGGATACGTTTCGGTGTTTCGAACTGGAAGCCCATAAGCAGGGAACTAGTGCTTATCTGAAGGGTTGCATGTACGACAACGTCGACGTGTGCGAAGGAGTTGTTGCTGGCGGTGAACAACGTGGTTGCCGACAGTGTGCCAATGACGCATGTAACGGATCTGCGGGGCTGACTGGAAGTGTGACAGTATTGGGTGCTTTGATCCTGACCCTGGGTGCTCTTTTGTTGCAGTAAAATATTAACATACAATACAGCAAGTACTGGAGAATTCGTTTAAGTTGCTTATGTTGGAAAAACATTATCTCAAAGCCATAATCAATATCGACTGATAAGACCGATAGCGCTTCATTAATTCACTCTGCATAAGCTGTTCTTGAAATTGATTGGTATTTTCGATAATTCTGATTTATGAGTGTGGATTTTTGTTTATCTGGGCATAGGGTATATATATCAGGTGTGAATCAATTACTGATACTGAGTATAGCAGAACAATTCATCTTTGGGGTGTTGTTGGTGTGATCTATACGTCAGTAATAGACGTATGAATCACACCAACAATACTTCCAAAATCAATTGTTTCACATAATACTGTATTAATGTAAAGTAATCGATTGTAACACAGTATCTATCTAGCAACAAACTTAGGACTTCGAAAGTATTATAAATCGAGGATTTTTTTTCAAATTTGTTGTTTTCTTTGAGTTGATAAAACAGCTCGTCAAACATGAAACACTATCAGTGACCAACATAAACTATAACAAAGGGGTACTAGTAGCTGTTAATCATGGATGGATGTTTCTCAAAACGCGATTTAACTATCCTGTAAAAGAACATAGGAAGGAAGGTACCCTAGGGTATACTGCACGAAGATGATTTCCCTTTGTAAATATTTTTTTTCAACACCGATATCGACATAATTCAAACTATGGAATTAAGTCTGTTCCTTTAAGAATTTGGTCGCACAAATTTTACAATTTGTTCCAAAGGGGATAAGGTATAAAATCGGTAAAATATAATTTAATTGGGTTTTTTTTAATAAGTTCTTAAAGAAAAAATACAAGAAACATTATTCTTCTGCTTTTCTGATAAACATTCGATATTTTTTGCCAAATATCTCCCACCATTTTTTTTTTCAAATTACGCTTAATAATTGCCCAATATTTTTCGATGAGAGGAATATGTAGACAATTTGGTGGATTCATACTTTTTTCAAAGAAATCAATATTATTTTGCTGGTCGGGACAAGTCGGGAGAACTTCACGCTTCTCCTTGTTAAGATGTCCATTCATAGTTGCTCCAGTGATGAAAACTTTTGTTTTCTTTCTCCAACTTTACAGATGCCTAGCCAAGTCATCAAATTGCGAGCGAGTTTATTTTTGCACTTACCCGGAGAATCCCCGTTACGTTTAGCTAGGTCATAGGATTTGCCCAAAGTTCATTTTTACATATGTTTCATTGCCCATCAAAATACATCAGTTCTACTTCGTCAGAACTTGGTCGTACAGTTCCATTGCACGGTTTCAGGCAAACAATTACTGTTTTAGCATTCTGTTATGATGTCTGTGGGCATGGTACGACCAAAACCCTTCTCGCATACAGGCACGGGCCTCCGAAATGGATTTTCTTAAGGCGAAGGTGGAACGAAGCCATTGTAAAGGGTGTGTCACATCAAATTGTATCACGGAAAAAAACGCTGTAGAAATTCGCCCAGTAGACCGATCCTTTTGAAAATTTTAGACAGTAAAATAAAAACTATTAAACAACTTTTAGCATTTTCTTTTTATTTATACTTCGAGTCAAAGCCCGTATGCTCGCACCTTCCTCTTTACCCCGTCCATAAGGTTCTGTACAACGTCAGGTTGTAGTTTTTTTTGAACAGAAATCCATTTTCTCTTGAAGTCCGCCTCCGATTTGACAACTTTTGGGTTCTTCCGGAGGGCCTGCTTCATAATCGCCCAATATTTCTCTATTGGGCGAAGCTCCGGCGCGTTGGGCGGATTCATTTCCTTTGGCTCGAAGGTGACTCCGTTGGCTTCGTACCACTCCAACACGTCCTTTGAATAGTGGCACGAAGCGAGATCCGGCCAGAAGATGGTCGAGCCCTCGTGCTGCTTCAATAGTGGTAGTAAGCGCTTCTGTAGGCACTCCTTAAGGTAAACCTGCCCGTTTACCGTGCCGGTCATCACGAGGGGGGCGCTCCGCTTTCCGCAAGAGCAGATCGCTTGCCACACCATGTACTTTTTGGCAAACTTGGATAGTTTCTGCTTGCGAATCTCCTCCGGAACGCTGAATTTGTCCTCTGCGGAGAAGAACAACAGGCCCGGCAGCTGACGAAAGTCCGCTTTGACGTAGGTTTCGGGCTCGCGTCTTCCCCACCATGTTTTGCCTTTCGTCGCGGTTAGGAGCCTTCTGAACCTTGTATGTACGCAGGCCCTCCCGCTGCTTGGTCCGCTGGACGAATGAACTTGACAAATTCAGCTTATTGGCGACATCCCGGACCGAACTTCTCGGATCACGTCTAAACTGCTTAACTACGCGCTTGTGATCTTTTTCACTGACGGAGCATCCATTTTTGCCGTTCTTCACCTTCCGGTCGATGGTTAGGTTCTCGAAGTATCGTTTTAGTACTCTGCTGACCGTGGATTGGACGATTCCCAGCATCTTACCGATGTCCCGATGTGACAACTCCGGATTCTCGAAATGAGTGCACAGGATTAATTCACGACGCTCTTTTTCGTTCGACGACATTTTTCCAAATTTACGAAAAATTGACAGTGAAGCATGGCCAACGTGATCTATACACTCTTATCTGATTATAAGCGAAAGCTGAAGATATAATTCCTAAAAATTAAATTTTTACAGCGTTTTTTCCGTGATGCAATTTGATGTGACACACCCTTTAGGTGTAGAAGATATCCATATAGGAAAGAAAAAAAAATCGTTTTTTTTTGTTTTCTTCAAAGATTTTGTAGATAAACACAGTGTTTTATTAACCAAGTCAATAGTAAATCAAATTAACCTTATCAAGCAGCATTCAGCATCATTCAGCAATATTAACTACAAATCAGAAAATGATTAACAAGTATTACAAGTTCTGGTTATGATTTATCTTCTGTCAATGAGAAATTATTGTTTTTTTCCCTAATATCCGGTATCCGGTATCCGGCCTCTCTGCTAGCTGACAGAAGAATCACAAAGGTATGAGGGTTGTGTTTTCGCTGCTCTTCATGAACTGAGCAAAGGATATCAACACATTCACCTAAGATTTAATTTTCAACAGAGTGGATCAAACAAATATGCTTCGGTCGGACACGCATAGTGCTATTTCACAACATTACTGAGCGTTTAAAAGCGCCCTATGATATTGTTATTTTCAAACTAAATTTATCAACAAAAGAACAATGTTTCGCATGGAATCAAGTACCAAAATCGACAAAGAAGAGATTTCTGATGTTTAGAAATCATATTAGAGCCTTTAAAAATAAGATATGTTTTCCAAACTAATAAAAAAACTCCGTTGTAGTACCATAATAGGTACTATTGTGATGATAGGTTCTTCTACCAAACTCATCTTCAATTCAATGCAAAAATAATGCATTTTATTTCATCCGCGTTTTGTTCTTCAAAGTCATCGGAGCGAGTCAAAAAAACCATTAAAGTATTTTAAATTGCATTTCATAGCCCAATTTTCACAGGCCTCTTTTGTGGCTAAATTCTGACTACCTAGCTTGTTCGCCATGGACAAAAACAGATGGTAGTCACTTGGTGCAAGGTCCGGACTATACGGCGGATGCAAAAGAACCTCCCATCCGAGCTCCCGGAGCTTCTGGCGCGTCACCAAAGAAGTGTGGCGTTGTCCTGATGGAAGACAATGCGGCCTCTGTTTATCAAAGATGGCCTCTTCTTCATGAGTGCAGCAGTGATTCAGCAGCGATTCACATGCGTCGATACGGTCAAAGATGTTTTTTTGCGTCAACGTGTGTGGCACCCATACATCGAGCTTCTTTGTGAATCCAAGCTTCTTCAAATGGTTAATAACGGTTTGATGATTTATCCCCAGCTCTTGGCCGATGCTACGGCTGCTACTATGCCGGTCTTTCTCGGCTAATTCAGCGATTTTGTCGCAATTTTCGACGACAGGCCTTCCGGAGTGGCGCATCTTTGACGACCTCTCCACCAGAACGAAAACGTTGAAACCATCGTTGTGCGGTGGAAATGGAAACTGTATCGGGTCCATAAACTGCACAAATTTTATTGGCAGCTTGAGATGCATTTTAGCCTTTGTCATAGTAGTACTGTAAAATATGTCGGATTTTCTCTTTATTTTGCTCCATATTTGCGACACTATAACTCACGAACGACTTAACCAAACAAAACACTGTCAAGGACTATATTATAGCAAAAATACCTTTCCAACAAGCTATAGTATGACTCGATACAATGCATACAACTAGAACTACGCGCTTACAACGACGCCTCGCGGAAATACCGCAGGACTTTTTTGACAGCCTAATATCACCAGAATTCTTACAAACATTGAGTACATAAAGTGATTCAAATCCGTAATCGTACTCCTCCATGCAGATCTTTTTTCCCTTATTACGAAAATCGAAAACATGCTTTCGGAACATTCTATCTAGATAAAATTATAGTGTCATATGAGAGTTAAAAGGTTTGCTATCTGTTTTCAGAATAATGGTTTTTATTTCTCTTAAAATGGCGAATGTATGTGCTAATGTAAGAAAATTGACTCAAACTCATAATCGTACGCTGGTTGAAATCTCTACTCGATTTCGAAGGCGCACATGGTTACATTAAAATTACTCAAAAGTTATTGATATTCCTCCACAATCTTCTGACATCAATCCCAGTAAAAAACTATGGAAGTTATCTGTGTAGAAAATTTAGAAACCAATCAATTTCTAAAAATAACGATTTTAAAAACCATTTAATGAAGAAATTGATAAATATACCTTCTGAAAACACAAAAAAAACTCGTAGATAAGGCTAAAGACAGCTAAAGAAAGTTGCAATGAACAAGGGATACCATAATAATGATGGAATTAGGAAATTGGCAGATGCCTTCGAAATCGAGTAGGGATTTCAACCAGCGTACGATTATGAGTTTGAGTCAATTTTCATACATTAGCACATACATTCGCCATTTTAAGAGAAATAAAAACCATTATTCTGAAAACATAGCAAACCTATTAACTCTCATATGACACTATAATTTTATCTAAATAGATTGTGCCTAAGGCTTATTTATGATTTTCAAAAGAAGGGAAAAGAGACCTGCATGGTAGAGTACGATTACGGAGTTGAGTCACTGTAAGTAGGTTGTGAACGACATAAGCTGGTAGACTTATTCCAGTGATAATAGCGTACTGGGTGTGATTCCCACCACGAAATAGTTCCGCGAAATGGTTCGCCTCTTCCTGCTATTCACCTCATTATGAAAACGTTATCAGCTTCAAAATTGCTCACCATAACTCACAATACTAGTCTTCACTTCGGTGACATCAACATGTGTTTTGCGGCTGTTTGATAATTTACCGCTCGGAACAAACGAAACACATGTTACGTGGTAATTACACCTTTACACCGCCGCATTGATAACGAAGATGTACACAGAGAGACTTTTCATCACTATCTGCGAGAGATTGGGAGAGCGATGAGCGACGCCAGAACGCAGCACAGCATCCCGCGCTTAAGAACAAGAGATGTTCGTTCATTCTCTCGCTCACATCTTTCATCAGTTGCGTGTTGCCACTTGAACTTGGGTAGCCGTTGAATTGGAAAATTTCTTCACACTCAGCGACAAACGATGGGATTGTTTATTTGGGATGTCCTTTTTGTTGGGATGCTGGAAGAGGTACATCGTAACGATTGGTTCAGTCGAACATTGTCTTTCGACCGGGTCGGGTTGGAAATTGTAAAGTTGCTGCGGAATGAACTGTTTGATCCTTCGGACCGTTTGATGTTGTAGTCGATATGGTTTGTTGCAAATTTACGAGGAAGTGTACAGGCCAAATAAAAAGTTTCAATTGGATTGTTTAGAAGCCAAAGATGTGTTGTTCCGCGTGTTTAAATGTTGGAAAACAAGTGGAAAAATAATCTTTATCAAGAGTGATTTTGTAGTATTTGAAATCAAGTGCGAGTTTAAGGATGAACAATACAGAGGAAACGATTGGAGAATCCTTGTTGGGTAGATACATTTAACAATGTTAATAAATAGTGTTTATGTTGTTCAGATTTGCTAGTATCGGTAAAACAAATTAAATTAAAATATAAACGGTACATATTATTTATTTGATTTTGAATTTAAACCTTTGAACATAACGATACACGGCGGAGTCTGCTTCCTAATTACCTTCCAAGTCCTAACTTATCCGCACAATTCATCTGGGTTCGGTGAACCCCTATTCTCAATGGTTGAATGGTTTCGGCGCTTTGTGTAAAACTGAAAACAATGAATTTGGATTATAAGCGGTTTTATCATAGAAAGTATGGAATGGTAACGACTGTGGATAGCGACAAAAAGAATTAACTGTGATAGTGTGCTTTCCAAAAGGATGCAGATCCATATTGAGATCAAATATAAGTTTTGAATCTGTTCGTTCGTATCTAGTTGGAGGAATCATATTCCGTACCACGTATCATCATGGTTTCTAGGATTCATATTTTATTGAGTTCTCTGATAGTATTTGAGACTGTGTTGATTCTATTTGGCGTTGTTTTGATTCTAATGAAACACGTAAATTCTTGTTCAATAGAGCTATACTACTGGGTGAGTGAATGGGTTTATATTTTGGGTTCAGTAGAAAGATTATGCAACTAACGAACATTACAATAATAAAACTCGAAATCTGTCAATTCATTCATTTCATTTTCTTCACGATCGTATGCTTACAAACAAGCTAACTGATGAACTCTATTACATCTCTGAAGACTTGGCAGCCTGTATGAAATGGCCAAATGGCGTGTTTATTCGAATCAGTTCTTCCCAAGGATATGAGTAAGGGAAGGTAAGGGAAGCGGGTGTGAAATGGTCATGTTAAAAAGAACTGCAATCGTATCTTCCGGAACTTATTAAACTTGAATGCAGTTTATTACAATTCAATATACTGTTTTTCGAAAAAAATCGACCAAATGCTTTACGAAAAAATATTTTTCAATGTTTTTTACTGGATGGACATATAGTGGGGGAAATATGGACAGGTTTGTAATATACGAAGTGAAGAAGTTTATCGCTCGTGAGAGGAATAATTTTACTCATCCAAGTCTGAATTCATCACGAATTTCCGTTAAATAACGGAAAATTAAATTAATACACCTAGAAGTGATATTGTTCTTTTCAGCAGTATAAACGGAAAACCTTTAACTATTTTGCTATAGGTTCCAGTCAACTTCAAGACGGTCCACCTTTGGCGATTTGATTTCCGTTCATGGACGCAGGGCATTCCTTAGGAATAGAATAAACAGAATTTTCACAGCCCATCTCACTCTCACTGACAACTGTTCGTCTCACCCCACCAGTACAATTATTTCAATAATTTAAAATTTTCACTCACAAATGGATTTACTTTTTCGTACATACCTAATATTGTATCTCTGTTACATCACAAATCGAAATATAACCATCAACGAATTGAATTTTGAAATTAAACCTGAATGCTGAATATCGTAGCCGTAAAAATCACATCCACGCGTGGAATCATGTTTTATTTTCTGGTTTTTGTTTTCGTTCTCCACTTTAGATCATTACTCATTGGCATATGTTGGTTTGAAAGTTATAGATTAGCATGTAGAAGGGGTTCTCATCAACATAAATTTGAAATTCATAATGTAACTATACAAATCAACCACTTGTCCATCCTACCCCCACTGCCCACCTTATACCAAAGACAGACATACAACTGTACTAACGTTGTAAGGTACCATCGTAGCATGACACACATACTTTGGTTGTACATTGTACCGTATGTCAAAAATACAATCAGAAATTTGACCAATTTTCACCACATATTTCAAAATTTCCACTTCTAAGTTATTAACTTAAGAAAAAGTCAATGGAAAGAATGTTTACCAAGTATTTTGATTCGGTGTTGTCAATATTTGTTGACGCTACCCACCACTACCCGTCTATGGCGCTGCGCACGGTTGGAATTGACAAGCTGTAGCCATGTACAATGGTGAAACAGGTTGGTACAGATACAGCGATTGTACCGAGTTGCTTGCATGGTTCTAGCGCTGTACATGGTGTCAGACATACAATTTTCGATGTACAACGCTAGTACAGTTGTATGGCTGTCATAAGTATTACCCGCATCTCCCCTAATGGTATTGTGAACGGTGGACTACAGTGCACTATTCGAGATACCCTAAAAGTTGAAAATAATAAACAATAAAATAAGTAAAAAAAAACTTTTTAATTTAAATGGTTTAATTGTGATTAAACATAATAATGTACTAAACGCTAGAAAATAATTAGGCAAGTAGCAAAACGTTTTGTTACTTTATCAACACACTTACACTTATGCTAAATCTTTCACAATACACGTTCGGTCATTGGTATGTAATTTCACGAAGAAATGAACATTAAGGTTCCAAATTTAAATTTGATTTGTTAGAATAAATCGTATCACTCACGCAATACAAAAATGTCCCCGACTTGCATATACTTGCAATGCCGATTTCCCCCAGGCAGCTTGGTTTCGATGTCTCTGTTAGGGAACACATTCCGGAAAGAACAAAAGTCCCCCCTACTTTCATGTATTCACAATGCTGATTTCCCCCGAGCAGCTTGTTTTTGATGTCTCTGTTAGGGACCCGCCGCATGTGTCGTCAATTTCGACCAATCACAAGTGGGTATTTCCGTTAAGAGTTAGTGAGTTTCATTACATATATTCTTTTCCTCAATATAAAAATTTGTTATGGTGTGCCGAAATCGATTGACGCAAAAATTTCATCAATCCATCATTGAATGACTGAGCAATAAGCGTTGGAAATTGGGCAATTTTCACTATGTACTCGATTTTCATCAATATATTCCCGAAAGTCGTAATCTTACGTCAAAACATGCGATTGAAATCACAAAAATGTGTATATGAACTGATACCCGCTTGGAAATCCACTTCATTCAGTCCCCGGCTCTAGTGCTATTCGGACGCGTTTAAAAGAAGCTTGTGCAAATCGATACAACGGTCGAAGTTAGTAACGTGATGTCGAAGCGGAGAAAGAAGACGAAAAAGTCTTCCCTTAATTCAGTTGATGGTACGAGTGGTGGCTCTGCCCCTCAACGCAAGCAAAAGAAACAGAATATTCTGTCTCCGAGCCAAGCGAGACAGTCATCAGTGTCATCGATGTCTGGTGCATCGGTGTATAGCACCGAGTGGTGTTCCAAGTGTCGCGAGTGGAAAAGTACAAAAATTACCGCCTACAACGGTAAAATCTATAGCGGTTGTTAAACTGATAAAACAGTGAAATGAGCTTGGTGTATCTGCTCAGTATAAGTTTTGCAGTTTCGGTACAAAGATAATGGTGAAAGACATGGCACACTATGATAAAATTTTGTCATATTTGAAGGAGCTGAAGGCAGAGTTTTTCACGCACGATCTGCGAGTGAAAAACTGTATAAAGTGGTTTTGAGAGGGCTTCCTGACATCGAAACCGATGATATCAGGCAAGATCTTGAAAACCATTACAAGCTGAAGACGCTAGCCATTCATCCGATGAGAAGTCCAAATTATTTTTTTTTATTTAAATCGTTTATTTTTACAGGCTCAGTTACATAGGTTTAAAGGAGCCGAACTCCTTACTGTATTGTTACTAGTATATAAACATTTTTCCTTAATTCTAATGTTAATAATATAGGAAACCGATTACTCGCGGTCGACTCGAGTTTAGAAGGGTGACATATTTTCTTCAGGAAAAGGAGGGGATATGAGGATATATTGACAATGATCACACTCACACTCTCAATCACACTCATCATACTCAATTCTTAAACCTATCTTATATCTAATATGTATTTACATTTCATCTTATTCTTAAGAAGGGATCCGATCTCTCACAAAGGAAAAGGAAAAGGAAAAACTAAGGGTATAAGGACAATCACATACGAAGATCGATAGCTTTAAGGAATACATATATTTGGGACATGTAATCAAGGTCTAACCGAGCCAACACGTCTCTCACCGGCATCATGGGCTGCCTTCCTCGGGCCCGAAGGGTGACTACTAAATTCGATCTGGCGACAAGATACAGCTCGCACGACCAAACAACGTGCTCGATGTCGTGGTAACCTTGGCCACAAACACAAAGATTGTTGTCGGCAAGATTAATACGAAAGAGTAGCGCATCTAACGAACAGTGATTGGACATGAGTCGGGAGAAGGTGCGAATAAAGTCCCGACTCAAGTCCAGACTTTTGAACCATGGTTTGAGGCTAACCTTAGGGATAATCGAGTGGAGCCACCGGCCCAATTCATCTTCGTTCCATTTGCGTTGCCAGTTAACTATGGTATTTTTGCGGACTAAAGAATAAAATTCATTGAAGGTGATTTGACGCTGATAAATATCGCCTTCAATTGCACCTACCTTTGCTAATGAGTCAGCCCTCTCATTACCCGGAATTGAGCAATGTGAAGGGACCCAGACAAAGGTAATGACATAACAGCGTCTGGATAAAGCACTCAAAATTTCTCGTATTCCCTCAAGGAAGTACGGCGAGTGCTTTTCCGGCCTCACTGAACGGATAGCTTCGACAGAGCTAAGACTATCCGTTACAATGTAATAGTGTTCAACAGGTCGTGAGGCGACGCTGTCCAGCGCCCAGTGTATCGCTGCCAATTCAGCAATATACACTGAGCAAGGATTCTGAAGACTGTGTGAAGTGCTAAAAAATTCGTTGAACACTCCAAATCCTGTGGACTCATTCATAGAGGACCCATCAGTAAAGTACATATTATCACAATTGATATCCCCATACTTTGCATCGAAGATCGTTGGAACGATCCTCGATCGAAGATAGTCTGATGTTCCATGGATATCCTGCTTCATGGACAGATCAAAATGCACAGAGGAATTGATGTAGTCAGGAAAACAAACACGGTTGGGAATATACGAAGAAGGATTAACCTGCATGGAGACGAATTCATGATATGAGCTCATGAATCCAGAATGAAAATTTAGCTCGATCAGCTGCTCAAAATTTCCGATCACCAATGGGTTCATAACCTTACACCGGATGAGGAACCGAAGAGATAATAAATTGAAGCGATCTTTTAGTGGGAGTAGGCCTGCCAAAACCTCGAGACTCACGGTATGCGTTGAGGGCATACATCCCAACGCGATACGGAGACAAAGATACAGAATTCGCTCGAGTTTAATGTGGTGTGTTTTGGCAGCTGATTGAAAACAGAAACTGCCATACTCCATCACTGAGAGAATAGTTGTTCGATACAACATTATAAGATCTTCGGGATGGGCTCCCCACCAGGTGCCGGTAATTGTACGGAGAAAGTTTATTCTTTGTTGACATTTTTTACTCAGATACCTAATATGGGCCCCCCAAGTACATTTAGAGTCGAACCAGACCCCAAGATACTTGAATGACATAGCAAGAGTGATCGGTTTACCCAAAAAGGTTGAAATTAGTCAACAAGTAATTACCGTGATCGGCTTTATTTGATTCACTTCAAGCGAGGAATGATTACTATGCAGGTGTTGCGAGAAATAAGGTCGATGTTTTCGCTCACCATAAGCTGGGAATCATATCGGGGTGGTTCCAGAGATGTCACACAGTGTCAACGCTGTTTGAATTTTGGACATGGCAATAGAAATTGCCACATTACACCACGATGTGCGTTGTGTGGGGCTTCTCACTCAACAAACGAATGTCCCACTCGTGAAAATCTTACCGAATACAAGTGCGCGAACTGTGGAGGAAACCACCAAGGCACAGACAGGCAGTGTACGAAACGCGAGGAATATAAGCAGATCCGAAAGAAAGCTTAAATTCCGAAACAACGCAATGGTAAACCGAGTAAATTTACTCTGCGCGGATGAACTCATGCAGATTTTTACCTCCATGTGTGCAGCCTTCCGTCAGTGCCGAACCAACTGAAAAATTACAGGTGTTAGGTTCTTTTATAGGTGCTCCCTTGGCCGAGTGTTTAGCGTCATAACTAACATGCCGGGTGTTCGGGTTCGATTCCCGTTTTGGTCGGGGGAATTTTTCGTCAAAGAAATTTCCTCCGACATGCACTGTGATCACGCGTATTCTAGAGCTTGCCACTCAGAATGCATTCAAGGCGTGTTATTTGGCATAGAAATCTCAACTAAGTACTAATAAAAATGACGCAAGTAATACTACGTTGAGACGGCGAAGTTCCTCTAGGAACGTTAGTGCCAGAAGGTTCTTTTATAATCAAATATGGATCATAATTCCATACGCTTTATGATATGCAACGCTCGCTCCCTGAGAGCGAAAAAACTTGAGTTGGCGGATGAAGTCCTAATCAAGCTGTTGATGTTGGTGCGCTGACAGAAACACTCCTGAAACCGAATGATAACTTTTCGTTGCCCAACCATTGCATTGCTCGGTTTGATCGTGACAGCTCCAGAGGAGGTGGAGTTGCAATCATAATCAAGAAGGGCATTTGTTACTCTATCTTGTCGCATCTGAAGACCAGTGTCATCGAAGCCGTCGGAGTTGTAATTCATACTGAAACCGGAAGTGTGAGGTTCATAGCGGCTTACTGTCCCCAGCAATATTCGGCTAATACTGGGCTGGCGGAACAGTTCAAGCGTGATATTCTTCATATTCTACATATTCTCACCATGAACAGTGGCAATACTCGTTTCATCGTGTGTGGTGATTTCAACGCTCGTCACTCATTGTGGAACAATCAACGGAGCAACACAAATGGTACCTTACTATATCATCATTACCAAGCGTATCAATACGAGATTGCCTTTCCTGACGATCCTACGTTTTACTCTCCAGCGGGAAATCCTTCGACATTGGACATCATCATCACCAACACAAACGTAACCAAACCGAAGGTTTACAATGAGCTTAGCTCTGATCACTTTCCGGTGGTGTGCGCATCGAACATAACTGTGGAAGCTGCTCCTCTCCTCAAGAGGAAGGACTACTACCGGGTTGACTGGATGGCCTTCGGTCGATTGGGGGACAATAATGTTAGTGATGACATGCCATTGGTGACGACAAATGACATAGATTATGCCCTTAACGACCTACAGCGTGCGATAACAACGGCAGACGAGGCTCTCATCCGCCAGGTTCCTGTTCGGGGTAATTAAGATAGATTCCTATACGCGGCATATTATTAGATTACGCAACATTTATAGGCGGCAATTCCAACGGACCGGTGAGCTTGGTAGAAAACATGCTGCAGCTCTCCTCTCAAAAGTGATTTCCTTCAGGCTAGACGCAATCAAAAATAAAAACTTCGAGTGCGATATCCGCAACCAAAAGGATCACTCTCGTCCCTTCTGGAAGGTTGCCAAGGTATTGAAGTCTCGTCCCAAACCAATCCCACCTTTCAAGGCCGGTGACTCATTGAAAATCACCTCTTCAGAAAAAGCTAACGCATTTAGCGAACATTTTTCCCGTTCGCATCGTATTGGGCTTGCCTTCCGCAGTCCGTACGAGCGACAAGTAAAGCATTCAAAATTCACTAAAAATATAAAAGCCCCCGGATTTGACGGTATCTTCAACTTAGTCATTAAGAAACTTAATGATAAAGTGTATCACTCCTAGCCAATATTTTCAACAGATGTATGGAGCTTCATTACTATCCATCTGTTTGGAAAGTGGCGAAAATAATACCTGTGATCAAACCGGGGAAAGATCCCACATTACCCACCAGTTATAGGCCAATAAGCTTGCTCTCTGCTTTCAGTAAACTGTTTGAGAAACTTCTTCTCAACCCTTTATCAGCATTTATTGATGAAAAAAAAATTTATTCCCCCAGAGCAGTTTGGATTCCGAAGGGGTCACAGCACTATCCATCAACTGCTGAGGCTCAAAAATAAAATTCATGAACACAAAGCTGTATCTAAGTCGACAGCCATGGCATTGGATGTTGGATGTCGAAAAAGCTTTCGACAATGTCTGGCATGATGGGCTTATTTACAAACTTTGCCTCCTCAATACTCCAGTTTATCTGGTTAAAATAATCCGCAATTACCTTCAAGATCGAACATTCAGAGTTTCTCTGGGTAGCGTAGAGTCAGAAACCTGCCTCATCACTGCAGGTGTTCCCCAAGGTTTCTAATTTCATATAACATTTTTACGTCAGACTTCCCGAACCTTCCAACTGGTTGCAACTATTTCTTCTTTGCGGATGATACTGCAATTACAGTAAAAGGGAGAACTCAGAGGGAATTGACGAATAAACTTCAGATATGCCTTGATATCTTTGTTTCGTATGCGGATTCGTGGAAAATAAAAATTAATGCTTCGAAAACTGATACCATCATCTTTCGTCATAGATTATCCTCCAAGCTTATACCAGCGCCTAATTGCAAAGTAGTAATCGATGGTGAACCGATTGAGTGGTCATCACAGGTCACTTATCTTGGTGTAACCATCGACTCCAAACTACTCTTCAGCCAGCATGTGGATAAAGCTTTAATCAAAAGCACGATTTTGATTAAAGCTTTATACCCGCTAATTTGTCGGAAATCCAAGCTTTCCGGATCTAATAAACTTGCCGTCTATAAACAGATTGTAGCCCCCGCCACATTTTATGGTACGCCGATATGGGATTCTTGTGCGGAAACACATCGCAAGAAAATTCAGAAAACCCAGAACAGGTTCCTCAGGATGATCCTCGGCGTGCCACATTCTACTAGAATAACTGAAATGCATGAAGAAGCAGGCATAGATACAGTTGAAGTAGCACTTACTGAAATGCATCAAATTTTGATCATATGAGATCTCTCACTTAAATTCTTCATATAAATTGATGTTTTAGTAAATAGTGTAAATAGTTGCATTAGTTCTAGGTTTAGGTATTAGGGTTAAAAATAACAAGTGCCAAGTCACAAAAAACTATATATTTCATTTGAGGTCAATAATGATAGCAAAACTAGTTTCAGTAACGATAGATAACAAAGTTGAAAAGCGAATGATGCTGTATCACTTATAAACAAATAACAAAAATGTAAACCCATCAAAATGTGGAATAAAAATCAACTTTTAGTTTAGTAGTAGAAAATCCACTTAGTTATCGAATGTTCACGAATGGCGCTATCGATCGATGATTCCAATAATCTGGGAGGGGGTATTATT
Organism: Toxorhynchites rutilus septentrionalis; assembly: GCF_029784135.1. Lineage (NCBI taxonomy): Eukaryota > Metazoa > Arthropoda > Insecta > Diptera > Culicidae > Toxorhynchites > Toxorhynchites rutilus. The sequence goes on along the minus strand of NC_073746.1, from coordinate 304,277,755 downwards.
TGCGCTGGGTATGAAAATGTGGCTACACTACACTACAAATTGTTTTGGGTGTAACAATTCGTGTATCAATCTTCCGAAGCATGGCTAAATTGTTTCCGAATCTAGAATCGATTCATTGAACGTGCATGTAGAACTAACATAATAAATAAACAAAGTACTGTTAAACTGCCTGGCTGACAATGAAAATCCTGTCATCTGTTGGTGCAATTATGTGCTCAGTCACAATAATTCCACACCAATCTCTGTACCATAAAATCGATTAATACTCCATACGGTACAACACATTTCCATTTCTCAACCTGACAGTCAACAATGCATCGCATCGCCACCCGTACCATTAGTGTTAATCAACTGATAATTATTATTTTCCATTACTGGTGCTGAATGCGACTGACGCATTCAATTATGAATGAACTTCCGGTGGGTCAGCAATGTTCCTGTGCACCGAACGAGTCCTAAACGAGTGAAAACAAACCCGATTCCTAAGCTTCTCTGAGGTTGAGGTTGGCAGAAGGATAACCAAGCTTAATTAAAAAACCTTTTTTCACGTGTAGAATACAAACCGGTACCCGATGATTGATCCGTCTTTGTGTTTTCTCACTTCCGTAATTGGCAAAAGAGAAAGGATTTGCACCGGTCGCAGAGCTTTTCTATTCCACTGAAAAATTCATTGCACGCTCGTTTGGCACAAGTTCAGAAAGCTTCCATTTGCGAGATTTCCCACAAAAAGCAATCGGACTTGGGATCGCCGCCGTTTCGTTTGATGTTGTTCATACTCCCGAAATATTTTAAGTCTCTTCGCGGGAATAAATTAGCTGATGGCGTGTTATGTTTTATTAAGTAAGTCAACTTGGGCGGAATTAATGCGACGGTGTGAAGGGGGGTGATTTGACCAGCTTGTCTTTGAAGCCTGGCTACTGATTGACACCTCATTTCACCAAATTGGTTCGCCCCATAAATCTTATCAGATCTATTGATGGGACCACTTCAATTTATCACTCGCTGCACCAAAACAAAAAAAAAAGAGTCTCCGATTAGACATCCACTTCTAGTGATTAATAGATTTTGTTTGTTTATTTAGGTTTTTTGTTTGTTTCTCAGTCGAAGGCAGAGTTTCTTTGCCTCAGGATAACGTGCAGATTTTTATCCTATCATCTGGATATTCATTAGGGGCCGAGGAAGGTTCATATCAGGAAAACATAGGCGAAATTACTCACAGTACATTAGAAACCGGTGAATATCTATCACGCATGACGATATGCCAATGATATGGGAGCTGAATAATTAATTTGATGAATGTATTTTTTCTTCGACATGCCTAAACGGAGCTCCTATAGCAAAGCGATTAGTGTGATTAGCATTGATGATGTGGATGGCCTTGGGTGTACATCTAAATTTGACTACAACATATTCGGGAAAAAGAGGACAAATTAATAATGATTAATTATATCGACTGGTGATAGTCCGTGGTACTAAAACAATGTCTCCATTCTACTTTCCACCGATACATTATTGAGTAATGATAACTCTTCCACAAGATCTCAAGTCTTATGTAGTTTCTTCGCCATGTAATGGCCAATACAAGCATGTTTTTATTTTGTTTTTTAGTTTATTAGAAAACTTTTTGAGGTTTTTGACGTAGAATTGAAAATTCCGTTTGGTCGATTGGCACATGCAGAAATAGGAATAGGGACTGTACAGGTGAAGAAAGATATTGAAATTGCATTTGCCAACAGCTCCAAACATCGAGGTTTTTATCGACGCGAAGTCTGATAGTGAAACACAGTCAACTCTTCCTAACTCGATGTTCTGTATATTTTCCTTAAGGGGGTATTCTAGTGTAGAGACACGAATTTCGGACGTTTTTTCGAACTCCGTAAAAATAAAACAAAGAATATTTTTACTATCCATTATATCATTATTCGTTTATCTATCTTTCAACAATAAAACAAAAATAGGACGGAAAAAAAATATTCATAATTAGAATAGTTACATGCTGGTGAAGTGAGGGTGTTCAAAAAAAAGTTGTGCCATGGCGTACACGATTCCAGTCCTTCTGGTTATCTGAAACAAAAAAATCGAACAGATTCTGAATCAGTAAAGATGTCGCTATGGCATGAACCTCGGATAAGTCAAAAACATGGGTTTTAACAAAATGGCGGCCGTTTGAAAACAAAAATGCTGTTTAAAACGTTTTTTTTGCGTTTACCGATTTTTTAAAAATAGTAAAATTAAAAAGTTATAATTTTTTATTGGTTCATGCGATAGAGAGATGTATGCAGATTATTTTCATATAAATTTGACATAAATCGGTTCAGTAGAACTTGAGATATCGTGTACGCCAGTTAGACAAAAACTAGTTCCGAGAGAAACGCGTTTGAAGTTCATTGTGATGGCCGTAACAGGTTAGATACCACATCACTAAGATGGCTCTAACTAGGTAAATAATAGGATTTTCGATAAGTCCTTTCTAGAGTATATTCTTGAATGCCTAAACTACAGAAATATGGTAAAAAAAAAATTTCGATTTTTTCAGATTTCTAGACTAGAATACCCCCTTAACTCGATGGATTTCATCGCACCTTTGATTGATTTTACAAGCATTCTTCTCTCCATAACTCGATACCTACCTAACTCGATGGTCCCGATGGTTACTGTAACTTCGTCTGGAAGATAGAGTGTTAAGAATAAAAGGTGCAATTTTGGTCTTTTTTAAATTTTTGTTCTCAAATCCGAGGTAAAAAGATGAAAAAGATTCCCCTTGTTGGTTTTTGTACCATCAGGCAGTCTTCAGAAAACAAACTCAGCGCTGCGCTTGAGTTGATTTTCATCAGCGGGCGCTCAAAGAAAACTCTTATTCTATCTTGGTGCGAAGAGCACAAAATTCATAAGCACGACAGCGCAAAATGTACCCGGCGCAGAACTCAGATACTAAACATTTCCCGCGTAACTTTTGAAAAGGTCCTATGTAACAAAAGTAAACAAATCAAGTTAAGGGATGCACACTATTAGTTTTCAATCATTGAATGCATTACAAAAACAATCGTTCATGTATCTATCTTCTTCATCTTTTTATCGCCGATACAAAAAATATCTAATGTGCAGATTCGGATTTCAAGCACTCGGCCGTTACATCGGACGCCACTTTTCACCGACGCTCGGAACGTCCGAAGTAACAAAGCAGTCGAAACAACACGAAGTCGTACTTTGGTCGTTTTGAGTTTTTGTTTCTTACACGCGTTGTTAGCGATTTCAGTGCAATTCAACGAGTGATAACAACAATAATCTGTCTTTAGAACGAAACGCTGATATTTGGATTGCTGTTTAGTAGTTAGTTTTAGATTCTCATCGTGCAACGTAATATGTCCGCAAACGCGGCAGTCAAACCGTCCAATGTAACATTTTTCGTTCCTAGGCTTCAAATTTAAGCTCAAATCACGGAACAACAGTTACGATTGGTTTTCCAGAGTTATTCTTAACTGCTAGGGGTGAAAGTAGTGATAGAGATCGATACCTTTCAAGACAATTCGCGGATTAATGTTCGGGTCTTCAACTTAGTTTTTCTCGAGTTGACGAAAATGTTACATTGGACCTTTTCAAAAGTTACGCGAGATTTCTTCTCACTTGTGTGATGCGCGTCTCATTCTACATACACACACACATACACATCAAATTCTAGCGCCCGCTTTGTCTTCGTTCATTCTAAGCAAAGCATAAAAACAACAGCGCGTCCCCATACACACCGCCTCAACAGAGAAAGCAAAGCAGACAAACAAGATTCGAGCGCGGTTTAAAATTGGGCATAAAGGGTGTGTCACATCAAATTGCATCACGGAAAAAACGCTGTAGAAATTTAATTTTTAGGAATTATATCTTCAGCTTTCGCTTATAATCAGATAAGAGTGTATAGATCACGTTGGCCATGCTTCACTGTCAATTTTTCGTAAATTTGGAAAAATGTCGTCGAACGAAAAAGAGCGTCGTGAATTAATCCTGCGCACTCATTTCAAGAATCCGGAGTTGTCACATCGGGACATCGGTAAGATGCTGGGAATCGTCCAATCCACGGTCAGCAGAGTACTAAAACGATACTTCGAGAACCTAACCATCGACCGGAAGGTGAAGAACGGCAAAAATGGATGCTCCGTCAGTGAAAAAGATCACAAGCGCGTAGTTAAGCAGTTTAGACGTGATCCGAGAAGTTCGGTCCGGGATGTCGCCAATAAGCTGAATTTGTCAAGTTCATTCGTCCAGCGGACCAAGCAGCGGGAGGGCCTGCGTACATACAAGGTTCAGAAGGCTCCCAACCGCGACGAAAGGCAAAACATGGTGGGGAAGACGCGAGCCCGGAAGCTGTACACCGAAATGCTGACGAAGCCGCATTGCCTGGTTATGGACGACGAAACCTACGTCAAAGCGGACTTTCGTCAGCTGCCGGGCCTGTTGTTCTTCTCCGCAGAGGACAAATTCAGCGTTCCGGAGGAGATTCGCAAGCTGAAACTATCCAAGGTTGCCAAAAAGTACATGGTGTGGCAAGCGATCTGCTCTTGCAGAAAGCGTAGCGCCCCCTTCGTGATGACCGGCACGGTAAACGGGCAGGTTTACCTTAAGGAGTGCCTACAGAAGCGCTTACTACCACTATTGAAGCAGCACGAGGGCCCGATCATCTTCTGGCCGGATCTCGCTTCGTGCCACTATTCAAAGGACGTGTTGGAGTGGTACGAAGCCAATGGGGTCACCTTCGTGCCAAAGGAAATGAACCCGCCCAACGCGCCGGAGCTTCGCCCAATAGTGAAATATTGGGCGATTATGAAGCAGGCCCTCCGGAAGAACCCAAAAGTTGTCAAATCGGAGGCGGAATTCAAGAGAAAATGGATTTCTGTTTAAAAAAAACTACAACCTGACGTTGTACAGAACCTTATGGACGGGGTAAAGAGGAAGGTGCGAGCATACGGGCTTGGGCTCGAAGTATGAATAAAAAGAAAATGCCAAAAGTTGTTTAATAGTTTTTATTTTACTATCTAAAATTTTCAAAAGGATCGGTCTACTGGCGAATTTCTACAGCGTTTTTTCCGTGATGCAATTTGATGTGACACACCCTTTATACACCGGTGTAAGGATATGGTGCAGAAAGGATGTTCGAACTTTAAAGCGAACGGTGTTGAAACTAAACATTTAAACTTTGTTTCGGTGCGCGTTGATTCGTCCGGGCGCAGGTGTGCGCAAGGAATGAGAGTTCCACTGGGTACAAAACAAAAAGTTGCACATCAGCACCGCGTTGCTTTCCGAAGACTGCCGTCAGGCGGAGAATGTTTGTGTATTTTTAATTCACCTTTATGCGTTATTGTGTTATGCTTTTCCAAAGGTTAATAATGGTGGAAGTGGATTTAGTATATAATATCCTGTGATCACTGTTGCCACATTTTAATCTGTACCAGAGGGGTTAAAAATCTGTAATTAAATCTGAATTAAAATTTAAAAAAAAAATCGATATTGCGGCGTACAAGTCGTAATGTACCTTAATGTTGTTTTGTTCGATTGTAAAAAATTTCACACACGAAAAAATCTGTACCAATCTGTACAATTTGACGGAAATCTGTACTCTGTACCGTACAGATTCTGTACCAGAAATAACATTCAGAATGTGTACTTTTCCAAATAAATCTGTGCGTGTGGCAACACTGCCTGTGACTACATTATGTGTCAGCTGCGAAAAAGACTGATAGTTTCTTTTGATCTTTTAGAAGAAGAAAAAGTCACAGGAGAGTTGTGTCCAAGACACGACCGCATAGTTGACGTAGGATTCCGTTAGGCTATCTGTTGATTTTGGATATGTTAGAAGAATTACATCGTTCAACTCTTTGATAATGATTTGGTGGCCCTGAAAAGGACCATTTTGTGTGGTTGTTGGGTATTGTTTGTTCACTCCACCAGTGTTTACCGAGTGATAATGACAGTGAGTGATGATGACAGAAAGGTGGTAAACATTCGTTGGATGGTGCGTATCAGATAGAAGATGCCGAAGTGGAATGAGATATGATGAAAATCGAGATGCCTCTTGTGTTATGTATGGATGATATAGAGAAAAATAATATAAGATAATTATCAATACCAAACACAATTATAAATTATCACACCAGTTAGAACATGTTACTTTAACATAGAGAAAACATATTTGAAATGGAAAAGGTTATTTTCTTTTATAATTTTTACTTTCTGAGTGTTCATTTAATCTTTTATTCTACCCAATGCGAATTTTAATTGGACTAACAACTCTTAGTACTATATGTAGAGCATATGGGAAATCACTTTTTCGAATATTTATTTCTTCACTTTTCCAATTTTTTCGCCGTATGAACGTATGGTGAAAATGAACACAACAAAACAGACAGCTTAAACGGAACGGTCCGTTCTCGAGCTTGAACACACTTTGTTTTTATTTATGAAAATTGAAATGAATCGTTTCATAATTCAAGTCATTTTTAACACTACTGCTACCATATACAATTTTACACTTACACTTGTGCTAAATTTTTCTCAAAACATAATCGGTCATTGATATGAAATTTCACGAAGCAACCAACATTAAAGTTCAAAATTTAAATTTTATTTGCTAGAATTAATCATATCACTCACCTGACTTGCAATATAAAAATGCCCCCGACTTGCATATACAGGGTTTTCCAACTTTAAATTCCGAAAGTAAATTGAAATAAAACACACTTAGAATTCGAATTTCGATGAAACTTTTATTTCAAATTAATATTTTGGTTTATGCCATTATGCGTGAAATACAACATCATTCAAATGTCCACCTAGGGCTTCCTAGCACACCTTGATCCGGAACAGGTAATTTTCGATGACTTTTCGGCAGATATGGAGCGGTATCTCGGTCATAACTTCACGGATGTTGTCTTTCAAATGTTCAAGAGTTTGCGGAGAGTTGGCATAGACACGGTCTTTCGCATAACCCCACAAAAAAAAAGTCTATCGGGTTCAAATCGCATGATCGCAATTGGCATCACCAAAACGCGAAATTATGCGTCCCTCAAATATCGTTCGCAATATGGTCATGTTCGGTCGTGTTGTGTGGCACGTAGCGCCGTCCTGCTGAAACCACATGTCATCCGTATCGATATCTTCAATTTGTCGCAAAAAAAAAATCGGTTAACATGAGGCCATAGCGCTCACCATTCAATGTTACCGTCTCGCCGTCCTCATTTTCAAAGAAATACGGCCCGATGACTCCACCAGACCATAATGCGCACCAAACAGTGACTTTTGGCGGATGCAATGGCATCTCAACAATCACGTGTGGATTTTCTGAGCCTCATATACGGAAATTTTGGGTGTTCACATAGCCACCGAGCTCGAAATGTGCCTCATCGCTGAAGAAAATTTGATGCGAAAATTCAGAATTTTGCTGCTGTTGTTCGTTCACCCAACCGACGTATGCCCGACGCATTCCATTGTCACCACGCTCTAATTTTTGTACCAGTTGGACTTTATATGGATGTAGGTGCAAGTTCAAATGCAAAATTCGCCACAATGATGTGTTTGACAAGCTCAATTGCTGAGCACGCCGTGGAATCGAAATATTCGGGTCATCCTCCGCACTGGCAGCAACAGCAGTAATATTTTCGGTCGAACGTACATTACGATGATGCACAGGTTTCACAACATCCGCTACGGATCCAGCTTGTTCGAATTTACGCACTACATTAGCGATTGTGTGCTCTGTAGGCCGTCCATGACGACCAAAATCCGTCCGTAATGCTCGAAATTTGCCGGTTTTCCATCATTTTTATAGTATAATTTAACAAAATTAACACGTTGTGCGATGCTAAAACGATCCATATTGTAAAATGGAACTAACGATATGACGCTTTGGTTGACAGCTATGTCAAACGGTTGTCAGCGCTGGGCTGTATACTTTCGGAAGCCCGAAATGGAAAACCCTGTATTTTACGTATTTTATGTTTTACGAAACTTACTGAATTTTCCGGTAATGAAGAGACCTTATTTCAACTTTTTGCGAGGATCTGCGTACGCAAATCCTAAAAACCTCACCACAGGGCACATTATGGTGAGATTGGATTTTTCCAAACAACATATTGGTTGAAACACAGAAAGAAAAGGACGATGAGATTTTTTCATTCGAAAAAAGTGTAATCTCGATTGTCCTGACTGCTGCTGATTGCAGTTCCAGGATAGCAAGCTTATTTAAGGCACGTGTTGTATGAGATTCCATTAAAAAATGTTGGAACATTTTAATAGTGAACCAATTAACTACTGTTTCCATATTTTATTCGTAGAAAGTCTAAAAAATGCCTTACAGTAAAGATACATCTATCGTTCGAATGTCCATCATTTGGAATGGCTATATTTTGTTACTGTTCCATCGACATCGAAAAAATAATGTGTGTGCTTATACTGTGTGTGTATAGATTTAATTGTACCTTCTGTTCCTAGGAAGAAGAAGAATGTACGATAGAGGAATATATTGGCGGGTCAGAGACATAGAAATTAATAATTACCTATTGTTCTTTATTTAGTTATCAGTTGAATAATATTTTTTCCATTTAAGAAAAGGAAAAGGGCGACATTTTAAAATATTGAGCTGTATGTAATATTGTGATCTGTATGGCATAGAAATATTTAATTTGATTTCAAAAGCAAAATGACGAATATGACGGCAAATATCTGTCCTGAAGATGACGATGACAAAGCAGGCTATTGAAAGAATTTGCACTCCGAATCATTTGACCGTTTAGTCATGAGCACTATCTCGAATATTCCCTTTAAATTGTAATTAAGATGGCTCCCAGCCATTGGCTTGTTCGCCGCCAGGTCTTAAATATCTCCATCTCTCGCTTAATAGGTTATTTGATTACTATTAAATTAATTTTAATAATAACATCCGAAACCCCACAATTATCCCTGCGGATGCAGCACTCTACGAGACTCAATATCAGCATGCTTCGGTTCGGTATGCTTCTTTTGGTAGGGTTCGATCTCATCGACGCTGCCCCATTCCAGGCAGCTGCTGAAAACAAATCTGTGGGATACGGGAAACTACACATCCCGAAGGAGGATCATTTTTGATGATGGAGAGATGGCTCGTGGCAACTCGGACAATGAACAGCCTATTAGTATTTTCAGTTCATTACTTGTTTACTCAACCCATCCTAGCTGCCACTTTTGATTGTGTCTCTTATCATTCAATTCCACTGGATTGACGCAGTGGTATGAACGAAAATCACGCGCAATTAGCCACATAATATATCCTCAGTCCTCAGAGTTTTCTCGGTTGCCTCCCGAGTATTATATGAATTGTTTTATTAACATATATTTGTTTTTCGGAAGTTCGTTTCGTCAAGGGGTTGAACAGAACGCGTTTATAGAATAACACCATTGCTGTCAGTGAATCATGATTCAGCTTTTGCCTCAGTTCTAATGAACGCTCGTCTCTTCTAAACTTCTGTAAGGGTAGATTCCAAATCTGTGGTATAGATGTAATGAATTCAGCAAGTTATTTACAAATAAGTTACTTTATGTTCTTAGAATCGCTAGATTTTTTCTCTTTACGTTTTCGGGTAGCTATGAACCCGAAAACATAAAAAGAATAAATCGCATTTTTCGATTTTCCAGATTGAGGTTCCCCTCAATACTAGACGGTCTATAGAGGTGTAAATACGCACACTCTTCACAGATACAGACAGAATTGAAGCAAAACTTCAAAGCTGTAATTTTAATTCATTTTAAAAGCCGTTTTAAACATATATAAATTCATTATATTTTAAATTGCAAATTTAGGATTGATTGCGAGTACAAATTCATTCATCCTCCTACGTTCAGAGGGGCACCCGGTCGCACATTTATCTGATGCTGTCCCTACAAGCTCAGTACCAGCAAGTACCATATAATTCTGTTTCTCGTGTATCGATTGCATGTTTTCAAACTCTGCTATACAAGGAACAGAATCACCATGTGAACAATCCTTTCCAACGTTACGCCCGCCGTTTCCGGGAACTGTACGCGTACACAGATCTTTCTCTCTCTCTTTATAAGCATCTACCCCATCAGAAGACGAACAGAATGAATTATTAGATGCGAAATGAAAAGTGGCTTCGGGACGATGGTAAAGCTAGTCTTGTTTTCTGTTGCATTTCATCCCGAGAGAGAAACGAATTCGGGTGGGATTCTGGGTTTTTGATTGCTTTGGCACTATATGGGCACATGTTTGCGATCAATGACACTCATATTTCGGTAAGTTCGTTGGAAGGTCTTCGTATCCTGTTATGGTCGCGTGGGAGACACGAAATATTGCTTAGTGTTGGTCACTTAGATTGTTAGTGGTATGCCGTAGGTCAAAATATTTTTGGGGTTTGGCTTTGTTGAGGTTTGAATATCAGGACGAGAATTTTTTACTATTTCATTATGCTAAATGATAATCTACTCATATGGAGTCGTTTCTGATGCTCCGTGCAATTCTTACATATGAGATGGGCCATAGTAACGTCCTTTTTTCGAATAATTTTTTCTTAGAAGTGGCATCGTCAGGTAGCCTTGTTAGTCGTTATGGAGCAGTTCACGAAGCAACAAAGTGCTCTTTGTATTTAAGCTTTTTCGTGAAAGTGGCTCTTGTCTTCTGTAAGTGATGATCGTTTTCTTCGTTTCAATCGAGTCCTTCGAGTTTTCAGAATACACACACCTAATTACACATTTTAATTCTCAATGTTTTTGTAAATTCAAAGTCAAAAACAGACGAGTTACGGTGGAATCGAACGACTTTGAAGTTCGTTTTCTTGATTTTCCATTTTAATGATTTCCTAGAATTGGCGGGTGTGAACAAAAAAAAAACAAAATAAATGGACCTTTTGGAATAAATAATATCGTTTCCACACGAATTCGAATGCGTCAGTCGATAAAGTCTGTTCCATTTGGAATTTGGCCGCACAAAATCTCCAGTTTATCCATGAAATAATACAAGATCGTAGAAAATATATTTTTGAAGATTTTTTATTAGATTTTAAAGAAAAAATACAAGAAAAATTATACTTTTTGAAGATGAAGAATTAGAGACAATACTCGATCAAGATCAAGAACGCAAGCAGAACTTGCAGTATTATTGGGAGCCGGGCTTGGAAATATTGAGTTTGTTAAGTAAGATTTTATCAGTATGACGCGTTTATTCCACTTGTCTTCTGTCATTCATTCGACTGTTCATTTTCAATATCCCGATAAGTGTATGATTTTCTCATTGAGACAGCGCCTTGCTTATTCAGTTATTTCTGAAATTACTCCGAAATGGCAACGCAAATTGGTGTTTCAAGCAGAAATGCCAACAAAAGAGCAAGATCTGCTCGCACATTCACAAAAATTGCTAAGGATTACATAAGCTTGGAAGGCGAAGAAGCATTCCGCAAAATCGATCCGACTAGCGAATGCATTCTTTGTTTTTGTTATTCGGGTTTAAGAGCGGTTTGGAAAATAGCGGATTGAAACTTTGGTTCATTGATTCCAGCTCGTTGTCGTCTACGATGACCCTTGGTGGAAGGTCATCATATATTTTGTTTTGGGCACATTTTTTTTATCTCATTTATTTATTTGTTAGGCTCATTAGCATTTTAGCTGTAACAGAGCCGGGTTTCAATCGTGTACATGTACATATGTTTATGTTTCTATAAATTGTAAATTACACAGAAGTTAGTAGTAGCCATTTAGGCGTAAGGGTATTCTTTCTGTTCATCCATTGTTCAGCAGACCGGACAGCGGAGACAGTTGATATTGATCATTGTTGAGTTATTTATAGAACAGCAGCCCGATGTGTCTTGCAGAGCAGAGCAGTTGTATGGATGAATCGATCTTATTTCGACCGTGGATCGATTTCCATCGCTGATGATGGTTGCGTGGACGTAGTTATTCTATAACAACATAAAGATGGTCAATTGAGGGCCCTGAGTTTGAACTCACGATCGATCGCTTGGTAAGCGAACGCGTAACCAAGTGGCTACTAAGACCCCCTTTTTGGGCACATTAATGGACTTATTTCGGAAGCCAAAGAAAAAAACCGCAAAAGATAATCTAATGGACCAAATTTGTCTCAAATCCTACGTTTATTATGCTTTCTACAAAAATGCTTCGAAAATGTCTCCTGGCTGACCTTACGGTAGCTGGCGGGATCTTTAGCCATGATCAGCTGCTTCACCGTTTTGAACACGAAATTATTAGAGTAGATCCAAAAATTAGCTATCGTTTGCAGCTGGATGACGTTGGGAGGGTTGGCAGTGACTGCCAGAAAAATGAAGCATACATTTCTGCATAATTCAAGAAGAACTAATCAAGCAAACGGGACCAAATTTGGCATGTGGAGGTTTTAGGGGTTGTTGAACTTCGATCAACAGGACTGAAGATTTCCGAAATAATATCCTCCGGCACGATCCGATTTTATATGGAGATATAATTTACCTATAAGTTAATTCATATTATAGTGATTTCGTTTATATATTAATTCAATCGCTTACGTTTAGTTTCCTTTTCAATTCTTCTAGTCCTTTGATTTCTGCTTCAACTAACTGCCCAACTAGCGTGTAGTCCGTAACCTATATCATTAAGATTCAGCTTTTTATTATTTTATTTTATTTTGCTGTAGGTTTTAGAATTGGACTCACCACTAGTATTAAGTAGAATAATAGAAATTTTAATTATATACTATATATACTAAGTAGAATAATATAATTTTTAACTATATAAGAAACGATCCTGTGATTCCAACTGTGATAATAGTTTTAATAGGCACTAACAAAAGACTCCTTCAACACGCAATGGTTTGTCTACTCCTTTATTCGGCTGTCATCGTTGCTTCCGCTTTGCTGTCAATTGTTTCATCGTTGACGCTAGGTGCAATACCTTTGACGGTAGGTGCGTATACAACATCCTCCCCCCAGGTGAGCTTAGTGACTCACTACTCGTCGCGCCGAACGTCCAGAATAGCCAACTTAGTTACTGGCCGCTCATACACGCCATTGATGGTGCGTACAACTGCTGATCGGATACGGCCGTCTCTACCCGCGCAAGTTCCTATGACCCTTCCTTTCGGCCAACAATCACGCGGAAGCTTCGGGTCGACTATGACGACGACATCATCAATAGCTATTGGTCTGGCATCGGAGAACCACTTGGTTCGTTTAGTGATTTCGGGTAAGTATTCCGATAACCATCGCCGCCAAAATTGGTTAGCAAGGATCTGTGACATTCGCCAGTCCTGCTTCAGGGCAGCGCCACTGTCGTCGGGAATCGTCAAGGGCTTAGAACCGTTGGATGAAACGAGCAGCAATTCGTTCGGAGTGAGAGCTGGAGCAGAAATATCGTCGATGGGAACGTGCGTCAGAGGACAGTAGTATTGACAGTATTTTCGATCTCTGTCAACATGTTGCGCAAAACCTCATCAGACGGCTTTCGGGATACTTGGATAGCCATCAAGTTCTTCTTCACTGTTCTGATGAGTCTTTCCCAGCAGCCGCCCATATGCGGGGACGCTGGCGGTATAAATACCCACGAGGTGTTGCTGGTCACGAACTCTTTCATCAACTCGTTCTGATTCAGTGCTGCATACGCTGTCTCCAGTTCTCGGTTTGCTCCGACGAAGTTGGTCCCACGGTCACTGTAGATGGTGCTGGGCACCCCACGTCGAGAAATAAAATTACGCAATCCCATTACGCACGAACTTGCAGTAAGGGAGTGCACCACTTCGATGTGTATCGCTCGAACTGTAAGACAGGTAATCAACATACCCCATCTTTTCTCCACTCTTCTGCCGACAGAGACTTCGATTGGTCCGAAGTAGTCGACTCCTACGAAAGTAAATGGTCGCGAAAATGCGGCAAGTCGAACCGGTGGTAGGTCGGCCATTACTGGTGGCTGTGGAACCTGCTTCTCGTTTTTGCATCGTTGACAACCCCTGCGGACACTTGCGTAGTCGCGGGATCCTGTACTTCTGACGTATCTCGTTCATAACAGCCTCGTGATTTTGGTGGTGGAGTTTTTCGTGGTAGTGCTTAATGATCAAATCGGTAACGTGATGACCACGAGGGAGGACGATAGGATTTTTGGCATCTTCGGAAATGTAAGTGCAAAACCGTGTTCTCCCGCGCATTCTGATCAGTCTGTTGTCGTCCAAAAACGGTGTCAATTGGTACAATTTACTGTCCTTAGGAACCGTGCCAAATGAGGCTTTCATATCTTTTTTGGCCGCTCGGAGGATTGCGTATTCGGCTGGGTATGATTCCTGCTGTGCACAACGAAGAAGATATCTCTCGGCTCGTTGGAGTTCCAGCATAGTCAGTGGTTGGGTGTAAATCGGATGTTTCTGGTTTTTACGTCGACAGTTCTCGGGGAAACGATGAACAAGTGCGACTACATTGATGAGCCGCTTCCATTTTGAAAAGTTAGACGCGGAGATCAGTTGAATTGGTGCAGTATAATGGATAAACAAATTAGGACGAAGCTCTGTGTTGGTCGATTTACCTCTCGACACAAATTGCGGCCATTCTGAATCGTGTCCCCATAGAAAGTCAGGAGCCTGGAACCATCTACCTTCGGGGGATAAATCGGGACGACCATCCCACTTCGTGGCATCATCTGCTACATTCTGCTTGGTGGGCACCCAGTGCCACTCGTTGGTTTCAGTGATGTCCAGGATGTCACTCACGCGGGCCGCAACGAACTGCGTGTATCTTCGATGGTCGGAATTAATCCAGCAAATTACGTCCCACGAGTCGGACCAGAAAAAACGTTCGGAGATGTGTACGGAAAGCGTCTCGATTATCGTTTGAGCCAGTTTCGAACCGATGACAGCCGCAAGTAGTTCGAGCTTGGGGATGGACAAGAACTTTAACGGGGCCACTCGGGTTTTAGCTGATACTAAAGCACATTCTATGACGCCGTCTCGAACGAAGCGAAGATATGTAGCTGCGGCGTATCCATTTTCGCTGGCGTCCACGAAAGTGTGGAGCTGTACGACATGTCCATCGCCGAGTGTGGTGCGAATCCGATAACAGCGAGGAACTCGGACATTTTCCACCTCTGGCAGAACATTCAGCCACAACCGCCATTTTTCGTAGGACACGTCGTCAATTCGTTCATCCCACATCACTCCGGAGCGCCAAATTTCCTGTAGAAGCACCTTAAGAAACATGAGGAAATGTGCGATAAGCCCGAGAGGGTCGGATATAGTCATTAGTACTCGGAGCACCTCTCTTTTCGTAGGACATCGTTTGCCCTTCAACAGAGCTTGATCGTATCGGTTCCACCCGATTTTATACGCAAACGAATCCGATGTGGTGCACCACCACATCCCTAATACCTTCTCAGCAGCGACATCGGACGAAAGATCCAGATTCTTTTCCTGGACAGCCCCTTCTAGAAGTGCTTTTAATACCTGGTTTGAATTGCTGATCCAGTTGCGGATCTCAAACCCGCCTTGCGAGTGGATGTGCTTTACTTCCTGTGCCAGTTGAATAGCCTCGTTCTCTGACTCAACGCTTACCAGCATATCGTCGACGTAGTGTCGTTTTATGATTACGTCCGCAGCGGCAAATCGTTCTACATTGACGTTTTTATCGTACTGCGCACAGCTCGGTGAACAGCATGCTCCGAAGGTCATAACCTTCATTACGTACGTGTCGATATCTCCACCTGGATTGCGCCAAAAAAATCGTTGGCATTGCTAGTCGGCTTCCACAATTTCCACTTGGTGGAACATCTCCCTAATATCTCCTGTTAGATCGATACGGTTTTCACGGAACTGAAGCAAGATAGAGTACAGCGAGCACAATTGATCCGGACCTTTCAAGAGCGCGGAATTTAACGACTTTCCGTAGGGTGAGGCCGCGGCGTCCCAAACGATCCTGATCTTCTCGGGTTTGTTTGGGTTTGTAACCGGACAGACTGGCAGGTACCAGACCCTGGAAAATGTTCGAGATAGTTCCTGTGGTAAAATTTTTCGGATATATCCTTTCTGAAGATATTCGTTGATTTTGCAGTTAAGAGTTTCCGCTAAGACCGAGTCTTTCTGCATACGTTTTTCCATGGAGTAAAACCGACGGAGAGCCATCTCTCGACTATCAGGCAAACGAATATCGTCGTAGCGCCAGAGTAAGCCCGATTCGTAACGACCGTTTTTGAGCTTGGTAAGGGTTTTTAGAAGTGTTTGTGTTCGACGTTCCTCTGAAGATAGTGGGATGTTGTCTGGCTTTACGATTCCAAGACCCTCCAAAGCGAAAAATTTTTTCATTGCAACATGTAAGTCTTCATCCGAACCCGGGGAGTGAAAAGCGCATTGCACAACATTCTGTGATTCATTTGAGCTTCCACCGAAAACGGTCCATCCTAAGCGTGTTTTTGCTGCTACCGATTCGTTCATCAAACCTTCTTTGTATTTTAAAATCAAACCGAGATGGGCATGCTTCACGCCGATAAGAAGACGCGGTTGAGCGTTTTGATAGGAATCGACTGGCAAGCGTCGAAGATGCGGGTAGAGGTCAGCTAATTCCTTCATGTTGAGTGACTGACAAGGAAGCAGCAGCTCCTTCACCGTTCTCACGTTGTGGAGACGGAATTCTTCGTTGCCTTTCTGAATCCCGGTTATTCCCAGGCTTACGATTTGAGAGGTACCCTCGAAGCGCTCATTACCGCCTGTCCAACGTAGACTCAGTGGACTAACCTCTCCTCCAAGTTGAAGTGCATCGGCTAGTTCTTGGTCGAGAAGTGTCAATTCAGAACCGTCATCAAAGAAGGCAAATGTCTTTAATGTTCTACTGGGACCGCGAAGAATCACGGGAATATAGCGGAATAGTGCATCGCCTGACATTGAACGATGAGTATTACATCCGTATGATTGACTTGTACCTGGTTGCTGAATTGCAGTAGCACTCTGTGACGGTGTGGCTTGCTGTACTGGCTGCCACGTTTTTAGCTCATTGTGCAACATCTCGTGATGTAATAGAGTACATCCATTTCTACCGCAGGGTTTTGATTTGCATTTTCCATTATGCTGGCGGAGGCACTTGCGGCATAAATGAAACTCCCTTACAGCGGCCCACCTTGCGTCTCGGGAAAGCTCCTGAAATCTCTTGCATCTGTCTGCCGTCTTGCAGCCCCCTTTACATACAGGACATTCGTTTATCGGCACGTGTGGCATCTTCACAGAGGAGTGATAACTAGAAGATATTGCTGTAGAGGGTCCGTCTGGAGATTCAGTATGTGCGTTGAGAAAGACGTTTCCTTTTCTGAAACCATGGCTTTCGTTTCTAATTTTATTTGGTTCAAAGGATATTGGAGTTGTCACGGTACTAGCCGCTTCGGCTAGAGAATACAACTAGTTTCCGAAAGTCCCCAAGTTGACCCTGGATATCAATTGACGATAGTAGCCCCAATCCAACTTAATTGATGGAGGAAGTTTACCTACCAATTGTTGTAGGAGTGCAACGTTGTAAAGGTGGTCTTCTAGCCCACAAGCATCCACGGTGGCACAGAAGTTTTGGACACTTACTGCGAAGTCGACAATGGTTCCTCAGGGATGGTAAAGCATTGATCTTGGCCATTAACGAATGTATAATGGCCTCCGGTTGGCCAAACAGCATTTTGAGGGTGGCAATTATGCCCGGGACGTTTGATGGATGCATCAGTCGACTTTTGACCGCTTCGTAGGCTCTGCCTTTTAAGCACTTTTGCAGTCTGACTACGTTTTCAGCATGAGTGAAACCGCACATCTCCGTAGTACTATTGAAAGTTGATAGAAAAATTGGCCAGTCATCGGGACAGCCAGAGAATAGAGGCAAATCTTTCGGGATGGCTTGGCGAGCAGCTAGATGTTCCTTCGAAAGCACCTCACGTGTTTGTACTATGGGAGTAAGCGATGCGGAGGGACCGAGATTTACTGGAACGCGCCTACCTTCGAGTTGGTTGACAACGGTAGGATGCGATGGCATGCCGTCGAAGTTCACGGGAGCGTGTCTATCTTCGGAGGGATTGATAACATGGCTATGGTGAGGGGGAATATCCGCGATCGGATCTAGATGACTGGGATGATCAGTTTGAATTACGGAACTGCGCCTATATTGATCCATAGGTCTCGAATCAATTCTCTCCTAATTTTGTGATAAACATTCCCTGGATCGCAGCGTCTCTCGTGTCAGTCGTATGGATCGGTTCTCGTTGTTTTCATTGACTACTTGGCTTTGGTTGCACGTCGAATGTTGCTGAGGATTGAATACGTTGCTCATCGCTCCCTCCTGCTGTACACGGTTTACGTCGCAGACCCAACTTCCCACACAACTCATGCCTCCGTGGTGGCTTCCTTCAAACGGCTGAGTCCTCTGTCGTAATAAATTATATTTTTTGTCCACGTACGAACGCCTCTTTGAAGTTTCCATTTGATCAAGAGCACGTTCCTCTTCTAGCTTCAGAAGCTCCAACTTTACTAGATCATTATTCGTCGAAGCATGAGCAGCAGCCGGTGATACCCTCCGTGGTTGCTCCGAAACTGCCTTTCTGCTATACTGCTTGCTGGCTTTGGCCTCTTTCAGTAACATCGTCTTGAACGGCAAGATCTCATCAGTTTGCTTGAGCGATGGAATTGCTGTAAACAATTGATTCGGGGCGATCGCAGGTTTCTGCTTGCTGCAACCTGCTTCACTTTTGGCTAGCGTAGAGTTTTTGGCGGGATTCGAACTTTGTTGCTGGAGCCCTTTTGTGGCAACACAGTTGGGACAGACCCAGCTTTGGTGTTCTATATCCGCAGTTACGTCCACGCACGCGAAGTGATGCCATTTGTCACACTGGTCGCATTGAACCATATCGTCCGTATCGGCTCCTCCACACGTTTTGCAAGACCGACCGGGGATGGTTCCATCTTGTTTCGGCGTCGAATCCTTCATTACTACCACTGGGTTTTTTGACGGGACATTTTCCGATCGCGCTGTTGGTTTGGTACGACCCGGCATTGTGACGGCAGTCGATCAGTCAGTTGGTTAAACGTAAATTATATGATGTTGAACTTCGATCAACAGGACTGAAGATTTCCGAAATAATATCCTCCGGGACGGAAATAAAATTTACACGATCCGATTTTATATGGAGATATAATTTACCTATAAGTTAATTCATATTATAGTGATTTCGTTTATATATTAATTCAATCGCTTACGTTTAGTTTCCTTTTCAATTCTTCTAGTCCTTTGATTTCTGCTTCAACTAACTGCCCAACTAGCGTGTAGTCCGTAACCTATATCATTAAGATTCAGCTTTTTATTATTTTATTTTATTTTGCTGTAGGTTTTAGAATTGGACTCACCACTAGTATTAAGTAGAATAATAGAAATTTTAATTATATACTATATATACTAAGTAGAATAATATAATTTTTAACTATATAAGAAACGATCCTGTGATTCCAACTGTGATAATAGTTTGTCTACTCCTTTATTCGGCTGTCATCGTTGCTTCCGCTTTGCTGTCAATTGTTTCATCGTTGACGCTAGGTGCAATACCTTTGACGGTAGGTGCGTATACAACAAGGGGTCATGAAACATTTCTAAGGTGGTACAACGCTCCTCCTGCCTTTCTAAGGGGGGCTGCTCTAGATTAGCTTTGACAGCTACTTCTTCAACCGTTGACTTGTTGTCCTATTACTGTTTTGTTCCCTATTACTAGTGTAACTATAAACTCCTTAGGGGTTTAGCACGAGTTGGCGACGTGAGCAGAATTTATCATTGAATTGTGACTTCTGTCTGCGTATCATGGTGGATATTTCTGAATCCTACTCAAACACAATGGGTTTAGTCCATGGACCATGGTTAATGGGTATGGAAGCACATAATATTACCATCAGTCATTTTTGTCTGATTCACATTCGTTTCACATCATGGAGATCGTCTTTCTCTACACCTTTCTACACACCAATTATGACTGTTCGTTTTTAAATCCTTATTCGACACTTTCATCTTCCAGTTTTCTATAATGTTCCATTCTTAATGAATCTTCTTCGTGTTACTGTGATCCACCGATCGGGGCGACTACTATAGAAGAAAGTATAACAAATGTTAATATAATATAATCCGAACTGACTTCTACGAATCGAAATGCTACCTTCATTTTCAAAATTACCGATTTTCCATCGTCTCTGTCAAAACTGCTTTCATTTAATGCATCCTCATCTTAGCCGTAAACATCACCGATCGAGTCGAAAAAATGCCGTTGTTATGAGAATAATCAGCAGCAACAACCGAAATGAGATGAAGAGTGATCATCAACACCAACATTCAACACCACCATCATTCAATTTATCATCCTCATCTTATTTGTAGATATCATAGGCTGAGTAAGACTCGTTGCTCAAACGCTTCGAGTTCGCTCTATTCATGTCATTTCTCAATAGCTGGTGTTTCCAGCTGTATGTGTTCCCCAGGATGGTGTTCGCCATTCGTAGTTTTTTCCAGCACATGAAATATTAGCCGCAACAGCAACAACTGAAATGAGGTGGAGGTGAATTTTTGTGGTTCAAAAGTAATGTTAATAAAGACTTTCTGTACGAGCAAGTAATTTGACTTAGGCTTGATTATCTTGCTCGCTGAAAGAAAAATATCTTAGCATAACTTACAACATGGAACATAGTTGTAATTGTAACAGAAGATACTATTTGCGACTGTTTCTTCAAACAGCTAATACGTACTCGCCTTGTTATTTTGAGTGACAGTTCAGCGAAAGGGTGAAAAGGAAATCTATGCAGTGATACCATTTCACTCAGTACAAGGAATTATAGCTTAAACGATAGGCGGTGCTGCTTGAAGGGGACATGGCGGGGATACATTCCAGCACTTTTGTAGCACTTTCCGTCGCTCGGCCGACACTGTGCTTATAACCGCTCGAAAATATAGGAAACTGGGTTTCCAAATGTTTCCGAAGTTCTCGCATCTAAAGTAAGGGTGGCGTAACTCACAAATATAAAGCAGTGACGCTAAAATTCGATGGAAATATCAAATAGCCGCTTTGTTGACATAGGGCTATAAATTTATTTTATTTAATTCGCTCGTTTATCGCTTCGGATGTTAATTTAGATTGCATCGAAATAAAAAAAAGTACCTTTTTATTAAAAAGTTTTGGTGGGCCTCAAATGAGCCATGGGCCATGGTAAATCCATGATTATTTTTCCCTCACGATAATAAAACACTGACTATGTATCGCAAGCGTTATTCTTTTTCTTGGTTTGTTTGGCTATAACAATTATCGTGGTGGTTTTTTTTCCAGTTGATCATTGCCAATTATATGTTTGTTCCCTTATTCCACATTTAGAATCATTGGGTTAAATGTAACCATTCCCAACTACATTAAGCAACGCATAAAAACAACAATGTGTGTGAGTGATGTTTTGCTTTGGCCATATCAATTAGTTGTTATGTTTCCAGTATCCATACACACGTAGCAGTGTCTATTCTCTGCATTTTCAATTCCAGGCACCGACTGACATATGACTGATTTGCAGTGGCATATTAAAATAATCTCTCGCAGATGTACTAGTTGTTAGGTATTGACGGTGCTTCTCTGCATTCCAATGGACAGAAAAAATGCATGTAAAATATAATACTTCCAATTTTCATCAAGTTAAACCTTGTCTAGAGGATTGAAAACATCAAGAGAATTTCGATTGATATGCAATCATCAGTTCTGTCCGAAGCACAAACAGTTATTAATGTTACCGTTCCATAGAAACCTGACCTGTTTTCTGATTTGTCACTATTTTTGAAAGACGAAGTTCTACGTCAAAAAGAATTCAAAACGGGTGATTGATGGTGTGATAATAATGAATAACACAATATTTTCGCGAGGAATGGTTTCACTTCACCCACGAATTTCCACAAATTTTCTGGGACTAATAGCAAACCAAAATACAATCAGCATATCTAACTCACAAAGAGTGAAACGAAGCTTCCCAAGGCTATGACCATTTTTCTTCGAATCAAAATCGGTGGTGGCTAGGCGGCAGGAGAGCTGTGATTCTGCGGAATTTCCAATATCCGCCAACACGACGGATCCATCTAAACATAATCACTTCATTACCATAGAGCCTTTTTTCGGAGAGGTCACCATCCGCTCCGCTAGAAGAGCTGTGGCTTCACGAGATGTGTATGTCTCCCAAAGTTGTTTTCCGGTTGCGAACATCGATGCACGGAATGGAGAAGGCAATAGCCATCCGAAGCAGAGAGACGGATATTGCATTTTCTCTGTTGGTTTATTTTAAAATTAATTCTATCAAGCGTCGACTAAAACAGTTGGGGGTGTTTCTATGTTCGATGTTATCCTTCCTCACAAAATTATCTACTGGCCATGTGAGTGGAATTTTCTTGGAGCAACCGAAAATAAATGGTGAGCCATAGCACAGCACGTCAGCTGTCCAGTTGTGGGACTTTCAATAAAATATGAATTCATTTCGTATTGACCGCAACGGGAAAATGCGATTATACGTGGGAACGGGAATGTTCCACGCTCGATGATGGAAATTCTCCTGATCCTGTGAATTGAGAAATGGGATGCGGTATATCGGCATTGAGGAAATGTCAAACGGAAATTTTAAATTTATTTTGTACACAATCAATTTATTGCACTTTAGTTGAAATGATAAATTGTTTCTGATACGGTGGATTAATGATGTACAGAGCTCTCGCAGTTGCATATCATATATTTTCGTCAGCTTACGATGCAGCATTTGTGATTGATGCAACCCATCCTATTGCTATTTTTTGTGTGAAAAATCCAGCTGAAATATTGTCAATAACCCGCTTTCCTGACAAGCAAAGGCTCATTATTACCCACTTGTGTTGAAGCAAATGCGACTCAAGTGTAACCTATTTCCCATATTGCAATCAAATTGGCTAGATGATTTGATGTTTATTTTTCCTGTTTTCGTAACATTGCAAAAGTGTACACACACGGGATAACGTTGAATCGTTGCGTGCAGAAGAACGCTGCTGCAAGTGAACTGTGCAAACGGAAGGGAATCAATAACAGAATTAATATTTTTGAGGAAATCTCGTCCAGCATCACATCCGAGTGGGTCGCACATCGTACTACGTGGTATACCATTCCATTGCCAACCATTGCCGGTATGTAGACGATTCTATCCAGTATTGACAATAGGGAGGAAATTCTGAATTAGTGCATATTCTGTTTTACTTGTATGCACTGGCGTTGTTGGTTGAAGGAAAGTGAGTGTAATCAGCTGCCGTCTGAAATATTTTATGAAATATGTGCAAAGTTTGGTATCAAAGTTGGTAGTTTATGACTTGGAGTCATGAAACAAATCTTCTTCATATGGAAAGTTGAATATTTAAATTTGTTTTTTTCTTATTTTGCAGAAAACGACGAGTATTACGCCTCGGTAGTGATGAGAGATCACGGTGCAGCTCAGGATGGAATCCATTTTAACAGACTGAAATACTCCGACCCTGAGACGCTTATGCGTCATCTCTATTACAGTTGCTTCAAACGGAACTCGAACAAATCGCTAGAGCAAGGTACGTATTTTACAAATGGTTTATTTAGATAAATTGTTGAAAGAACATGTCACAGGAGGCTCATTGCTTTCCATTACTTTTACCATATTCCGCGAATCTCGTTGATGTTCACAGAGTTTTACACACAATTTTTTTTTTCGCTGTATTACTGTATTCATTATCCGTCGCTACACTCAAACTAGCGTTGCCAGAAAACATTTTGTTTTCGGCAGAAAAAAATGCTTTTTTTGTGTCCTGAAGTGTCAAGTGAGCAAAAAAAAAACATCTGTCTCGAATGCTTCAAAGTGTTTGTATGTATGTGAGCAGACATCTCTTTCTTTTGACATAGGACTATGTCTTTGATTTCTATATTGGGGGGTCACTCTACGAAAAATGTAACGATTTATTAAGAGTTCTCAAACGCATATTACTCAAAATGGTTATTGCGACATATGTTGTGTTATATATCATTAGACAGGAAATTTATCCAGAATTGTTTTTGCTTGAAACATAAACAGTGAATATAGTAAAAAAAAGCTAACAATTTGACGATTTAATTGGGTATGTTTTCTTTCGATTGCAATATCCACTCGTTCCTCCCCGACGCAACGAGCAATCTTTTTGCCTGAATTCGGGCGTTAGCTCATGATGTGGGTTGATGCATAAAATGAATTATTCTTCATTTATCGATAAAAGGCATTAATTTTATATTATATTGTATGTTGTCCAATCAATTTGTGCTCAATTCATGTTTTTATCGTGTAGGTCTCACTACTAATAATTTGTGTAATTGTGGTCCAGAATGTCATAATATCGAGTATGTTGTTTGGTTATGTGAAATGCAATAAATGAATTTCAATGGCTGCTGATTTAGAAGATCGAAAGGGTATACCCACGTAAATCAGATTATGATAGTTTAAGTAGTCGCGATTTTACAGGGCTATAAAGTTATTACAAACAATGTTCCGGACAACGTGGTAACGAAGGAGATAATGCTATTTATATCTATAATATATTTTTGTAGTCATAGATTGATTTGACTCAAGCTTATATTTATGTACGTCTTAACTTTTTTTTTTCTTTATTATAGTGACTTTCAACACATTTCGGCATTTCCATTTTTGGAAGAATGTCGGGAGTGAGAATTGAACTCGTGATCTCTGCGTGAGAGGTATGGATGTTACCACTACGCCAGATCGCCTCCCGAAACGTCTTAACTATTTAGACTTGTGTTTAAAAATGATACATGATGACTCTTTGTCTTCTTCTGCATGATTGAATAAACAGAAGGAAAGGGTAGTAATGGCTTTAATGGTATTTTTGTGTACATTTTTGAACAGAATGCGGTACCGAATTCTACCACGTTATGTCACCTAACCCGTTGAAAGGATACAAGTACATACAGGAAACTATTTTTCCAGAGCATCCATTTGATGTATGAAAAGAGATAAAAATACAGATTTTGAACAATGAAAAACTCAATTTAAATGCAATTACTACACACAATCACAGTCCTATGTCAAGATCCCGTCCGTGCCCCTAGGCTCAGACCCATCAATGCAAGGCTGCTTTACACCTAGGTAGTGCGGACTGAATCAAAACGGCTGTCAAAAAAGATCCAACAATCAGGAGTGTTATTTTTCTTATGATGATCAACACAATAAAAAAAAATTATTATCAAAGGCAAAATTAATTGAATTTATAAAATGAGCGAACTAAATTTTTCCTTCAATTGTTTAATTAACCACTGCATCTCTGAAAGAGCATCTCATATTGCAAGGTACAGAACCTGACAGAATATCAACAACCTCCAAAAACGAATACAACATTTTGATGTTTTGAATTTAGATATAGGATAGGATTTTGCATGGCTTTTTGATGCTTTCGGAATTCTACAACAAGATTCTACGATGTTGTCAGAATATGGATTAGGATATTCCCGAATGAAATCCGCGTAATTATGATCCGCTAGAATCATACTTGGCTGGGGTGCGAGATTTTCAAAAAGTTACCCTATAGAAAATGTTTACCACCTCTAAAAAATATCCTATGCCAAATATCAGCTCAATCGGACTTACGGGAGAGTGGCGCAGAACGGTTGAAGTTTGAGTTTTTTGAAAATCGAAAATCACCCAAGGGGGATTAAAGGAAATCGGGGTTTTCGAAAAAAAAAATGTGATGCCAAATGTCTTAAAATTGCATGAAACTAGTGTCATCTCGAAAAAATAATTTGTTATCAAAAATCGACACTCTGGGACTTTTTTTCGAGGTTTTGTTTCGGAGTACGAGACGAAAAATATGGTTTTGGGTACCAATAAAAATAATTATCTCGATTTTTCATTCAGAACTTGTTGCGAAATGTTGATTAGCACGATAATATACCCTAGGCAAAATATAAGCTCATTCGAACTTCATTTATTAGTGTTGCAGACGTTAAAATTTGAGTTTTTTGAAAACCGAAAAATCGCCGGAAATCGGGGTTTTGAAAAAATGTTTTTGATGCCAAATATCTTAAAATTGCATGACACATCGAGATTTACAGTTATCTAAAAATTTTTTTTTGTTAAAAATCGACTTTCCAGACGGAAAAACGACCAAGTGCAGAAAAACAATTTTTTTTCGGGATAACAGTAAATCTCGACGAGTAATGCAATTTGAACACATGAAGAACCAACAAATGTTTTTGAAAACCCCGATTTTCGGTGATCTTTCGTTTTTAAAAAAAAATCCAATTTTTACATCTGTGACACTAATAAATTAAGTTCGAATGAGATAATATTTTGCAAAGGGTATATTATCGTGCAAATCAACATTTTGCATCAAGTTCCGAATGAAAAATCGAGATAATTATTTTTATTGGTACCCAAAACCATTCGTTTCGTCTCGTATTCCGAAAAAAAACAAAGTCCCAGAGTGTCGATTTTTGACAAAAAAATTTTTTTCCGAGATGACACTAGATCTCGACATTTCATGCAATTTTAAAACATTTGGCATCAACTTTTTTTTTTCAAAAACCCCGAATTCCTTCACTCCCCCCTTGGGAGATTTTTCGATTTTCAAAAAAATCAAACTTTGACCGTTTTGCGCCACTCTCCCTTGAGTCCGATTGGGCTGATATTTGGCATAGGGTGTTTTTTGGATGTGGTGAAAATTGTCCCATCTGCGTGATGCTCGTTCAGGAACGGCAGCTGGATTTTATCGAAGTACTCTTCTCGATAGATTTGTTGGTTGATTGCCAGACCGCTCGGCTTAAACCAAGGCTTTGAAATGCCCCGGTCGGAAATGGCGATGTACAACATAACCTTTTTTTCAAACTTGTGCTTGAACTTGTATTTCACTTCAGGCGGTGTGGATGACTTGTCGCTGGAGTAGTAATTATCATTTCCTGGAATATGCGTTTTGTACAGCGGAAAATAGCTTTCGTCGTCCAGAACGAAAGACGTTCCGCGGAATTTTTTGGTCATCTACCGACACTGTGTTTTAACTGTCTCAATCTGCTCCTCCGTGTATTCCGGCGACCTCGTCTTCTTCCTGCAGACGATTCCTTTCATCTTGAGGGTCCGATGGATCAATACGTGGGAGCAGCCATATTTCCGACCGGCGTCACGCAGGCTGGTTGCGTTCTTGTTGTCAAACAGCTTCTTTAACGATGTCTTCCTCTGCTTCGTCATTATCGTCACCGGACGACCACTTCCGACCTTCCGCTCTACGTTCAGGGAACCCAGGATACGATATACCGTACTGACAGGTACATTTTCTTCCTTAAAATGTGCCACCGTGAACTTTTTTCCTTGCTGGAAATGCGT
Source organism: Toxorhynchites rutilus septentrionalis (assembly GCF_029784135.1). NCBI lineage: Eukaryota > Metazoa > Arthropoda > Insecta > Diptera > Culicidae > Toxorhynchites > Toxorhynchites rutilus. The sequence goes on along the minus strand of NC_073746.1, from coordinate 304,250,397 downwards.
TTCGTAGAACCGTACAATGCGTTCGCGGAGCACGTGCTGTTTCGACGCCATCTTTGCTTTGACTAAATTCAAACTAGCAAAACCAAACACGCCTACTGTTTCTAGGGAGCCCAAAGAGCAATTTTTTTGGAGAAAGAAAATTTTACGCTCTTTATTTGAGTTACTGAGAGGTATTGAAAAAAATCTCATTTTTTATTTAATACCCGTTATTTCCCTAGCTCGTTTACACTTTACTCACAGGTGTTTGGTGCAGTGTGTCTGGGCCCGCCGTTGACTCCTCTGGTCGCTGCTGCGGTTCCTGTCCTGGACGTCGTTCTGGATTTGGGTCTGCTGCTTACCGGAATATCCGGTGCGGTTGACTTCAGGTTATGTGGGTTCTGCTTTACGGGTTCATGGATTCTGCTTCACGAGTTTGTTGCGATCTCTATACCAGGATGTGGGTTCACTGCAGTATCCTACTCTGTTCTGTCCGGGTAGTATCCGGGTTCAATCCGGGAGCTCACCTGCTCGGTCGGATGCCAGCGCAACAGGAGCACGGACGACGACACAGATAAAATGATCTATCGTCACTAGATGATGTGGGTGGGTTTAGTTTCGCCTCACCATTTGTAGCGCTATTCGATGTTCGCGCAACTTCCTATAGATGGACGTTCTGTCCTTATAAATCCGTATTACAAAAACTTCCACTTTACAAGTTGAGGTTGAATAAAAACTCTTTTCGTGAGCGCGTCTGGTCTTGTTCCGGTGGCTCAAGCAAGTGCCCGAGTCAATCATGGCGAAACTTCGAGGAGCCCGCTGAGTCACATTCGGGTCGAGTCATCATGCATCTCGTACAGTCGTATCAACCGTTGCGATGAATATGTGTGTTGTATTGTGTTGTGTGGGCTGTGTATAACACCTAAGTTGGTGTTGTATGTATCTCTGCCTTATGCCGTCTTCCTAAGATCTAGATAACTTTTTTAAATTTATTTATTATTTTTATTTATTATATTTATGTTTTTTATCAATTTTATATATTTGTATATGTGTCCTGTCTAGCTATGGGTGTGTTCCACCGTTTTTGAATGAAAAATGCAATTTATTTATAACCGTGGGAGGAGACCAAGCCTCAAACAATCCGAGCAAACAGGTGACCTATCACAAGACATCAGAAAACAACTCGGAATCGTGCAGTCAACGGTGAGTCGTGTGATTAAACGTTACTACGAAACTCTGACCATCGAACGGAAGGAGAAATGCGGTTAGAATGGATGTCCTATTTGTGATCAGGATCACAAGCGTGTCGTGAAAGCGTTTGAGCGGAATCCCAATCCTTCGGTAAGGGATGTGGTCAAAATATTGAATCTGACCAGGTCTTTCGTTCAGAGAGTCAAGGACCGGGAGGGACTGTAAATAATGTACATAAAATAAATTGTAAATAAAAACAAAAAAAATATCTACAAAGAGCAGCTCGACGGCGCCAGTGGTTGTATGGTTAGCGTAACAGCCTCACAATCCGATCGGCCTGGGTTCAATCCCAGCTGGCGTCGTTGGGATTTTCTGAGGCGAAAAATCTCTGGTTACGTCTTCCTTCGGAGCGGAAGTAAAAGAAGTTGGCCCGGCTCATGAGTTGTTGAGTCTGATAGGTAGGAACAGGTGGAGTCGCCTCCCTGATGTCGGTGATTGGCACTAAAGTGGCGGAAATAGGCCGACGAAAAATAAGCGAAGATAAAAAAAAAAAAAAAAAAAAAAAAAAAAAGAGCAGCTCGATGTAAATTTTCGTCAGCAGATAATAAGGTTCTCATTGTTATCGATTTATTTTTTGGGACATTTTTCGTTACGTGAATACTCTACCATCACTTCTTTTCTAATCTATCGAATCAGCGGTGAAGTTTTCTCATTTTTACTCCAGAAATATTGACGAAAATAAAATACTAATCAAGTCGAGTAAGACGGACACTCCACCGACAAAATACAAACATTTAGTTTTGAAAACAATTTGATTATCTCCTCCTTCTTTTATTAAGAGTTGTCCACTAACTACGTTTGCGATTGCAACCAGATATCATGGACGAATCAGCAGAGGGATTTTTATAAACGTAATCCCAAATTGTCATTCCGAATACCTGTAGCTATTTTAGACATGAAAAATTGAAAAAAATTACAAGCACTTCTAGGTGATTTTAGTCTAGCCTTTTTATTAGATTTTTTTAGGACATATTTGAAGACATCCAAAACTTATCGAGTACATAAACTTGAATTTCCAGTTAGTGTCCATCTTTCCCACCCCAGGTGTCCACCTTCCCCGCCAAGTGTCCGTCTTTCTCGACTCAATCTTTTTTTTTTCAAAGATGCCGGACACATTAATTTTTTAAAATTTCTGCCTCAAAGATAAACTTTATTATGAAAAGAGACATAGACTATTGATTTGTGGTGAGATAGCTATATGTTTTTTGTGAATTTCAGGAAAAAAATCAACTTTTACTAAGAGTGTCCGTTAGGGTGGCAGCGAAAATGGTCATGTAAAATTTCAAAAACCGACCATATACATTTTGTTTATTGGCCCAAAAAAATTATCTGTGCAAAGTTTCAGCTCGATCGGACATGATTTAGGGGTGCCTCAAATCGCTCAAAATTTTGATTTTTTGATCCTCGAAAAACTCGAAAATAAAGGAAATTTAGAAAATCGTTTTTTTTTCGATGCCAAGTTACTTAAAAATGCATGAAACGTCGAGATCTGGTGTTATCACGAAAAAAAAATTTTTGGCCGAAAATCGACTTTTTGGGAAATCAAAACTTTGAGTGCTTTGAGGCACCCTTAAATCATGTCCGATTGAGCTGAAATTTTGCACAGGTCATTTTTTTGGACCAATAAACAAAATGTACATGGTCGGTTCTTTAAATTTGATAATTATTTTTTTCCATACTTTCATTGCCTCTCAGGTTATGTCCCAAAAGGTCGATTTTCGGCCAAAAATGCTTTATCTAGATGACACCAGATCTCGACGTTTCATGCATTTTTAAGACATTTGGTACCGAAAAACAGGAAGATTTTCGAGGATCAAAAAATCAAAACTTTGAGCGCTTTGAGGCACCCCTAAATCATGTCCGATCGAGCTGAAACTTTGCACAGATCTTTTTTTTGTCAATAAACAAAATGTACATGATCGGTTTTTGAAATTCGATGATGAAATTTTTCCCATACATCCATTGCCACCCTAGTGTCCGTCTTTACCACCCTTCCCCTACATGCTCCAAATCGTGACGAACGGTAAAATACGGTGGGCCCGGACACTGTACACCCAGATGCTGACGAAGCCTCATTGTCTCATCATGGATGGATAGATGATGAGACTTTCGCCAAGGCGTACTTCCGGCAGCTAAAGGGTGTGTCACATCAAATTGCATCACGGAAAAAACGCTGTAGAAATTTAATTTTTAGGAATTATATCTTCAGCTTTCGCTTATAATCAGATAACAGTGTATAGATCACGTTGGCCATGCTTCACTGTCAATTTTTCGTAAATTTGGAAAAATGTCGTCGAACGAAAAAGAGCGTCGTGAATTAATCCTGCGCACTCATTTCGAGAATCCGGAGTTGTCACATCGGGACATCGGTAAGATGCTGGGAATCGTCCAATCCACGGTCAGCAGTGTACTAAAACGATACTTCGAGAACCTAACCATCGACCGGAAGGTGAAGAACGGCAAAAATGGATGCTCCGTCAGTGAAAAAGATCACAAGCGCGTAGTTAAGCAGTTTAGACGTGATCCGAGAAGTTCGGTCCGGGATGTCGCCAATAAGCTGAATTTGTCAAGTTCATTCGTCCAGCGGACCAAGCAGCGGGAGGGCCTGCGTACATACAAGGTTCAGAAGGCTCCTAACCGCGACGAAAGGCAAAACATGGTGGGGAAGACGCGAGCCCGGAAGCTGTACACCGAAATGCTGACGAAGCCGCATTGCCTGGTAATGGACGACGAAACCTACGTCAAAGCGGACTTTCGTCAGCTGCCGGACCTGTTGTTCTTCTCCGCAGAGGACAAATTCAGCGTTCCGGAGGAGATTCGCAAGCAGAAACTATATATATATATATAAGTTTGCCAAAAAGTACATGGTGTGGCAAGCGATCTGCTCTTGCGGAAAGCGAAGCGCCCCCTTCGTGATGACCGGCACGGTAAACGGGCAGGTTTACCTTAAGGAGTGCCTACAGAAGCGCTTACTACCACTATTGAAGCAGCACGAGGGCCCGACCATCTTCTGGCCGGATCTCGCATCGTGCCACTATTCAAAGGACGTGTTGGAGTGGTACGAAGCCAACGGGGTCACCTTCGTGCCAAAGGAAATGAACCCGCCCAACGCGCCGGAGCTTCGCCCAATAGAGAAATATTGGGCGATTATGAAGCAGGCCCTCCGGAAGAACCCAAAAGTTTTCAAATCGGAGGCGGACTTCAAGAGAAAATGGATTTCTGTACAAAAAAGAAATACAACCTGACGTTGTACAGAATCTTATGGACGGGGTAAAGAGGAAGGTGCGAGCATACGGGCTTGGGCTCGAAGTATGAATAAAATGAAAATGCCAAAAGTTGTTTAATAGTTTTTATTTTACTGTCTAAAATTTTCAAAAGGAACGGTCTACTGGGCGAATTTCTACAGCGTTTTTTCCGTGATGCAATTTGATGTGACACACCCTTTACTGTTCTTCACCGCGCAGCACAAGTTTAATGTTCCGGAGGAACTAAGGAAGCATAAACTTTTAAAGTTTACCAATAAATACCTGATTTGGCAAGCGATCTGCTCATGTGGCAAACGGAGTGCGTCGTTCGTGACTAGCGGGACTGTAAATGGGCAGATCTATCTTAAGGAGTGTGTACAGAAGCGTCTGCTTCCTCTGTTGAAGCAACACGAGGGTCCTACGATCTTCTCGGATTTAACTTCGTGCCACTGTTCATAGGATTTTCTGGAGTGGTACGAAGCCAACGGGGTCACTTTCGTACCCAAGGACTATTAAGAAGTGGATACTACGGAAGAATCCCAAGGAGGTCAAATCTGAGGAAAAGATGATGAAAAAGTGGGTTTCCGTAAGGAGAAGAAGAAGAAGCTGCAGCCAGATGTTGTACAGAACCTTATGAGTGGAGTTAAGTGTGAGGTGCGAGCATACGATTATGGTATTGAAGTTGAATGAAATAAATATGCCAAAAGATTACTAATGGGTTAAATTTTTTTGTCTGAAAGTTTGAAAAGGATCGGTCAACTAGGTAATTATCTATAGCGTTTTTTTCTGTGATGGAATTTGATGTGGGACATCCTTTAGTCAACTGTGAAAAAATATTTTAGTTTTTCTATGTTAACTTTACCACAAACCAAAATAGAAGCGGGAGGTAGAAACAAAAAAAATATATATTGTCAAAAACAGAATATCTGAGAGATAATTAACTCACCGTATTGCGTTTGGGTAGCCCACAATAGAAATATTTTCTCTTAAGATGTGCTTACTTCACTGGATTATATCGAATCCCCCAAGTGAGTCCGGCTTTCGAAGTTCAACATTCAACTGTTAGTATATCATCTCAACCCCATGGTATTAGTCGGATGGCTTCATTTTCATCCCATAGTTCGAGAGAAGTTCAACAGAAAACTTTACATTGTCTGCTAGCGAAGCACGGCACTTTCGCATTCCATCGGGTAAAAGGGGCGCTACTAGCCTCCAGTGATTCTGAATAAAAATGAAAAGTATTTCTTTCGAAGAATCATCAGTACCCGATCCAATCAAAATGCGAGGAGAGATGAGAAAGTTTTTCTCGGAGACATCCATCTGAGAATGAATCGGTTCTGTTTGACTTTGACACATTTGAGCTTAACCTGATTCAATTGCAAGCCACCACCGATGGGTGGGTGGCTGTTTGAGGTCGGAAGCACATATATGTTAGAATGGTATTCTATCTTGGGAGTTTGTCAGTAGGACGAAAGTTATCCTCTGTTTGTCATCTCGCTCAGTATTTTCCAGTGCAAATGCCAGTGGTTGGCACCGTATTTTTCAACGACAGCAATTCCGTTGAGTGGATGGGAATTTGGAAAAACAAGATAAGATATATGACTTTAGGAAATTGTCCTTCTCGTTGCAACTTGAGATAAACACCCGTCGGCACCATTTTGATGAGCTGTACAATTAAAACAGCTTTACTGGCAAGATCTAATTAACTAGCGAAAACAACTCATCATTGTACACGAATCATTGGAGTCAGCACTGTTTTCAAATGTTACTATTTTGGTTTATTCTATCGGCGATTGGAATAGCCCTTCAGTGAACACAATTAACAAATTCATCAAAGTGCAATAATCATATTTAAACCGAAATTACGGTCGACTAAGTTCTTGCATATTAAGGCGTGACAATCCTATTTCCTGTATTGCAGTGGCCTCCGCGGATGAAAGCCGCAATCCGGATCAATATCAACAACAGCTGCAGCTGTTCTGCCCGCGACGTTTCGATGGATGGATATGCTGGGATCCACAGCCGGCCGGAACGGTTGCCGAAAACAATTGTCCAAACTTCGTCCTAGGATTCGATTCCCGCCGGATGGCATACAAGGTGTAAGTACAACATTTAACTCTAGAAAGCAATTGTTTTCCACCGAAATGCGTTGCCACCGCCCTTCAGCGTCGATATTTTCCATCGCACGCAGATGTCATGCCAATGGTTCCTGGTTTGCTCATCCCGAGTCGGGCAGGGAGTGGTCCAACTATACCAATTGCATCGATATGGACGATATGAAGGTAGGTTAGTTAAAGCATCATCATCATCCCGGATGATGTATTGCGTATATGTGAAGCTTTATTGGCCTCATTCGGTCCAGAATGTGTCGTTCCGACATTACCGCTGGAATTGAATTAGAATGGGTTTACAAGCAGTCCCACAAGCGGGCATCTGGGATTGAGCGGTGGAGTTGGGGCAAAGTTTAGTTTTGAAAATTTATCTTTCTGTTGTAGAGCGGAAATTGCTCGGCAGGATATGGCTCCGATGAAAATAATTATAAACTACTAACGAGTGGGTTGTGCTTGTTGTTTGTTTTCCATTATAGTGTTTGACTTTTGTTAATGTAGAACTCATAGTATTCCCTATCATTACGATGGAATCTAGTTTACATTAGGATATATGTGTTATTTCAATTTCAAACAGCTACCGGGTAATCTCGAAACAACAGATCCATTTTGAAATCATTTATCTCAATCAAATCTTTTATCTCTCGCAGATAATTTTGAAGTTATTATTATTATTGGGATAGTTACAAATACATGGAACTGATTTTCCCAGAAAATTAATGAAGCTGTAGGAAATTTATGGTTTCAGTTCCGAGGATTCATAATACGAAGAACGCAAACTAGTTTTCTTCTTTTGAGAACCGTACGGAACCATTATTCAACCTGTCAATTAATCTCACCGTTTTTTTCAACCTTTCGACGGTGCACAAAAAGTGCTATAAAAACGACAAGAAAATAATAGTGTTCCGTTGGAATAGAGTTAGTGGATGCAGTGGATTTTCCTTTCCGTTACCATTCATCTCCTGGAATTCGTTTAATTTTCACACTTCAATGTCAAAGTGTGAGAAATGATGCCCTTTCACTGCTTGGCTATAATTTAACAATTCAAATGTATTTTACATGAATTCTAACTAACGAAGCGACTCCATTTGAGCGATAATTGGGCACACCTCAGTGGGTGCATTGGCATCCTAATTGGTGTTCGGTACAATTGTGCAAATCAAACGTAACAATAGCGCTTTGGTTTTCGCTGCGTTCGACGAATTTTGGTTGCCCAGCATCCACCGCTCGCTATGGATAGTTCCATTCAGTTTAGAATCTATTTGATCTTGTATGTTTTGGTTTCACTTTTGTAGCTTTGATGTGCCTTTTTTGCGTTACCGTTAATTGAACCAATTGTACGATAATTATATTCGGCAAGTTGAATTGGATGATATTTTAAAATGTCAATTATTTCTGTATATTTATTTCCTTCTTCTTCGAACAACGCCAGCTGCGTCGTCTTGTGAATGATCTCTTCATCGGTGGCTACACCATCTCGTTCATCACGCTCGCCGTGTCCTTGTGCGTATTTTTCAGCTTTAGGTAAGTTTTCAATCGATCGCATACCTTATTCCAGATAGCATTCCGGCTAGAATTGTCAGACTCGTTATTGTTACACGCTTATTTGGTGCTTCGGCTGTGCGTCTGCTTCGCAGCATAACTTCAAGCGGAGCACCGATTCGATGGAAAAACTTGTTACGAGGCGCGAATCATTTCAGCTTTTTGTTCTCTGCTTCAACGGAAAAGCTACGGAACACTGAATACCTCTCGTTCAACATATGAAGATAAAGTTTCATTTATTACAATTTGCGAATGGTATGGCGCCATTTCTTGTATAATGCATACCTTCGAAATATTTATGGTGTTGTTGAAAACTTTGTATTTATTCAATTCAGTTGTTGTGCCAACGAAAAAATCAACATTCTCACGATTCTCCTTCCCGTTTTGTCATGAATTTTTACATTTTATCTACAATGTTGAATGAGCAGTTCAGGGATAGTTCATTTTGATTTTGGGAAAAAAGTACACCAAAAAATAGATTGTCTGTTTGCTGCCTACCCACAAGATGTCGAAACAGATCATAAATGTAGTATAGAGGGTAATCAAACAGCAATTCCATGAAAAAGAATCTACTGAAAAATAATCATGCTCGGGTTTCGCTCAGCCTTCCTATATTTATTGCTTTTTGAAAAACTCTAGACTCGTATTTTACAATTTCGCCCTCAGGTTTCATCATTTAGAACTATGACAGTTTTAAAAATCGTCAATACATTCATTTTTTAAAAATTGTTGTTTTTGGACAGCTATAGCTGTTTGAACTTTATATTTTTTTTTTTCGAATGATAAAGCGTGAACTATTTGCTTGCATGCACGGAAATTACGATAACCTTCTAGCATATGGATTCTACCGATGGTATCTTGGTTAGAGTTGTGCTTTTTGCAATGTCGTAGTCCGAGAGTCCCGGGTTCCCCATAATTATTCTCAATACACTTAACCCTTGATCAGCGTCAAGCCTAACATGCCGGGGGCTCGGGGGTTCCTCCGACATGCACTGTGGTCGCGCGTATTCTAGATCTTGCCACTCAGAATGCGTTCAAGACGTGTTATTTGGCATAGAGATCTCAACTCAAGTACTAACGAAAATTACGCAAGAAATACTACGTTGGGACGGCGAAGTTCCTCTAGGAACGTTAGTGCTGTTTAAGAAGAAGAAGACCCTTAGCCACAGCTTCCGATCGTAAGTTTCATTACGACGCGTCATCTGATCCATCCGAACAACAGTTGTGCGTTCACGGGAACGTTTCAGCACGTTTTTCACGGTCGATTTCGCGGTTTCAGTACTTGGCCACGCCAAAATCAAATTTCTTCTCTTAGCTTCTATCACGCACAACTTCTTCAAATCAGAATGGTTTATAGTTTACGGTTTACGGTTTACAGAAATGTTTAGCGTCGAAGAATACAGGTTTTCCAAAAAAATTGCTGTCAAAAGATTTCAATGACGCCTACTACGACCGCTGCTATAAAGTGATTCCGGATTCTAAATATTTCAAGCTTTATTGATAATTATGGCGATGGGATCATATTAAGGACGGATTTCATGCCAATTCGTTTTAGTAGTTGGCAGCACCATCTGAAATAGCAGTGAAATGTTGTGGGTGTGAAGACATCGGTCAATTCATCTTTGCATACTTGAAATGTTTGAAAAATAATTAGACTACTTTTTGAAAAGGGCCAAATTCTTTTCTTTTTTTTTAAATTTATTCAAACTCAAAAACTCTACTACAGTGAAAGCTCTCTATACCGACATCGTAAGGGATCGTCGTTATAGAGAAATGTCGCTATAAAAAACTGTCGCTATACAGCAATTCCAAATGAAATCGTCCTAAAAATGCAGATTTTCAAAATTTGTATTTTTGATTCCAATAAAAGTGTGTATTCCGTTTGGGTTGGAGGAAATATGAGTTTTTCACAGCAATTGGGAATTTTTTGACTCAAGCGTAATTTTTGAAAAGGGCGTATCGATTTGAGTAAGAGAAATCTTTGATAATTTAAATCTCAAAAATTATGAAAAAAATGTACACTGAGAAGAAAAATTAGTACTCTTTCTTTTATTTATAAAATAAACAAACAATTTGCAATATCCAAAATATATATATTTTTTTAATTTTTTCATACAAAATGTAAATGTATGTAAGCAATCATTCTTAGCCACAAATTATGAATTCTGATGTGATTTAAAACAAAAAAGGTTATTATCAATCTCCTTCTAAATGCAACCATTCTCGAATTTTTTAAATAATATTTCTAATTTATAATCTTTTTTATACTAAATAATCTCTTTTAACATGTTTGTCGTGTTATACCGTCATGTTCATGAAATTTTATGAATTTTGTTATAATTTCCAACAATTTTTTTGATTGATTGAAGTTTGTCTTAAGATGAAAAAGATTTTTTAGTTTCGCTACGTTTTGTATTAGCCCACATGTCTTCGAATGTTTCGTAACGTAACTCCTAAACATATGTCTTTACCATAACGATGTATTTGGAAAAGTTGTTGGAAATTATAAGCGAATTCATAAAATTTCATGAATATGATGGTACAACACGACAAACATATTTAAAGGGCCTATTTACTATTAAAAAGACAATAAATTACAAATATTTTTTTAAATATCTCGAGAATGGCTACATTTAGAAGGAGATTGATGATAACCTTTTTTGTTCTAAATAACATCAGGATTCATTATTTGTGATTAGAAATGACTGCTAACATACAAAAACTCGAAGTTTCGAAAATTCCTAAAAATTTGATGTTCCACAAAGTTTGTCAAAAATAGTTTTACCATCTTGGGCCCATATTTTAAATTTTCTACATGACTTCTATTTTATACGAAAAAATAAAAAAAAAATATAAAAAAATTCATATTTTTTTATATCGCAAATTAAAATTTTATTTTGTAAATAAAAAAAAGTACTAATTTTTCTTCTCAGTGTATATTTTTTTCAAATTAAGCCAACAATACTCTATAACTCTTTCTAACACACTATTTCGGTACGACTCATAGTTTTTGAGATATAAATATCAAAGATTTCTCTTACTCACATCGATACGCCCTATTCAAAAGTTACGCTTGAGTCAAAAAATTCCCAATTGATGTGGAAAACTCATATTTCCTCTAACCCAAACGGAATACACACTTTCATTCGAATCAAAAATACTCATGTTTTGTCATTTGTCGATTTCATTTGGAATTACTCTATAGAGAATTCGGATGTCGTTATAAAAAGAGAAACGCTCAAGTCCCTGCGAAACAAATCAATGATATTTATAACAAAGAAAACTGACTGAAATAATTGAAACAAATCGTTAACCAATAGACACAACATTCAGCCCCCAAAAATTTGTCCCGTAACAAAGTTTTCTTTAAATAAAAAAAAAATTGAACAGCTGTGCTTTGGTAATTCTTTTTTAGTTAATATGCCAGCATAAACCGTTTGGAAAGCATCTTCTAGCTGGTTTTGAGAGCCCATTCCTTTTTACGAATTTTTGAAGCCATCCGTCGCTGGCTTTGAATGATTTTTGCTCTAGTTTCGCAGTTTTTAATTCTAATTAAATCTTTCAATTATATCCAATTTATTTTTTAGGGTCAAAGATTTTCTTGTCTTTGAATTTATTTTGGACTGGAATTTAGATTGGAACAAATTATAGTTCAAACTGTTGCGTGAGTATGAATTTAAAAGCTTGCCATGTAACAATTGGGCGGACAATACTTTTCGTTTTAGGTTCAATGCAAATACTTTATTTTCTCAATGACGGGATTCTGGTACAACAATTTATTTGTTTCAATAAGCTTTCCCTATCTCTTATCAGCTTACAGGTTTCCTATTTGTGTGTATTGTGAAAGCTGAGCTGAATTCGTGTTGAATTCAGATGTCTCGAAACTGAACAAAGATAGGGAAACTGACATCATTCTTTTTTTGCCTCGCTCTATCACTGTTTTGGCGGAATGAATTTTATTAGCGCCAGAACCATTTTGAGTAAACGTGATTCACAACAGCTAATCCGTATTGTATTCCTTTTTATCCACACGGTATTGTTTAGTTAGTTTCCCACTGCGCACCACGAGAGCTTCAGAGCGATCATGTCTCTTTCGAGAGTTTTTTTTTTGGTTGCCTTTCGTTATACGGAATGGTACAGCTTATTATGTGCAGCAGGGTTTTGAATACACTGAAGTCGCTTTTTACGCAGTTTTATTTTACGCGGCTTTTTTTACGCGGTTTTTGGAATTTACGCTGTTTTTTTTCGCGGTTTTTGGAAATTACGCGGTTTTTTTACGCGGATTTCGGAATTTACGCGGATTTCGAAATTTACGCGATTTTTTTTACGCGGCATGCATTAACATCGTAAAATTCATATGTTAATTGATGTGACTTTTAGCGAAATAATTTAGTGTTGTATTACTGATTAGTAGCTGAAAAATACTAGAAGATACAGATAGCAGGATTGTAGCATGCAAAAAAAAACAAGTAATCAGTTGTTAGAATATGGGTTACATTTTAAACTAATAATTTACTGTTTGTTAGATTTTTACACAGATTTTCAAAATTACCCGGTTTATTTTTACGCGGATTTTGGAATTTACTCGATTTTGTTTTACGCGGCACGTATCCCCTGCGTGAAAAGCGATTCCAGTGTATATGAAAATTTACCGTCAGCAGAATCACGTCTGAATATATGTTCAGGTTGAGTGATGTTTTTTTTTTTTGGCAGACTTATCTCACTTCTTAACTAGGCGAACCTAGCCAGAATTTTCACCTGCCCCCGGGCTTCTGAATGCCAAAGGGGGACTAGGCTCTGCGGAATGCACGTATCTGCATGCTCGTGCTGTTTTAGTCCTGATCGAGGAATTGTCGGACAATCGCGCAGGTGCTAAGGATGACCGACTTTTGGATGCCGGCCAATTCCTTCTCGATGTTCAACACCTTTAGCGCTTCCAGAAGTGTCTTCGGGATAATTCCAGTTCCAGAGAGAACGACTGGAACAATTCTTGGGACCTCCCTTAGCCCCCACAGTTCCTTGAGCTCCACGGCCAATGGTCGGTACTTGCAGATTTTGCGACCGTGGGTCTCCTCCAGATTCTGGTTCAGTGGAATAGCGACATCGATGATGGTGACTTTGCGGTCGCTCTTGTCGTAAACCATTATATCTGGGCGGTTGTGGTGGATCGAGAGGTCGGTCAGAACAGTGCGATCCCAGTACAGCTTGAAACGGTCATTTTCCAGGACAGGTGCAGGCAGGTACCGGTAGTTTGGTACGTTGTCTTCCAGTAGAGCACATTGGAGCGCCAGTTGTCGATGAACAATACGGGCCACGTTGTTGTGGCGCTCGGTGTAGGCTGCGTTGGCCAAAACGGGACAGCCTCCCATAATGTGCTCTATGTTTTCACCTGGTTGATGGCACATCCGGCAAATGTCATCAACGTCTTGATGCCAGACGTACCGCCTGCAGTTTCTCGTCGGCATTATCCTGTCCTGGATGGCTATCATGTCGGCTTCTACTACTGAAGAGAGTTCACCACGCGTTAGCCACAGATTAGATGCGGCCTTGTCGACGTGTGGCCGGTCCAGTTGATGGGGGTGGGCACCATGCACTGCCTTCTGCTTCCAAGCTGCAATCTTCTCCTCCACTGTCTGCAGATTGCAGTTGAGTTGGTACTCCGCTTGCGCCAAGTGCAGAGCGCTGTATCCTCTGTCGGCGGCGCAGACAGCCCGGTATAGCGCGTTTTGGTTGGCGCGTTCTGCGAAGTACTCGCGCAGTTGTCGTACCTGGGCAACACACAGTGCAGATATGTCGACTATTCCAAGTCCCCCTTCTTTGCGTGGCAGTGAAACTCTCTCCAGTGCCGATTGAGGATGGTGCATTCCGGCCTTTTTAAATGCTTTCCTCATCCTCCTCTCAAGGTCCTCTAGGTCAGTTTTGCTCCATTTGACTACACCAAAACTGAAGGTCAGCAGGGGAACCGCGAATGTGTTGATCGCGCGTACCTTGTTCCCCGCGTTGAGGAAAGTCCTCAGGACACAGTTCACTCGACTCAAGAACTTGTCTCGCAGCTCCGTCTTGATGTCGGAGTGGCGAATCCCGGTGAGCTGTCGGAATCCAAGATATTTATAGGATTCGCCACGAACCATGTCTCTTATGAACTCGCCGTCATAGACCTCGTAACCTCCGGATTCGGTAAGCTGCCCTTTCAGCAGATGGACACAGTGGCACTTGTCAAGGCCGAACTCAATGCAGATGTCCCTGCTTATGTCTTCGACAACCCGGATAGCTACACCTATACGCTGACGTGAATCAGCGTAGACCTTGAGATCATCCATGTAGAAGGTATGGGTCACATCTTCGTGGGCGCCGTCGCCATACCTTATTTTATAGCCATGACCGTTTCTATTGAGCGTCCTACTGAGGGGGTTCAATGCCAGACAAAACCAAAGCGGGCTGAAAGAGTCGCCTTGGAATATCCCCCTCTTTATCTGCAGCGTTCTAGACTGCAACACATTTTCCCTATCACTAAGGTGCAGAGACGTGCTCCACTGCCTCATCGCATGCTGCAGGAACCTAACGACGACGGGATCAATTTTGTAGAGCTCCAATACCCGGACGAGAAACGAGTGAGGTATGGAGTCATAAGCCTTCCTGTAATCGATGTAGGCCATACTTAGGTTCCGCTGGTTATATACCGCCTGGCCGACTATGGCTGCGTCGATGATGGCCTGGTCTTTGCAGCCATGCGTATTTTTCCTGCATCCTTTCTGCTCTTCTGCGATGATGTGATGCTGTTCGCAGTGAGCAGAAACTTTGGCGGTAATTATGCTGCTCAGTATTTTGTACAGACTCGATAGGCACGTTATCGGTCTGTACTTTGATGGGTTCAATGTGTTGCTGTCTTTCGGGAGGAGGAAGGTGACGCCACGGGTGGCGAATTCAGGAAGGTTGTGTGGGTCACGTAGCACCTTGTTGAAGCACTCAGCTATCTTTGGATGTGCGACGGTCAGCTTCTTGTGCCAACAGTTCTGGACACCATCGGGGCCCGGTGCTGCCCAGTTCCTCAGGTACCGCGAGGCTTCGCGGACATCATTCTCTCCGACGATGATAGCTGGCATCTCTCCAATTTCACCACAACTCTCCTCCTCCCGTCTTAACCACATTTGCCCGTCGCGATGTTGTACTGGGGTCTCCCAAATACCAGCCCAGAAGTTCGTCACATCGCTAATATCTGGCAAACCTTCGCGGTAGTCGGGCTTCTCGTCGCTAATGTGGTCGTAGAACGCTTTCTCGTTATCTCTGAACATCCGATTTTGTTCCTGGCGCTTTGCAGAGTCAGAGTAACGTTTCAGCCGTTTTGTAAGGACGCTCAATTGCTGTACCAGTGTGTCGAGTTTTTCCGTCAGCTGGTGAGCTCCCAGCTGGCGAAGTTCAGTAGGCCGCACGATCACAGCAACTTGGCGACATAATTTCACCGATCTGCTGCCTCTTTTGTACGCCATCAGTCTTCCAATTGCGGCGCGCTTGTTTAGGATCCGTTGCTCCAATCTCCTTCGCCATGGAGGCTCACGCCTTTCACGGAGATGTTGGAGCAGTCCGCCTCTTGGCCTAATACGGTATCCTAAACTTTTGGCGGTCGCCACAGCAGCACAGTAAACTTTCAGTTGCAGCTCCTCCATGTTCTCAGCATTAACCAAGTGCAGCGGAAGACGCTCTGACTCGCTCTGACTCGCTCGCACCCCCTCACTTAGCCACTTTCGACACCCGTTCTCGGAGCCAAGACCAGGTGTGTGTTTCCAGTTCACGCCCGATCTAAAAATGTCGTCATATGATCTTCGTGGAGGCGTGAGATAGGAACATTTGAGACCAACAGGTAGGCTCCTACCCTAGTGTTGATCCCCATTTGAGAACCAATTTTTTTGGCAGACTTATCTCACTTCTTAACTAGGCGAACCTAGCCAGAATTTTCACCTGCCCCCGGGCTTCTGAATGCCAAAGGGGGACTAGGCTCTGCGGAATGCACGTATCTGCATGCTCGTGCTGTTTCAGCGATTTTTTTTTTTTTTTTTTTTTTTTTTTGTTTAAATTACATTTTATTTCAGCATGTTAGTTACAATTAACAATTGACAATTAAAATTACTACTTATACTTATTGCTATATTATCTTACTATCATTATACTTTGTCTGTCTTACTATTTTATTACTCTATCCTCCTAGCATATGTTCAAGTTAATTCCGAAAATATTTTTAAACGTTTGTTTATTATTCCATCTCATTTCTCTTAACTCCTTTTGGAATACATATAAGCTTGATCTGGGATAAAATTTCAAATTATGTGACATTGCTCTAATACATAGGAATAAAGCTGCATTTTCATTCTTTTTCCTTGTGTCGATCTCGAATGATAAAATATCTTCCAAACTTTCCATTTTTAAGCCACAAAATCTTTCAACTGCATTCAACGTCCAATTAGAGATAATCCGAGATTGAGGGCATTCAGTTATTCTGTGTAGATTGTTGTCTTCACCTGCACACAGTTCGCAAGAGTTGTCTGTTAATTGTCCAATATAAGTCAACTATTTATCCCTGTTCGGAACTAAATTGTTACAAAGACTGAACATTCTCGCACGGTCTTCTGTTGGGATGAAATTGTAACTTATGTTTTTCCAAATAATTCCCCAAAGGATTGAAGGATGATCGTTTTTTATTTTCGGTATAGTATTTTTCTCAGTTATAAAATGTCTGTAAATTGATAGAGTGCTGTTTAGTTTATTATCTTGTTTGACTATGCGCATCTCTTCTATCCAATCTCTGAATATTCGTGGCAATTGTTGTATCCTCTGGTAAATATTGCTCTGTTGGATCATTTATATTATACAAAACATTCTTGATGAAAAGAGATTTCATTTTTAATTCGGAGTCCACCAACCTAATTCCCCCTACACTATAGTCAAGATATAATTGATCACGGTGAGTTTTAAACATATAACCAGCCCATAAGAATCTTAATGCTGCCGTGTTGATAGAATCGATATGTTTTTTGAAAGGGGGGAATAATTGCGATGTATACCAGAACTTTGAAAGAATAAATGCGTTTAGTAACCAGCTTTTTTGAATCAAATTGAGTCTTCTCGTACTATGAATTTGTAGAGTGTATTTTACGTTAGAAAGTATTCTATTATAGTTTAAATTGATTGTTTCGCTAATACTACTTGTGAATTCAACTCCTAGTATTTTCAATTTCCGAGCCTCGCGAATCATTTGAGGACCCAATCTTGCGTTATTTATTCTCATATAAACCGACTTTTCATAATTCATTTTAATGTTTCCAAATGATTCAAAGGAGTTTAGAATTTGGATTAGTAAATCGAACTCCTGATCATTCTTAATGAAAATATTAATGTCGTCGGCGTATGCGATAGTTTTAATGAACTTATCGTAAATAAGTACACCCGCAATGCCATCACTTATTTTCCTCAGTAGAGGTTCAATGTACAGAACGAAGAGTAACATGCTCAACGGACATCCCTGTCTCACGGAAGAACGAATGCTTAATTCATCTGTAAGAAATCCATTGAAAAGAACTCCTGAAGAGGCATTGCTATAAAGGTTTTTTATACATGCGATAAAGCTGGCAGGAAAATTAAATTTTTCTAAGATTTTCCATAAATATAAATGATTAACCTTATCAAAAGCTTTTTGTAAGTCAATGCTAACTAATGCTCCTTTAAACCGTAAAGTATCGTTTGCCCGTAGAATGATCCGTCTGATATTTTTCAAATTGTCCGAGCAGGATCGGTTAACTTTGCAAGCTGATTGTTCACAACCCAACAAATCTTCTATGAAGGTTTGAATTCTGGTAGCAATGATTTTTGTGAACCATTTGTAGTCACAATTCAGTAATCGGCCTGTACTGGTTTAAATCGTGTTTATCGCCGTTTTTATGAATAAGTGTGATTATACCAGCTGTAAATTCTTTTGTGGGCTTGACAGTCCCAGATAAATAAGAATTAAATATATTCATCAAATCTTCTTTTACTAAATCAAAATGTTTTAAATAAAATTCATAATTGAGACCATCTGGCCCAGGAGATTTTTTTGTCGTACACATTTTCAAAACATCTCGCATCTCATACACAGTTATGGGTTTTATCAAACTTCTTTGCTGCTCGTCATTCAATTGCCGTGTAATGTGATTCAACGGATAGTCTGTTGAATGATTTGAGGGATTATTGTCCGAAACTTGTTGAAACTATTCAAAATAATCATGAATTATTATTTTAAGCCGAGTGGGATCACCAGTTATCACGTTGCCTTCCTTTAGTTTTAAATTATTGCTCTGACTATTTCTTTGTAGTTGAGCAGATACTTGGAAAACATTTGATAATTCTCCTTGCATAAGCGAAAAATTGTCAAATTTGCGGCAGTGATGTTTCAACCTGTCGTTCTCTATTTCAATTAGACGCGATTTTACTAAGCTGATATCACTATTTACATCTTCTCCGGAGCATCTTCTTCTATATAAATTTCTCAAAATCTCATGAAAATAGATTTTGGAATTTGAAATTCTTTGGTTATTCGACCAACTTTCGCTTTTGTAAAATTGTTTACATTTACTTTTCATAACTAAGTTCCACCACGCATTTTTGTCTGTTGTGTATAAAAGTCTACTACGTACATTTGAATAAGTAGATGCAAATTTGTCAGCTATTGAATCATTCTCTAAAATAGTAGAGTTTATTTTCCAATACCCCCTTCCTCTCCGTGAGAAAGACTCCGGATTAATTTTCACCTTCAAAACGATCGCACAGTGATCTGAAAAAGGAACTGGAATCGTTTCTGCATTCATCACCATTTTTACAAAATTAGAGGGCCCATAAAAACGGTCCAGTCGCGACGCGACACCTGATCGGAAGAACGAGAACTCATTCTTTTTTAGTTCAAGCAAAACGTCCTTCCAGTGAAATGAATCAACTAGCCTTTTCAGGCCAGTAGAGAAATTTTTTACTAATCCCGTGCAGTCGAACGAGTTCAATATGCAATTGAAATCACCTCCAAGTACTGAATATTCAATCTCTGATTTACTCAAATGAACCGTTAAATTATTTAAGAACAAATCGTCTCTCTCTTTCTTTTTGTTTGTTCCCGAAAAGGCGTATACATTCACATAATTGATATTGTTCACGACAATAGAAGATATTCGACCATTCGGATCAAGCACCACATTCTTAAACTCAAACAATTTCCTCAATAGAATACCGGTACCCATACCCAGCTCATTCATATTTACAATAGAGTGATGAGACGGAATAAAGGAAAGATTTTCATAACAAAGCTCTTGAACAAACACTAGATCGATATCATGATTCCATATGAAATCTCTCAATAAGTTCTGGTTAATTGTCGTCGTAGTGCTATTCAAGTTAATTGTAGCTATTTTAAGGACGTAGTTCATTTTTTTCCAACAATGCAGCGGAGCCTCTCATTATTCTTAACAGATTATCACTGCACGATCCACTGGTCAAAAGTTTTACTCCAAGCCAGTGTCAAATTATCGGAATATATAACGTACCTGGTTACTAATGCCTACATCTAATTCATCATCTGCTCGCGCTCTCCTGCTTTGCTCGGTTACGGTGCTGGTTCATTCATTTTCAAGATCTGATCTATTTTGTTCGGCTTCGGTTCCAGTTCATTGACAATGTTCGGCTTCGTGTTAAGACCATTCTTATAATTCGACATCAGCTTCAACCTCATTTGTCACCACGTGTTCACTCATCCTTGGCTATCGATGTAGGGGAAGTCTGCTGATCACTGCATGTTGTCGCGGTTTTCCGGGGAGTTGCTGAACGGGATCGCCTTTGCTGAATTTGTGCCAGAATGGGTTCTCTTGGAATAGCGAAGATTTTCTTCGCTCCCGTTTGTCCTGAACCAGCTGGGTCGACTGTTTGCCCAGTTTGATTTCTTGTCCGTTTCAACTGCTCCTTTGATTTGATCACCTGCCACCCCGCTCCATTTTCCTCGTTTTTCTGAATATTATCGACTTCCATGTCGCCATTGCTTTGGCCAGGAAGATTCGGGAACTCTTCCGGTCGGATTATAGACTGACGGTTTGCCACGTCATTGACGAGGCACGAACTACTTCCGCCGCCGCTGCCATTTCCGCTGATGCTGTCATTGCCATTCGATCCCTTGTTGTTCGCATTTGATCCCAAGCGATCGTTTACCGAAGGACGTTTCGGACAATCTACTTTCAGATGTTCTGTCGAGCCGCAAGAGAAGCATTTGTTCTGCAATCCGTCGTAGTACACCCTTGCCTTGATGTGCTGAATGAACACCTGCGCAGGTATTTCTTCCTTTACTTCCAAATGGATACCGCGTACTCCAGTCCATATTGGAAATCCGCTATTCGCATGGAAGCGTTCTCTAATCATCTGCTGAATGGTTCCGTATTTTTCAAAGACAGCCGCGATGTGTTTATCCTCCACTTCTGGTGGCAATCCGAAAACCCGGATGTACTTGAACGTTCCGCCCGCCGCCGAAACAGCAACTTGAAGCGTTGTTCCATTCTCGTACTCGAACGTGACGACTGGTCCTAGTTCCATCAGAACACGTTTCGTGATCCGCTCTGACTGAAACTTCACCATAATGCTGTAGTCCTCTCTGTACATCGCAGATAGCATTTCACTGTCCCATCCTTGCTTACGGAAGAAGCTAAACATTTCCTGGTTCGACGGATTAAAACTTTTGGAGCCAAAATGTAACTTCACCGTGTTTTGGCGGACGATTGCCCTATCCATTTCCAAAATGTTTCCTTTCAACTACAGATGAGGTTATGTTATCCGGAAGAAGTCGCGTGTTGAATTATATCGCACAATGAATGTATTGTTTATTAATCAGAAGAGAGTTAGCTGATAAGCGTCCGTCTCGCTTGAGATCTGAGCGTAAAAAGTTGTTTCAAATTTAAATTTCTCTGTTTTTGTAATGTAATACGAAAATTAATATTAGTTGCGCGCGAACATTTAATCGTTCACAAAACATAATATAGACTATTTTCGTTCATAGTCATATGCTAAGTTCAATCAAGGTCATTATTATTGCACTGTGAATGGCGTGACCTTGAAAATTGTCACAATAGAGAATGATATGTATGAGCGGTAATGTGTCGTTACAGGGAATGGTCGTTATACAGAAATGTCGCTATAAAGAAAAGAATTTCTATGTGATTTTGAAGGGACCTTTGGATATGTCGAAGATGGAGAGATTTGTCGCTATAAAGATTGTCGCTATAGAGAGCTTTGACTGTATCTACAAAATTCTGATCAATATAAAAAATGTTATAAATTGTTTAAATTTTCATAAAAAAATACCAAAAACAATTTTAGAGAAAAATTACACTGAAGAAAAAAATATTTTGAAATTTGAAATTCACTTTTTTTAAAATGTGTTTTTTTTTAAATTCACAAAAAAATTATCTGAATAGCCCTTATAATTTCAAACAAGTCACTCATACATCGGAAGAAGGGCACACGGGGCTTTACAGGGAAAAAGTTTTTATAACAACAACTTTTTCATGTTTTCTTCGAAAAAAGCGCAACTAATCCTAATTTTGTTTAAAGTTAATATGGTGATATAGCGTATTCGCCAAAGTTTTGGATCTTATAATATGAAATATGAACTTTGATCCAAGACATTGACTTTCTATCTAAGGAACCTACTATCTAGACTATAAGACCTACAAATAATTGGTTAAAGAATGAAATGTACGAAATTTTTGAAGTTTCCATTAAAAAATATCGAATTTTTTTTTTAGTTTCAGTGAAAAAAAATATTAGAAATATTAAAATTCATATTTCTCGAACATATTTTTTTTCAATTCTGGAAAAGTAGATATGAATAGCCCATAAAATTTGCAACCAGTCACCCATACATCGAAAGATGGGCACTTTTACAGGGAAAGAGTATTTTCAGCAACATCTTTTTCATGTTTTATTTTAAATTACAATTAATGTTTAACTCGTAACATTTTTATACATATATTATCATGTTTGGAAACATATCAAGAACATGTCAAACGCGAGAATTTACACACAAAAATGTTATGAGTAAAATATTACTTTTTCAGGAATCTCCATACAAAAATGAAGTACAGGAATGAGTAACGCCTAATGATAAAAAAATACTACCGAAATTGGGAGTCGGTGGTTGCAACTTTAAGAGCGCTCCCGCCAGTTTTTGGCCACAATAATCGTCCCAGCCGGCAGAAGTCGAGAAGCCGCCCTCCACGAAGCAACGAAAATATCGCAGTCGCAATGTGAATTCATTCGAAATAACCCAAATCAATCAATTGCACGGTGTTCTCAAGAATGGGGCATCTCCCAAATTTCATTGTGACGTATTTTGCGAAAAGATTTTAGGCTCCATTCTTACGAGATCAAATTGATTCAAGAACTGAAGCCACTTGACCGAAACTTTTCCGATTGGGCTCTGGCGAAATGACAAAATCATCTTCAGCGATGAGGCTCGTTTCTGGCTTAATGGCTTCATCAACAAGGAAAATATGCGCTATTCGATGAGAATCGTCATGTTACCGTTAATGGAGAGCGCTATCGCGACAGGTTGGGAAACTATATTTGGCCAGAATTGGAGGATCTTAACATCAACAACAACTACAATGGATTTATTGGAAAATAACTTGTTATTTCGAAAAATGGACCTGTTGATTGTCCGTCTCGTTCATACGATTTGACGAAATTGATTTTTTTTTTTATATGGGGCTATGTCAAATCACTGGTGTATGTCAACAAGCCAGCAGCTCTAGAAGAGTTCAGAAACAATATCCAACGTGGAATTCGATTGACCGCAGAATAAATTTAGAAAAACGAATATATTTATTTATATTAGAAATTACGATTCTTTCTGTAAGGCCTAGGCTACTTGTGACAATCGTAAAACAAGTGCATTGACTCGATTTGAACGATTGTAAAATTAAGCTACGCGAGTTAGCCGTAGGCATTTCAAAAGAACGAGTGGGATACATTTTGGACATGAAAAAGCTATACGCGCGATAGGTGCCGCGTTTGCTGACCGTCGACCAAAAACAGCGGCGCGTTGATGATTCAGTCAGTTTGGCGTTGTTGAAGCGTGTTCGAGTGGACTTCTTTCAACGTTTTGTAACAATGGATCGATTACTGGCTATACCAAATGTATTGCCCTCGAAGGAAACTATGTTGAGGATAAATATAGCTTTGTCCAAAAAACGATTGCTTTCATTAAAAATCCCGGGACTTCTCAGCCCATGTAGTAACAGCAGCTCCCATGCGGAGATTCATCAAAGAGCTAAAGTGAACGCCATTTAATAATAATGGATAATGTAGTTAACAGTGACTCTTTCAACGAGTGTGCTTTCCACGTTAAAAAAAGGAGACGATAATCCTATTTACAGACTGCGGGAACTCTTAACGTTGATTGTGCGTTGGTTGAAAGTGCCCACTGAAGCAATTATGTTGGTCTTAGTAGCCACTTGCTTGAGTAATAATCGTATGTTTATTGATGTTGGTCTGGGAAAAGATACTGAGATGTATAGAAAGCGGATCCACTTTGGAAATTCGCCAATCGTGCCAATATTGATACTATATTGACTATAAAAAGGCAAATTGTTAAATGCAGAAAGGAAAAGTTAAGTTTACGGCACGGGTGCTGTATGAAACTTAGGACGCAGGTGTGGTTTGTTCGAATTCATTCTGGATGTTTTTATGTCAATGATCGACCTCGCTCTGGTCGGCCAGCCACTTCCGTAATAATCAACAATGCGATAGTTTGGCATTATTTGAAAAGGCCGGCTACGCAAAGAAACGCGATGGAACCACTGAACTAACGCAACGAATAAAACCCATTTCTGAAGTAAATCATGAATGGGTAAAATACAGAAATATCTTTTTTTTTAATGGTCATGGGGTAAACGCGGTGAACTACCACAAACAACTTCGAAGCCTAGTTTAACGCTAAATAAAGTGATGCTGTGGAGTGATTGAAAGGGAGTCGTCCATTATGAAGTGTTAACACAAGTTAGTTAACACCTAACGATTAATTCAGAGCTGCACTGTTCACAACTAGACAGATTGAACAAAGCGATTGAGAGATAACGACTAGAATTGATCACACAGAAAAGGTGTTGTTTTCTATCAGGACAACGCGAGACCACACACTTATTTGATGACGCACTAAAATTGAAGAGTTTGGTTGGGAAGTTTTGATGCATCCACCGTATAGCTCGGACTTTGCTCCGTCTGATTACCAATTGTTCTCTACAGAGTTTTCTGGAAAACGTTGGGCTGCATAAGAGCTGTCGAAAATCACTTGAGGCAGTATTCTAGTCTAGAAATTAAAAAAAAAATCAAAATTATTTTCCTGCATATTTCTGTAGTTTAGGCATTCAAAAATATACTCTAGAAAGGACTTATCGAAAATCCTATTATTAACATAACATAACAATGAACTTCAAAGGCGTTGTTCTCGAAGCTAGTTTTTTCAAACTGGCGTACACGATATCTCAAGTTCTACTGAACCGATTCATGACGAATATATATGGATACAATTTGCAGGCATCTCTCTATCGCATGAACCTCTGAAAAATGATATATATGGGAAATTTTACTATTTTTAAAAAATCGATAAACGTAATAAAAAACGTTTTAAACCTCTTTTTGTTTTTCAAACGGATGCCACTTTGTCAAAAAATATGTTTTTGGCTTGTCCGAGGCTCATGCGATAGCGGCATCTTTAGCGCGGGGCAAAGGTTCGCACAGGGCAAAAGTGCGTAATGGCATTTTTGAAGCAAACGAGCATAAAAAATCTACAACAGTGTATTCGTTTGATACATTATTACACCAGCAGCGCACACATATTAACACGATACATTTCATGAAAGTGGCTAAAAGTTATGAGGTAAAGAGAGTTTTGCGATGTTTCGATAAATTTTTTTCAGTTTTGGAGATGACGATTTACTTACCTAAAATAACTGGAAAGTTCGAAACTGCACTGTTAAGGAAATCTTCATTCTATAGTAGATGACAGTGCGTATTCGTTTTTGTAAAAAAGTTTTTAAAAATTTGATTTGTTCAAAAATTGATTGTGGGGCAAAGGTGCGCAGTGGCTGTGGGGTAAAAGTTCGCACTTGCGTTTTGCTCTGAAAAAAATTATAAAATGTTTTCAACAAAATTTTTAACGGGACCCACATGAAGACAGCTGATTTGAAGAAATGCACAGAGACTTCGGGAGGAAGCCTCGAAGCGTCAGATTGCGGTAGACCTCGGTATATCTGAATTAGCTCTGAGGAAGAGTCTCATATCAGATAGTGATTTACGATTTGAATCTTCTTTTATTGACATTTCTACTTCTGTTGGGATTTGTCAGCGAGCACCTAGGGCGGTTCAGATAGGTATTTACGAGTGAGCAGTCTAAAAATCTGGCGGACCACTGCAGGGCACTGGGCAAAGCTTTCTATGGTATGACTCACAAAGATTTACGGCGTCTGGCGTTTGATTTTACGGAAGCCAACAACCTCCAGCACGAATTCAACCAAGTTGCAAAACTGGCAGGAAGAGATTGGGATTCTAGCTTCATTAGGAACCATCGTCTGTCTCTTCGAACCCCACAACAGCACAACGAAGCATCAGCGCTCCAAGGCAATGCGTCGGAATCCTCAGTACCGAAATCCAAGACGAGGAATAAAAATAAACAATTACTTTAAAATAATTCAAAATGAATTTCAAATGAAAATTGTTTTTGTTTTCACCATGCATTCAATTCAATAACTGTTATGTTTCGTTTATGTTTATGTTTTCGAAATAAACTTCAAATAAATATTGTTTTTTTCAACAATAAGTTTCAAATAAATCAAGTGACGTTAACTATGTATTTATAAACTTGATCTATATAAATAAAAATGATTCGGTGTCCGTACCTCACGATTTAACTCAAGAACGGAGAAACTGATTTAAACAGTCAGTATCAGGACTGATGCGTCTTAGTCTGCATCAGGTTTATATGTCAAAAAAGAAATTATATACCACGAGTATAGATTACGTACATAAAAATAATTTCTGTGGGAACTTGAGTTTTCGAAATGATTTATATCAATATATCAATTATGGAAGGGACGAAGTTCGCCGGGTCAGCAAGTTTGTTAATAAAAACGAATTCTGTTTCAAATGTTGGACATTTTCGGATGACTTATATTGTCAGTCTTCTCATTTTCAAAAATTTCCACGTGGTATATTCGACCATAACACCCACTCTTCTCCACCCATAAAGAGCCATAGAACACCCCCTCCTGCCTACTGGACGGTGCCTACCTCTTTAGTAATGATGCTTCTCCCGCTTCTGATGATAAATCATTTATTTTTGGTATGCGTTATCTCAGAAGTTCAATTCAATAAGTGCGTACCTTTGCCCCCACTATGAGGCAAAGGTGCGCATTTGTATTTTTGTATTAAAATTGTAGGTATTTGTCCAATTACAAAAACAACTCGAGAAATACTTGTACTACGTTTCGAAGGTAATATATATAGCTACAATTTGGTAAGAACAAGGAATTTTATTTGTTTTTATTTCAAGAGTTAATGGACGATAACAGTTAGGTGCGCACCTTTGCTGCACATTACTCTACTGATTTAGTATCTGTTCGATTTCATTTGTTTCAGATAACCAGAAGGGCTGGAATCGTGTACGCCATGGTACAACTTTTTTTTGGATCTCCTCATTTCATCAGCTTGTAACTATCCTAGTTATGAGTCTAGTTATCTAGTCTCTACACTAGAATACCCCGTTAAAATGTTCGTCCATCTCTCGTTGAATGTACTGACGGTAACTGGTTGATGTGATATGATTTTGCATTTTGCATGATCAAATTATTCATAGTTATGCTAATAAATTATTAAGATGGCACCATCTCATTACAATCAGAGTTGTTATACATTGTTTAGGAGACGATGCTCCACTGGGGAACGTAGTGTCACCTAATAAAAAAGAAATGGAAAAACTCTCGCAATAAATTATACAGAGATAGAAAAAATTCATTGGAATAACATTCTGATTCCTTATGCAATGTATGATTTATCAGACTCTGCTCTGAACCAATTCGCAACCTGCGCACGGGTTTTGCCAACGTAACCCCTGCCCATGAATGCCAGGATCAGGAGTCGCTCCTTTATGACGGTTAAATTGCGATGACAATCAATAATTTAGACTTTTATATTTTCTCATCCCCGCTAGCACAGTGCACAAGGTGCCACGTGGGATCCGCAGCCTCGTTTATGCATTTGCTTCCACCGTTATGTTGTCAATTTCGAAGCCTGGCAGGGAATTGTGTTCGAATGGTTTCCATCGTTTTGTGTGTTTCTCGCTATATTGCCGAAAGATAATGGTGTATATCTATTGTTTATGTATACGAGAGTTACCTTACGAATAAAATATGCTATCTGTTCGTACGGTATTACATCGAAATCCACCAATGGGACAATGGAACATCGTTTGTCGATGCTGTTGATGCTGAACTATGTATATGGGCCGTCTTTACATTTTTACATGTCAGTTGTGCAATTAGACGGAAGGTATGAGCGCATGTAGAGCGTTTGTCAATCGTCAGTACGAGGAATTTTAGGAAAAAATATTGTAAAAACTAAAACGATTGGACTGGTTCGAAGGGCAGCACACACTCTCACAATGGTTACATGCGATCTAACAGATGTGTCATATTTTCCAATCGAATATTCCTTTTCGTATCCTGTGACACACTCGATGTTACGAGTATAAACATATTCTCTCGTTATATGTGCTATATCACATTCGCAAGCCAGCGAGTAATTGGTTCACATGTTTGATGAGAAAATTAATTAATCGTGGAATCGAAAACGTCAACAAAATTGTTATTTTCACTCTGTTAGCCAAGAACGTTTGTTCCCGACAGAATGAAGCATTTTCATCTCGTTTTTTCTCTTACACAGAACTTTAAAATGCACTCGGATTCGCATTCACATAAACTTGTTCATCTCACTGGCGTTAAGCTGCATCTTCTGGATTGTGTGGTATAAATTTGTGGTCGAGGCACCAGAGGTTACGAACAGAAACGAGGTGAGTAAAAAGGATTCAGTTTGTCTAGTTCTATTGGTGTATACAATCGACTCAATATCTCATATGTTAAATGCAAATATCGGTCATCTTTTGGCTACATTCAACGGCAACTATCGTCGGAAACTCTATGCTTTATATTGAATAATCATGCTACCATTGTTGCAATAGTTGTTAGTTTTTATCCTAAACATAAAAATGAATTTATCAGAAATTCATTGTTACGAAATGCCATCAATGTCATGCATATCCTATAGAGTAATTTCGATACAGGAAAACTGAATATTGTTTTCTATTTGGATGCAACATGCAAAAGCAAATCAACTGATGATGTAAAAAGAAAACCATCTTTTTAGGTGCACTAGTGATATTTTTTCGACACATGCAGACTTGTTGTTTCAGTTTGTTATTCTCTTGGTAGATAAACAAGGTTCAACGCTTTATTTAAATAATAAAATGGTATGTAAGCTCCAGGTTGTATCATTCTTGTTGCTTTCTGTATCTTTTTTTATAGGATCTATTTTCGTGTTTTTTTTGTCTAGAATTATGCTAAGGCTCCAATCGACATGTTAGTTTTCCGAACTCAAACTCACAAAAAACGCTGCTCCCAAAAATAAAATTTTTGTTACAATTTAACCCCGACCTTTTTTCTGGAACATGCACCTATCGTAACGATCTTACTCTATTTGTTGTTACCACCTGTTCTTCAATCGAACTGAACATGTCTTCCAATAATTATCATTTCCATTTAATTTAATTCTCTAATAGTGTCAGTTTTGACTTTGAATATATATCATAAAAAGGATCAAAGATGATACCATAGCCAGGATCCAACATTTTAGAAGCCGAAACATGAAAATCGATTCTACTCTCAGTCACTTCACTTCGAGTACGACTACTTCGGCATTCGCCGTCAACATGACTAGTTCATCAGTCATCCTCGCTCTTAACGCTCGTCAATTCATTTCTAGTCAATTCAATTCTAGTGAATGTCTATTCTAATTAACATGACGAATGAATACAAATCTACCTCTTCATTCAACCTGGCCTCAATTCACCACTACTATTCCACCCTGACATGTACCTCGCTGCTCGCGTACAGAATGTTAGTAACGTTCATATAAAGTGAAACGAAAACTAGATTCCTGATGCGAAAAGGTAGTTACACCATTAATGGACGGCTACAATGTTTACCCACCGTGAACTCAAACATCAATACATGCATACATGATACATGATTACTCTCTCTCATGTATCATGTATGCATGTATGCAATTCAGTCTAGGGGGAGTCACTTCAATATGCCGTGAAGCCCATTTGACCGTGAAGAATGAAATGAGCACGAAGCGTTGTAGAGAAAAGAGCAACGTAAACGCCCGAATGACTGTTGATTCATGTTGACAGCGAAACTGTTGTCATTTCCAATTGTATACGAAAGCTGATGGTTCCATAGTCCTCTGACTCAGTTGAATATGACTTTTCCGAGTCCTGACCATAGCTCTTGACATGACGAACCTGATTTTGAAATCTAACCGCACCATGCACAATAATCCTCTTAACACATTATGTTCTAGTGTATGAAATTTCATATCCCTTTTTGAAAACCTATTAACTTTGGAAACACAATATTTCAATATTGATATACCACGACAAGAAAAATAACACCTCAAACCGATGTGTGTGTAAGTCAGTTCCTTAAATGCTGTCTTTGAAATGAGTGAAAACTTGTGCATCTTGTGACGACACGTTACGTGACAAGTGTAAATAGCAAAACCTCTAACAAAATCCGACAAAAATATGTAATCAACATGAAACTTGGATTGTGTTACATTTGCCCGAAAGACAGTTACCCGAACGACACTCACCCGGATGTAGCAAATACCCGAATGCGCATTGACCCGATTGTGACATTTACTCGAATGCAACATTGAAAAAGTGAGTTTAATATTAATTAAATCAATAGTTTTATATAAATAATGGACTTTAAGATTCTATTCGCAAGGCACACAACTAAAGGGTGTGTCACATCAAATTGCATCACGGAAAAAACGCTGTAGAAATTCGCCCAGTAGACCGATCCTTTTGAAAATTTTAGACAGTAAAATAAAAACTATTAAACAACTTTTGGCATTTTATTTTTAATCATACTTCGAGCCCAAGCCCGTATGCTCGCACCTTCCTCTTTACCCCGTCCATAAGGTTCTGTACAACGTCAGGTTGTAGTTTTTTTTGAACAGAAATCCATTTTCTCTCCATTTCGCCTCCGATTTGACAACTTTTGGGTTCTTCCGGAGGACCTGCTTCATAATCGCCCAATATTTCTCTATTGGGCGAAGCTCCGGCGCGTTGGGCGGGTTCATTTCCTTTGGCACGAAGGTGACCCCGTTGGCTTCGTACCACTCCAACACGTCCTTTGAATAGTGGCACGAAGCGAGATCCGGCTAGAAGATGGTCGGGCTCTCGTGCTGCTTCAATAGTGGTAGTAAGCGCTTCTGTAGGCACTCCTTAAGGTAAACCTGCCCGTTTACCGTGCCGGTCATCACGAAGGGGGCGCTCCGCTTTCCGCAAGAGCAGATCGCTTGCCACACCATGTACTTTTTGGAAAATTTGGATAGTTTCTGCTTGCGAATCTCCTCCGGAACGCTGAATTTGTCCTCTGCGGAGAAGAACAACAGGCCCGGCAGCTGACGAAAGTCCACTTTGACGTAGGTTTCGTCGTCCATTACCAGGCAATGCGGCTTCGTCAGCATTTCGGTGTACAGCTTCCGGGCTCGCGTCTTCCCCACCATGTTTTGCTTTTCGTCGCGGTTAGGAGCCTTCTGAACCTTGTATGTACGCAGGCCCTCCCGCTGCTTGGTCCGCTGGACGAATGAACTTGACAAATTCAGCTTATTGGCGACATCCCGGACCGAACTTCTCGGATCACGTCTAAACTGCTTAACTACGCGCTTGTGATCTTTTTCACTGACGGAGCATCCATATTTGCCGTTCTTCACCTTCTGGTCGATGGTTAGGTTCTCGAAGTATCGTTTTAGTACTCTGCTGACCGTGGATTGGACGATTCCCAGCATCTTACCGATGTCCCGATGTGACAACTCCGGATTCTCGAAATGAGTGTACAAGATTAATTCACGACGCTCTTTTTCGATCGACGACATTTTTCCAAAGTTACGAAAAATTGACAGTGAAGCATGGCCAACGTGATCTATACACTCTTATCTGATTATAAAACCAAAGCTGAAGATATAATTCCTAAAAAATAAATTTCTACAGCGTTTTTTCCGTGATGCAATTTGATGTGACACACCCTTTATAATAAATACTTCTGTACCCTAGGAGGACTAATCTTCTTATACTTGAATATCCGTCCAAACGACACATTTGATTTTCTATTTCATTCTATGATGAAAATGAAAATTGTTTTGTTTATACAATAACCATTAGTTATTGAATTGAAACAAGTGTAAATTAGTCTATATAATTTGAACTCAATCAATCGGAGATAAAAGAACACTATTATAACACAGCGAGATTCTCGAGCATTTACATGAAAGGTCATTCGAATACCATTTATCGAGGTAGAATATTCGCTCGAATGTTTAATCATCGAATGAGAAAGACAGAAATACTATTCAAAAAAGATTAGTTAGGAAAATTTTTTTGAAATTATTGAATTTGGATTTTTACATTTGATAATTTCAAATTAAATACATATTTAGAAGGAAAGAAAGTGAAAGAACAGCTAATGTTGAAAGAAGGAAAAAATATAAATAAAATATTATATTTTGATTTCGTGCCAACATTTTCAAAACATTTGTGCTTTATATGTTTCTATGTTATTACCTGATAATTTGTCGCAAAATATTCCAAAGGACGCGTGAATAATTCATGAATAATCTCTTAGCCTTGCAGAACAATACGGAAAGAAAAAGGTGAAGGCATATTAACACGTTCGTCACCCAGCGCGATTCGGTTGAGTTTCTTGCGGGGCCCAAATTCGTCTGTCAATAGCTAGAAAATAATCAGAAAAAGAGAAACAATGATAAGGAATCAAGCAATGATGATGGAATGCTGAAATCGTTTCAATAAAACAAGAAGTGGGTTACATCTGTGATACAACCGCGAGGTAGACGTAGGACTACCGTTGACTCGGTAATCATTTATTTGAAATTGCATCTGAATCAATTCTAAATGATTGAGTGAATGAATATTTTGAAATTTTTTTCTTGTTAGTGTGTGGTTTTATGAGTATAATTATGGAATTGTTATTAACATAAAATTCAACTCTTTCGAACTTGTTGGTGTTCCCGAAACGAACCGATGGAATTTGAGTGGCCTGTAAAAGCAAATGAAGATGTTTGATACATGATTCATTTTTGTTTTCGTGAGAATAACACGAGATTGTTCATGATCACTCCATGCGCAGAATAGAAACAGAGGGCGCCATTTTCACGGTGAAAATGAAATAAAGTCTATATAACCTTGCATATAATTCATTACGTTTTTATTGTTATGTGGTAATTTTTCATGATTGTTCCATGTGAAAGCAGAAACTGATGCTATTGACGAATTTATGCTAGATTTATAACCAGATGGCGCAGCGAGTAAAGTGATGATGTTTTGTTTTTTTGGTCGTACAATTGATTTTAAGAAAAATCAGAATTTATCTTCAAATTTCCCGGTTTCACGTATTATTTCTACGCTTAAAAGGTTAGAAAATCGCCATTTTACAATGTTGTATGTATATTTTGAAGAATGGCTTGGTATAAATGTTGTAACTTAAAAAAAAAACGATGAGTAGCATGTGTTGCACTAAAAATACTGCAAATCCTTCTTGTATCGGCCCTCACATTATCAATGATATCCTTAATACCAACTTAATACGATTACGATTTCATCACCATTATCCACAGTATTCATAATCTGTATGCTTAATCAAACTCGAAATTTTCGAAGATTATCAATGATTTTGGTCCAATCGCGTGTTGAAATCATCGTAAATATAGAAAGTCCTAACTTTCTTATACTTAAGACATTTACATCTTTGTGGTCGTTTGTCTGCTCTCAGCCACCACAGCAAGAAACTATGCTAATCTTATGTTTTCCGCGACCAAGTATCAGTTTATGCTTTTCCTAAACGAAGCTTGATGTCTAATGAACCTGTTCACGAATCAATACGGCACTCCAACAAGTAATAGATAACGGTAATCAGTATCAAACAAAGTGGTCACCACACAAAATAACGCAGTGGGCGTTGAATGCATAAGAATGTGGGACAAAATATCATCACAGCAGAATTTAGCCATTGTAACACTTTGGTGTGATGGAAAAGATTGTTCGTAAATATCAGAACTACTGTTTGCATAAATGTCTCAAGCGACAAAATCTTCGTTCTTCTAAGATGAAAACTTTTGATCATTTCGGATACGCTGAAATCATTTTTTGAGTAAATGGTTTGAGAAGTGAACTTTTCGGATACACATTGCTGGCATCCATTATACATTTATTGCATTAATGGCAAAAGTGTCTCATATTTAACGGATAGTAAAAATAAAATTATGTATTGATTATACTTAATATGATTTACTCTTGGAGACTATTTCGAAAGATTTCGCACAAAATAAATGAAAAATGTTTATTTTTCATAATCTTGCATGTTTCACTGCAATTCCGACCTGTACGATACCTATGCCCATAATTAATACGACCGCAAAGGGTTAATGGTTGAAATGAGTCTAAATAGAAATAAAATGATTAATCACGACCGAATCTTGCTTTTCAGCGCGTAGAATAAACAAACATCATCACTTTTGTGGTTCTGAACTGTAATGTAGGTGTCGCATGAGCTGATTCAGCTTTGTGTAAATTCGTCAATTGGATTGCATCACGGGAACACCAAGTCGAATGCGCAAATGCGAATATTCCTTCGCTTGGACGCGTTCACATGCAAACAATTTTCATGACTGTTCCATGCGAAAGCAGAACAGAAACTGATGCGAGTAAAAGTACTCACGCCTTGCATGAGTCCGCTATAGTTTCTCAAACACTAATGCAAGCGAGCAAAAGAAGTCGCAGCTTGCATGTATTCGCTATGACGGTTTTCACCAGGTGCCTAGATTTTGCGTCCGTGTTCGGGAACTTATACCGCTCCATTCAACCGGTAAAGAGGTATTAACGTGCAAAAACTTGCACTCCAGCGTCACTCTCTCGTTTTCGAAACTTTGAACTTACACCCCGGTACAGATGTGAAAGACGTAGTCCTACGTCAATACTACGCATAAGTATTGCCCAAAATTATTCCCAGATAGATCTGGGTGACGGGACGATGAACGTGTTAATTGTGTCTACACTAATTTCTAGAAAAGAATCAGCGAAGTCTCTCGCATTATTCTAAAATTTCGTCTTTGCAATTTTTCACTTTATTTCGATTTTTTGTTGCTCTCTCATATTGTATTGAATTAATCTTTTTAATTGTTAGGAGATTCGACAAAACTCATAACTTGATTTGTCGGAATTTTTCCTTCTTTATTCGGGCAAAAGTTGCATTTGTGTACATATTGCATTCGGGTAAACGTCGTATTCGGGTATTTGTTCGTACATACTACGCGACAAATGTCAAATTGGTCAGTATAACCCAATATAAGCAGTCGGTTCAACGTTGGTTTAACATATACCCTAAACATGTTCGAAAATGATTCGAAATAATACTACTTTATTGTTGATACATTTTTTTATAATCAATTATTACCATTACCAATTTTTCGCTAGTAAACAATAAATAAAACTATTTAGATTCATTTGCAATCAGCTGACATAAAATACGAAACTCTATCCCTTCCACTTCGGCGCGGCTTTGGTTCTTATTGAAAAAAATCTTACTTCCATCACGAAGCAATGGATGATTCCTCGCCGGCCGGCGTTAGATTAAATCCCGCGAGTTAGCGCTCTAGCGATCGATAAGTCACTTTCAAATCCGCTTCCCGTATTTTGCATGGGGGTTTTCGTATTATCTGGCAGTTTATAGTTTGCTCGTTCTCTGCATCGTCATGTTCCGTGAGAGACGAGAAAACTTCATTAAGTGATGTCAATAGCGACAAGAAGCGACCGGTTTTGGCAACACAACACCAGCCGTGTGGACCGTTTGAAAGATCTCAGTAAGATTTATCCTTCTGTTAATCTCTCGAATCAATTTTGGAGCCAAACGTTTTGAGCGTAATTTTTTGTGTACACTCAATATTTTCAAAAAATAAATTCTTGTTGCGGTTACCATGGCAAGGTTCTGAGTCAGGATTGCCGATTGCTCCAACATCAACATCACAAAATCCACGGTCCACGGTTCTTTGCAAATAAACTACGGTTCAAAAAAGAGCGGCGGTACAGAAAAGAGTCGCTTTCCAAAAGAGTCTCGGTTCAAAAAAGAGCCCCGGTTCAAAAGAGTCTCGGTTCAACAAAGAGCCGCGGTTCACGAAAGTCTCAGCTCAAAAAATATCCGCTTCATGTTGTTGCTGTCCGCACGGTGAAATTAGAAATGATGACAGTTCATTAGAAATTTTTGCACAAAATTAGGAAAAAAAACTTTGACCCCTTTAAAAAAGTAGTCCAACTTTTTGTGGTTTTAAGTATGCAATGTTGCTTAAATGACCAATGTCATTACACCCACAACGTTTCACTGCAATTTGAGAAGGTGCAGCCAACTAAGACGAGTTGGTATGATATTTGTCTATTACTAAATTGGACACGTTGGAGTTTGCCATTCATAAAATCAATTGTGATGTTTTTTTCTCTGTCTGAAACTTTGACTTTCTCCGCTTTCTCCGTAATGTACGCTTGGATCGCAACTCATACGTATGTTGCTATTGGGGTACAATAAATACCACTATTTTACCAAATACCACTATTTTACGCATTTTACATTGGAGTATCGCGTCTACAGCTTGAGCTTGAGCTTGGGTAGACTGTACACTTAGCAGATGCTCTCCGTGATTGACCTTAACCAGCAAAATTGCTCAAAGAACTAAATGGCGTTTGGGAAAATTAATTTTTTTTATGGGCTACGTCAATAAAAATATGCTAAATATATCGAACGGGGGTATTGAGATATAACAGTTTTTAATATTGAATTCAATTTTTAGAGTAATATTTTTTAGCAGTGCATTGTTATTTTCTTCTAAACAGTTCATTAATTTTCCAACAACTTTGTTAAACATATTTTAATCAGACATCAGGATTTTGAGTTACAATTTGTTTTGAGTCAGTTTTGAGTCAATGATTTTGATTTTGAATACACCCTTTTAAAAAATCAGTCGTAATTTAAATTGTTCATATGATAATGAAAATAGTGAATTTAGATAGTTTCCGTCATAAGTACAAAGTTTCAAAAAATAAAGGAGAGGGTCGGGTCAGCTGCCGACTGATTTGGCGTGGAATTGCTCATAGTTCAAGATTGTATTGCTGTCCTTTTTTCATAGAAAAGAAGCGTTCTCTTTTTTCTGATTTGTGAAGTTTAATTCTTCCGGTGAATAGAGAAAATTGCTTCTTGAAAAGTGTTCCAATTTGGAAAGAAATCAAAATTATAAAATGAGTGTAAAAATTCTAACTTTGTCACTTCTTGTAGTGCTACTTTCTGCTGTTAAATTCCAAACTCGTCAGAGTTTTTCAGCTCCATGGGAATGAAAACTCGATAAATTTACTCGCTTGGATGACGATACAAAGACTGAGTGCTTGAGCTTTTTATTACATGCGACTGCAGAGGATACGATGTGAAGCATTTTTGTGCATTTTGATTCCTTTGTGCTCTCGGTGGTACTGGCATTGCTTTGATTGTAACGGAGAATACCAGATTTTATTTATTCACTAAACTGTTTGGTTAAACCAGCGGAGTATCAACAGTATCAACAAAGATGATGGAAACGAAACAAGACAGTACATATATAATGATTTGATTAATTTTTCACTTGTCCACCGTGTAGAAAAATTGCAGAAATAA
This sequence comes from Toxorhynchites rutilus septentrionalis, assembly GCF_029784135.1. Taxonomy (NCBI): domain Eukaryota; kingdom Metazoa; phylum Arthropoda; class Insecta; order Diptera; family Culicidae; genus Toxorhynchites; species Toxorhynchites rutilus. The sequence continues at coordinate 304,213,173 of NC_073746.1, read as the reverse complement.
TACACCAGAAACAGACTTTAAGCCACTAGCATGCCCGATTTTTTTTAAACCTGGAATATATATATTTCTTCTGTACACAAACTATCCAGAATGCAGACCACGTCCTTCGGTGGTGTTTCCTGTTCGTCCTTCAAAAATATGTTATTACACGTTTGGGAATGGAAAAAGCTCACGGTGATCGCTTGGTCAACCCACAGATAGTGGAGCTTAAGCTAACAAACCATTCTTCTCGTATGTCGTTTTACCACAAACTGCAGCTTCGAACATGCACCGTTTGCCCATCTGAAATTCGCGTACGACAATGTGGTAACGTACGTGTGGTTGACGATAAGCTGTAAGCATCCTGTTTTTCTCCTGCAAACATAGCCCCGTTCTACTTTTAACTTTCACTTCCGCAAGCGCTTTCCTGTGTAGGTCACTTTCACGGAAATATCGACAGTCGGGTATGGTACCACTTGCCCAGGTTAACGAAACGCACTTCCATCCCTTGGATAAAAAAAAGAAGCACAGGTCCAACTATGCACCAATTAACGTAACTTATGCACTAACATTGCACTCATAATGAAGAGAAATAAAGCTGGAGGTGTCCAAACGGAGACAGCCATCAAGCGTGCAGTGAACGTCAAGTGGCACTCGTTACGTCTAATTAGCGTGCCGCTGTCCGACCAGGCGGAAGTGGCCGTGACAGCCTTTATGTGCTTCCTGTCTGCGTGCCCCATTGTTGCATCTACCTACATCTTAAAAGCATCCAAACGCTCCCGCAGAACGTGCACACTGTTACAAGAGGGTAATAATTGTACCGTGTTCAAGTATTTTGGTCCAATTTATTGACGAGGCTGCTTGTGGAAAGCGTGGGGGTGGAGAACGGATCATTTATGTTGCTTTAGGCTTTCTATTTTCGCACTAATTATAGGATGTAAATGTATCGTCGGGGGAGGAATCACTTCGCCTCCGATCGAAGGTTCGCAATGCACCCCCGATGAAGGAAAGGAGCCACCATTGAATGCATTTCCTGTTGTTTTTATTCGCAGATCTGGTGCATCGGGCTGCACATCCTGTTGCATTATCTGATGCTGGTGAACTACTTCTGGATGTTCTGCGAGGGACTTCATCTCTATCTGGTGCTAGTCATCGTAAGTATTCGCTGAATAATTGAAATTAATTTGCTATGTTTGGTTGTTGTCTAAGCACGTTCAGTGTAAATGAGAAAACAAGAGTTTTAATCCTAGAATTGAATTAAATTTACACTACATTCTCCTCTTAGTTCGGTGTAATTTGTGCAGCGATTCCAATTGCATTTTCATCCCGGTAGAACAATGCGTTCAGTTAACCATTAAAGCGCTCTGTCGGAAGAATTCGATAATACCTTCTAGGGCTGTTTTTGATTTGTCCTCAGGTGAGAAATGTTGGAGATTCGTGTTCATAGGGTGCATATTTATGTGCAAGGGTATGGTTTGACCCACAAAAAACACCTAGCCCTAGTGTTGTTTGAATTGGAATATGAATGAAATTCTATTGATTTAATAGAATTTCTATTACAAACGAACGACTTCGTTTAAAGAGTTTAACATGTTTAAACATGTGTCAATATGGAAACATTCACCACCAGTTTCGATTCAATAAATGTTATCGCTGGTTTTGAAGTTACACAAACGATTACAAGAGATTTTTTTTATCTGTATTATAGTGATATTCAACTCATTTGGCCACTCGTCACTTAATGCTTCCATTTTTGGAAGAATGTCGGGAGTGAGAATTGAACTCGTGACCTTCAGCGTGAGAGGCATGGATGTTACCACTACGCCAGATGGCCTCCACGAATTACAAGAGATTAAACTTTGTCACAATTAAATTTATAATGACGACTGCCGCTGAATTTCTGGGAAATCTTCCGTGTCTTAAAAATGATTTGTTTTTCGATGAATCTCGTTGTGTCAGCATGCAGAAAAGACGACTTTGGATCTCACTCTTTTCCACGAAAACCGCGGTTTGGGTTGCGGCAAAATATTGGGAGAGGGTTGAAGAGGCAATGCCAGGGTTTTATTATTTTTGAAACCCGCTAAAACATAACTGTTTATTCAGAACGCTATGTTGAGGGACTGTATTTGGTGAGTATTGTATGTATACATGAGATGGGGGGTTTCAACAAAAAAAAAGTTTTGATGCCAAATGTCTTCGAATTGTATGAAACGTTGCGATCTGGTGTTATGACGAAAAAAATTTTGGTCGAAAATCGACCTACACTTCTAAGTCATTTGGCGTCGACAAAAAAATTTCGATTTTCCTAATTTCATGCATCCATTAATGTTTCAAAAACAAAGCTATTGTTTATGGATGCTGCTGTAAATCTGTAAATCTGAGCTGTAATCCATTGCAATCATTGCATCAAACTAACGCCATTGCATTAAGGTTCTGAGCTACACAATAGTGTGGGGAATCATCAAGCTAGGCTATCGTCAGCTCACCAAGAAAATAAATGTTCTGGAATTTTTTCAGTGATTTGATTTCGCATGACGGTAGGAAAACTCTCTCCACAAAGGATGACAGCTAAGCTAATCTAGAATGACAATATAAACAGAAAGGGCTTCTGTTGAGAAGAGCGCAAAACGGAGATAAGCCATTGGCCCTGTAACGATGCAACAATCGCCTAATTTTTTATGCTATGGTTGACGATTGTTTTGTGTTGCAACTTATGCAGTCGTAATGATGAATATAAACAAGGAGGGGGGATAGCGGGACGAAAGTATTTACGCTAGGGTATTAGTAATGAATCTCCGCTGAGGCAAATATTCAGCCTTTTTCCAAGCAGTTAACATTGTTTGTTTTCTGTCATCAATGCATCAATGCAACTGACGCTATGGTGAAGCAGGTGTTAAGGTTGTGCACCAAAAAATTATTTGGGGAATACCAAGTTTAATAAGTTATATCAAGTTATTAATTTATTTGGGCTCGCGTGTCTGTCGCAAAACTGCTTTAAACTAGGATTGCATTTGCGCTAATCTTGATCATAATTAAGTAGTGCTACTCTTTTCGAGGTTGTTGAGATTAACAGGTAGAGTTTATTTCGTTTATTTAGTCACCAAGAAAGTAAATGTCGTTCTGGATTTTTGTATGTGATTTGGTTTCGCTTGCCAGTAGCAAAACTTTATCCACTAAGGATGACAGCTGCGCTTATCTCGAGCATGTATTGTTCTGCGAGCACAAGAATGAATCATCAAACAATCATCGACAAATGATAAAAACATTTCAGAGCGACCAAACCGGTAGAATGGTTATTTTAAAATTTTCGTAGCATCATAAAATAATATCCGCAGTTATAAACAAGCGACTTGAATTAAACCACAACGTAGTTTTACGTCAACAATGCGGTCGTGTCTTGAACACAACCTCTTGTAATTTTTTGTCAAACTCGGACCACTCGGAACTCGACTCCCGATTTGTTGATGAGGAAAATGATTGAGAAAGATAAATATACAAAAAATGGATTGCCGACATTTTTACTGTGTTGCCAAATATATTCAAATAAATAAATACAAGTTGATGGGGGGCACGGACGGGATCTTGACATAGGACTGTGATGATGTGTAGTAATTGCATTTGAATTAAGTTTTTCATTGTTCGAAATCTGTATTTTTTCTCTGGACGCCCTGAAATAACCCGTTTCCGGTATCTTTTACGAGTTAGATGAGATAACGTGGTAGAATCCGGAACCACATTCTGTTTATTATTTTTAAAGACAAGTCTAAATAGGTAAGACCTACATCAGTGGTGGCCAGGTATAGACATGGTGCGGGCCGCATTAGAATTTTCTTTATAGCCGAGGGCAGCAATGATTTTTTTTACTACAGTTACTAATGAAATGTAAAATATACGTATTCAACTGGTATATTTGTTGACTCGCTTTTTATTTCAAATTGGAAAGCATTCAGTTCTATACCTGTAAAATTCATAACTCGAGAACAAAATGAGATAAAAGCCCAAAACATTCATTGAAGGTATAAACATATCTAGAAATAACATTTTTGGCAGAATTATTCGACCATCGCTTCTTTACGCAGAGTCGAAAACGCTAATGCCAATCGTTAATCGCTGAGCTTCTCGATAGAATTCTTTGACGATTTGCAATTCTAATGAGAACTGTGAATAATCCGATGGATTGGCAAATGGCCAATGATTTGCGGAGATGCAGTTTGATAGGTTTGTTGCTAGTTTCGTTTTCAAAACGGTTTTAAGTTTTGTTGCATTGTTCCAAACATATTCGCTTCAATCCGGGCGTCAAAAAAAGACGGGTGGGTAATGTCGGGGACATAACCGGAGTGACGTAGGACTATACAAAGGGGACAGCTTTTGTTAAATATATATTTTAAATATATTGTTTTGTTTTCTTCTCCTACGTGAATACCTACCATGGATTATGTTTACTGTTTACTCTTTATGAACATGTTGATGGTTCTGAAAAGAACCTTTGGTGTTGTGTTTTTGTTATCACTCGATATTCCCATCTTGTTCGGTTAAACCTTCCTGTTTAGCTATTGCGTTTGCCACTCGCCACAGCTTTCACAGTTGGAAATTTCTTCCTATCCAGCTTGTACATGTTGTTCAGTAAATTACATTTAATGCGACGTGCCGGAGAAACACTTTGCCACTCACTGAAACTAATTGTTGCCTTGATGAGCGCCGAACCGAAGCTGCTCTGTTCTTGATGCGGGTTTTCTGATTGTAGTGAGCAGCTTTCCAAGCCAACTCGAGCACTCCGACGGCCGAGACTTGTTTGCATAATCGCTGTTAGGTATACTGGTGCTCCGACACCAATCCGTTCGGCCTAGTTACCCTTGCGGAGCAATCAGTGAATGCGACCAACTGGGAACTGGAGACCTGCACGGTTCGAGTGAGACTTTGCCTTTCCCTTAACTTGTCCTCCTTTGTTACGTCCACGATGCCGATGCCGTACAACCACACGGGTTTACGGTTTGAAAGAAAATAAGATTTTTTTTTGGGATCCGCGTGTTTTATACTCTAGCGGTACACACTCACAGGATAGAGAAAAATCGGCAGACTCAGCCAGAGGGGCGAGTCCAACGAGACGAACGAATGAGCGTTAAAAGGGAGCGATGGCAAAAAAATACATTCATTACGATTTGTTCGCTCGTTGGATTCACATGCAGGCTAAAAAGGGTCCTTTTCAGGATCACAAAATTATCTTCAATCTAAAGAGTTTATTGTTTTGTTATCACTCGATATCCCCATCTTGTTCGGCTAAACCTTTCTATTTAGCAATTGCGTTTGCCACTCGCCACAGCTTTCACAGTTGGAAAATTTCTTCCCATCCAGCTTTGTGACATGTTGTACAGTAAATTACATTCAATGCGACGTGCCGAAGCGCCACTCAGTGTCGCATTGGAGGCGATTTTAACCTGTAATTGAACATTTGCGATGACAGTGGTACAGTGTCGACTTTCAATGTGGGGTCATAATTTGGATCTCTATGTTTACAAAAATGTCCAACTAAATAAGTTGCATTACATGTCCGTCCAATTAGCTAAATGTCGAACTAATTGTAAATTACTGTACTTTCAATCTGGAAACAATTTAAGAATTGGTGAAAATTGAAAAATCAGGAAAGTCCCCAACTATCAATAAGCTCAGAACAACTGCCAAATTCACATACTCATCATATCCTGGCAAACAAATTATGAAAAAATCAATTTGTGTTTTATTATTATTTTGGATAATGTTTTAGAAAACATTGAACTGTATTTCCTAAACTCTTTTTTGGAAGGTTTAATGGCCCTGAAAAGCGCCTTGTTTTATGGAATGGTTTCAATTTAGAAAACTTAGTACTCGTGGTTTTGAAAAAACCATTTCGAACGCCCTCGATGCCGCCTTTTTCTGGATTTGCCACCAAAGCAGTTTGTATAAAGAACAAACTTTTTTCTTCTGCTACCGGCTGCCGTTTTGCGTTTGCGTTTGCCACTCGCCACTCGCTGCAACCGCCTGTTGTTGTCTTGATGTCCACCGAACCGAATGTGTTCTGTTCCGGATGCGGGTTTTCTTATCGTCGCGAGCAGCTTTGCCAGCTAATTCGATCACTTCGGCGGCCGAAACTATATAACGCCGGCTAGGTGGACTGGTACACTGGTACTAACGCGCTCGGCCTAGCTACCCTTGCGGGGAACTCCAGATCAACACGGTTCGAGAGGGATTTTGCCTTTCCCTTCACTTTTCCTCCTTTGCCATGTCCAGACATGGCTGCTTGGGTTGGTTTGTTGATGTGTTGTGATGCGAACCGATGTGGTGTACGGTTTGAATGAGAATGATCGTTACGGAGGGAAGGAAGGAAGGTATTGTATTATAGAGACTTTAAACTTTTGCAGTTCATTCGTCTCTAGCCTTGAGAAAGGCCCTTTGAAAACTCTACTCTACTCTATTACTCTACTCCAGCGCTACCACCTCCGCCCTCTTGCCTTGAGAAAGGCACTCGATCCCTCGCCGTCCAGCAACGATGTTGTCCAGTCGGTGTTCACACGAAGAATGATCGTTACGGCAGCGGAGCGGGGATTTTTAAGCTGACTGGCTGGCTCGAGAATTACGCATGTAAGAGACTGCGACCAATGTTTCGTTCATTTTTTTTGACGTGGGACTACGTCTAACCGGAGTATATGGGGGGTAAAATGAAAACCTAAACACAGAACATGCAGGAAAAAATGAAAGATTCCGAATGCTTATAACTCGTACATTTCTTACTGGATCGGAAAGATGTTTGCATCAATTGATAGGGAATATTTCTTCGCTTCTATCGCAATTAATAAAATGTTATTTTTTATTAGAGAAACAATTGAATAACTGTAAAATGTTAAGCGTGATCAAAACGCCCTACCTGCCTTGTTTTGATTGGCCCGATTTACGGTTTCCCCAACACAGCCATCAAAACCAAGCAGACTTGGGGAAATCTGCATTGCAAGTACATGAAAGTTGGGGGTATTTTTGTTCCGACTGAAATGTGTTTCCCTAACACAGACTTCAAATCCATGGAGCGTGGGGAAATTGGCATTGCAAATACATGTAAGTAGTGATTCCCGATTTTTGAAATTAATCGTTCATCAGCTAATCGAATACTTTTCAGCAGTTTGTTATTCGATACGATTAATCGCCCCAAATAATAGATTAATTGATTAATCGTTACACTGAGAGAAATAATTAGTTATACTAACGCTTCCCTAAACTGGTTAAGGAATCTCAATTCGCGGCATTGAGCTTCTTTTGCGAGTTTAGGGGAGCGTTAAAGATAATGATTGAATTTCAGGATAAATCTGCAGCGGCCGTACGTTTTTTTTCTCTGGGTTTGGATCGATGAATCGATGTAAATTATTTGTTCGCATCGATTATTAGTTGCGCAGTATTCGTTCGATTAATAATCGATTTCTGTAGGAAGTATTCGATTAATCGATTAGTCGAACGATTATCGGGGATCACTACATGTAATTCGAGGGCATTTTTGTTCCGACTAAAATGTGTTTCCTCAATACAGACATCAGAACCAAGGTGCCTGGGGAAATTGGCATTGCAAATTCATGAAACTCGGGGGCATTTTTGTTCCGACTGAAATGTGTTTGCCTAACAAAGACTACAAAACAAAAATGCCATCATACCAAACGTAAAAGGATAACAGTCCTAAATTTACTTGTAATGAAGAACACAATCTATCACATTGCATGGATTAACCTTACATGGCATCATACAAACTTTTTACTCACAAAGCAAAAAAAATTTTAAAAAAATTAATCAATACAAACATATGATTGCTAAGCTAAGGTAGTCCCACGTCAACCTTGCGGTTATATCTTAGATATAACCCACCCATTTTTTTCTTTTTCCTTTCCAATCGTGCTTCATTCTATTTCGCTGCTGCTCTGGTTGCCCGTTTTGGTCGGTACGATTTGAGGAGCACAAAATGGACCAATAAAAAATGGGCACATAGTGCATTTTGACAATGCTTGATATTTCACAATTGTCCAATTATTTATCTCAAGAAAATTGAAATGTTATTCGTTATGATAGATGCGTAGATATATTTCCTATCAATTGATGCAAAAACCTTTGCGATCTATTGAGAAATGCTCGAGTTATAAGCGTTCCAAATCTTGCATTTTTTCCTACTTGTTCAGTGCCTAGATTTCCATTTCACCCCCTATATCTTCCGGTTAGACGTAGTCCTACGTCAAAAGACTCACACATCGTTGTACGCAACGATGAATTTATTCAATTCATTTCGACTGATGAACGCTTTTGTTTCCGAAGAAGAATGCGTTGATGTGCTTTGAAGTGGCTAAATCTATGAGAAAAATCAGCATTAATCGACCGTAGTGCATTAACATTTTTCCTTGTTATCCACACTTGAAAGAATCTCATTGTCAGAAAATGGGTAAAATGGAAATTTCCCTTTTGTTGTTTGAACTTGAGTTTGTTTTCGAGTGAAATAAAGAATAAAGAAAAGAAGAAAAGAAGCTTGGAACTCACAATGATCCAATGTGTGCGAGTTGATTGGAAATAGGCAAGCCAATTCTTCGAAATCCTTCTCTCACCTATCACTACTGAATAAAATACATAGTCGGCAACTCGTTCTATCAAACTTTCAAACAAACAATTTTTGCTTCTAACTCAGCCAATTTTACAGCACAGAATTTGTCAACAAACTTGTCCATTTTTGACGCATTTTTCGACTCATTTTCGTTCCAGATTGAACCTTCAAAACAGCAGCTTCATTACAAATGATACAATACAATGAACTCCGATTTCCGGTGATTTTTCGGTTTTCAAAAAACTCTAATTTTAACGTCTGCAACACTAATAAATGAAGTTCGAATGAGTTAATATTTCGCATGGGCTATATTATCGTGCAAATCAACATTTCGCAACATGTTCCGAATGAAAAAGCGAGATAACTATTTTTATTGGCACCCAAAACTATACTTTTAGTTTCGTATTCCAAAAAAAAAAGTGTCAATTTTTGATAAAAATTTTTTTTTTCGAGATGACACTAGATCTCGATGTTTCATGCAATTTTGAGACATTTGGCATCAAACAAAATTTTTCGAAAACTCCGACTTGGGTGACTTGGGCCGACTTGGGCTTTGCGCCACTCTCCCTTAAGTCTGATCGAGCTGATATTTTGCATAGGGTGTTTTTTCGAAGTGGTGAACATTTTGTATAGGGTAACTTTTTGAAATTTCAGGGTCGATTTTTTTCCATACATTCATTGGCACCCTAGTGAACCCCCTATATAGAAATCAACGACATTGTCCTATGTCAATAATAATTGGAAACATTGCATGTTAATGTATAATTTCATCAATATTTCAGTAATTTGATCGAAATCAGGGTTGAATTATTGGGCCTTATTCTCGTATACACTTCACAGTGAAAACGAAATGAAGTGTATCGATGTTTTGCGTTGCGATGACAACGGTACGGTGTCGAGATCTGGATTCGAAACTAGTTTTTAACAAGGATTACTACTCTCTATCAGATTAGCCGTTATCTAGTTTTCTTTATTCTTTATTATTATTGATTCATCTGACAGAAATAGTCTTAATGAATAATCTATCACGTTTTAAAATACATGCAGTCTTCTAATACTATTAACAAATTGTGACGTGGACATTCCAAATTCAAACACTGATTCAACGGACGAAAACATGCGGATCATTGCACAAACAGGTTGGTTGTATCCATACAAAGTACGATGAAATCCCGGCTGCATTAGGGATCGGTATCTCAGCATCCTACCCGAGGCTTGAAAGTCCAAAAGCGATAGGAGATACGAGCAGTCGACATCGCCATTGAGTAGTTTAACTACAAACGTCGCTTGTTGAATCTTTCGTCTCCGATCAAGTGTTTCAAGTCCAAGCAAGCGACACCTGTCAGCATATGCTGGTAGGTTCAATGGGTCACGCCACGGTAAATTTCTGAGCGCAAGCCGTACAAACCTCTTTTGCACTCGTTCAATCCTTAGGTTCCACGTGACATCATTAGGAGCCCAAACAGCAGATGCATTCTCCAGGATCGGGCGAACAAGAGAGCAATACAATGCTTTTAGGCAATGTGGGTCCTTGAAATCTTTGGCAATCTTGAATAGAAAACCAAGTTGTCGGTTTGCCCTAGATATGGTCCAGGTATAATGCTCTCTCCACATTTAATCTCTGCTCTCTCCACATTTAATTTTTTGCATACCAAAATAACAGAAAGATTCTAATTGTTTAAAATATGTTACATTCGGTTGGATAATTAATACAAAAAAAAAATGTACAGTTCAGAAAATACATGATACGAAGAACACATGTTTCTTTCATAGGCAAATTATGTTATGAAATTTTCTAACATTTGGCAACCTTCACATCTCGCGTGGCTCGGCTTCTCTGTTATCTAGCACAATGCTCCTCTAATTTACTCCAAACTTTGAAAAATCGGCTAGGAAAAACGGCTGAACGTATCAATATGAAACGTTCACGGATGTTTAGGGAATGCACAAGGCTAAAAATTTCCCTGCAAACATTGGAACTTACTGCGATATTTGCAGAACTACAGTAGATTTTGTAAAGCACTATGAAAATCCTGTTTTTGGCACTTTTTTGAAATCGATGCAAACAATTTAAATAATTTTCTTTTCGTCAAAGTAGTAAATCATCTCTATGCAGAATTTATTGGAGTTTTCAAAACAGCTTTCCGATTTGCGATGCGACGTTTGTTTATTGAATTACTCATTATCAAAGACGAAGGGTAATTTTTCATTCAAATTGAAATATGTCTGTGTGGGAAGGTCCTATAGGAACGTACTTGGAACCAAATAAAAGCTGGTTGATAAGGTTAATTGAGTTTGCTGTTGAGTAGGTTAGCAAAAAATTGTGTTAGTACAGAATATTCTTCAAAAAAAAAAACAAACGAAAATCCATTTCTCATTTCTTCCCGATGTTGTTGCCGACTACACCTACACACACCAAGATAAAAATAGCTACGTGAAATATTCTAATACCTTCAAAATTATAGCTTCAAAATGATGTGCATCCCATCGATATGCGTTGATTTTTCACGAAGTTACAGCATGTCAAAAGACACTTAAAATTTTCGACTTCGTATTCTGTTCCTTTAATTTTTTTTCGAGTGTAGATCAATTCACTCATCAGATTGTGTGATGCTTCACTGACACGAGTCTTAGAAAAACAATTCAATACTGAAGTTAAATGTATGAACAATTGAAAATATAAATATATATAAAAGGTGTAGTAAGGTGTATATGTGTATAGGTGTATAGGTGTATATGAAGTAAAATTCTGATTATACGAGAGCGTAACATGAGCAAATTTATAACACATGCGAATTGGGGTTCTTTTGGTATTAACAAGTTCTTCCGCACAGTAACTCGATGTTGATAATTCCTTTTTTTCTTTTTTTTTTCCCCCTGTTGGATGTGAACCACTGCGTCCATTATTCTGAACTATTGTGGTATATCCCATTTTTTTTGTACTCCGCTTCAAGCTTACCTACTACTTATTGATGAAGAAGTAGACTGAATGCTATAGCGAGATAGGTGCCAATCAGGAATACTCTGTTTGATAAATTTTATAATCCTGATCGGCGACGCAGACCAAATTTCCTTGGGCTCCAAAATAGCCTTATCAAGGTATTGCAGTCTGCGTCTAGTTAGAGCTCCACAATCACAGAGCAAATGTTCCGAGGTTTCACTTTCGGTATAACAAAAACGACAAATATCATCTTGCACTAAACCTATGTTTTTGAGATGGTATTTACTCGGACAGTGTCCTGTTATAAGGCCTGTGATTGTGCCTAAGTCTTTCTTATTAAGACTCAGCAATTGTTGAGTAATTTTAATACTCGGCGTGATAAATTTTTTTGACTGGTTAAGTTGTACCGCCAACCAGTTGGCTAATACTTCCCGGTCTTCCCAGTTCTTCAGCTCACCTTTCAACACACAGTCAGATATTCCACAGAAAGGTTCTGGACCAGTGAAAGGTGAGCTTGAGCCGTTCCTGGCAAGTTCATCTGCTCGTTCGTTTCCCTCTATTCCACAATGGCCAGGAATCCAGTACAGTTGTACCGAACTTATCCGACTTAGTTGCCGTAAGAGGAGAATGCATTCCCAGACAATTTTTGAGGAGCATTTAAAAGCATTTAGAGCTTTAAGTGCCGCTTGACTGTCTGAGAATATGCAGATGTTAGCATGTCTATATTTTCTTTTTAGGCAGACATTTGAGCATTCTATTATCGCAGCTATTTCTGCTTGAAAAACTGTTGGCCAGTTTCCCATAGCTACAGAGATTTTTGTTCTGGGACCATACACTCCAGCACCTGTTCTGATTCCCATTTTTGACCCATCAGTGTAGAACATGATTGAACCGTTACGAACACTGGGACCGCCTTCATTCCATATTGAACGAGAAGGCTCGATTACACTGTATGGAATGTCGTAGTTAGTCCTAGGTTCCATCCAATCACTGTTCATCTCTGAGGATGGTCCTACGGGTAAGAGATTCAGGATGCTCAAGTGACCAATTTTGTCTTCGTCTAGTATTTTTTTCCATTGTTTAAGCTTTAGAGCGCTTTTCTTAGCCTCTAGCTGAACATGTTGGTTCAGAGGTAGCAAGTGAAGGATAGCCTCCAGTGCCTTCGAGGGTGTGCTTCGCATTGCTCCAGTAATTGCAATGCATGCTAGTCGTTGGAGTTTGTTCAGCTTTTTTGTAGCTACAGTCTCCTTGGTCTTTGGCCACCAGACTAATGAGGCATAGGTTATTCTGGGCCGCACAATGGCAGTGTAGACCCACATTACCATTTTTGGTTTAAGACCCCATGTTCTTCCTATCATTTTAGAACATGCCCATAGGGCTGTATTGGCCTTACTGATTATTGCATCTAAGTGTGCATAATTCCTTAATATTATCCTTTGTTGATCGTGTTGTTTTCACATATTCACCCCTTAACCCTTCTCTTCGTTGGTCGAGAAATTTTGATTGAATGTAATACTTTTCCGTTTACTATTTTTGAAAGCATAGGTAGCCGTAGCAGTGTTCCGAACTCTGCAATACAATTTTCTTAACCAATGTTGAAATTGCTAAAACTTACTTTATGGACCCATTGAACGTAAAAATAATAATTGTATGGATATCAACACATTTTCATTTTATTGATTTTCATGACATGAAACACTATAGGCCGTATGAATAAAAACAAAATTCACCTTTACTTTACTTCATTCGAGCAGTCGAGCAGTGAGATTAAGTTTTTACTACGTTTGGTATGAATAAAAGAAACAACAAAGTATTTACTTTTCGAAAATGGATGTTTAGCTGATTTCGTATGAATAAAACAGCATTCATCAAGTATTTACTTCGTTATTATCAAGTATGCTCATGAGCATACTATGGATCTGAAAACCCTATCATTCGTTTTGGTGTCATATCCGATTTATGTTTAATGCTGCTATCTTGCGCTTGAAGTTAAACAAGTTAACGATCCGCATTGATGGCATTGAGCTTCGTTTACTAGTTTAGGGGAGCGTAAAAAAATTGATTGATTTTCAGGCGGAATGAACACGTTTTTAAAATTTAAATTATGAATGAAAAATAACCTTTCCGTACCAATTTGGCATTCTGTTTAAATAAAAAACACTTTTGTTTGCAGGTGGTGAAAAAATCTTGTACGATATTGTTTTTGAAGACAACTTTATATTATAATGAAAAGTTTCAGTAATGATGTTGGAAATGTATAGACAAAGGGTCCAATAAAAGTCGGAAAAAGTGTTTCAAATGATTAAATAACATGATGTGAACATTTTCATTCAAATTTTAACATTTGAAAACTGGCTTCGTGTCTTCTAATATGATAGGTATTACACTAACGAGATAGGGACCCAAACTATGGTCCCTAATTGGAAGTCGCCACCAGACGTCGACACTATTCCTTTTTCATCGCGAATTCACGCTTTGTCCAAACAAAACGTTTTGAAACGAAACCTAAACAATCAGTTGATAGATGCTTGACAAAGTAAAAACTATGTTCGAATTCGAAAATCAAATTAGTAAAGTAAACTTTTATTCATACGGATTCAAGTAAATACTTGGAAAGTTTACTTTACTTGGAAACGGGCAGAATAAGTAAATACTTTGTTTTATTCATACGACCTTATGACTCAGGAATAACATTTTATTGAGTGGTTTTTATATCTGCTTCGATGATGTTGTCTGGCAACAGTGTCGAAAAAATAACGATGCCTTCACCAATACAAGCAAAACCATTGCGGAAAATTGAAGAATGAAAATTTAACTTTCAGAGCACAAGCTCGAGTTTTCCGACGTTTTTCACTATGCAGTGCAACGGCAGATGAAAATCTAATATCTCCTGAGTAATCGATTAGAGTTTGGTTGATGTAACTCGATGGGAAGTGTTTCGAAAAATTATTGATTTTCGGGCAAGGGGTGAGGGAGGGAGATGAAAGAAATGAGCGCCATTGTGGCAGCCATTTGTGGCTTCCTTCCTCCTTCACCGTAAACGTTAATACCTCTTTGCCGGCTGAACGGAGTGATAATCACTGCATGCCATTTAATTGTTATTGCGATGTGAGATGAGGATGGTCACGCTCACACGCCTATGCATTATGCTCTTCTCTCTCTATACCATTTCGTTTCTGCAGCCGAACTGAACGGAGCATTTAGTGAAAATCGTGGTATCGATGATAATTTTATATCGATAGGTGCCATTGACTATGGATTTGAAGTGAAGAATAGCAAATGTTTGAAGTGGTGTAGTGGATATTTCACGATATCAAAGAAATCACTTTGACGAAAGTAGCGTTATGAAATAATTTGTTTACGAAAGCAGTCGATCGTCGTTTCCAATTTTTGGGAAGTGGAGTATTATTTTTGCTCGATTCAATTGTTATTGCGATGTGAGATAAGGATGGTCACGCTCACACGCCTATGCATTTTGCCCTTCTCTACCAATCCCATTTCGTTTTTGCAGCTGGACTGAACGGAGCCGCATTGTTTGGTGAAAGTATAAGTTCTATTATCGAATGCTCAAGAATGCCGTAATCGACCGATGATTCCAATTGTCGGGGCTTGGAGAGGGGGTATTATTTGCGTTGGGAATTTCCGAGGAGGAATCGATATCTTCTTTGAGCATTAATAATTCTTTCTCGGTATGATAAACACTTTATCCGAAAAATGAAATGTTTAAGAGTTATATGCTTGTTGCTTTTGTTTTGTTCAGCCAACCTTAGTTCTACTTCCACTTTGCGGATATATCACAGATATAACGCATTTCTAATTTTCCAGGCTTCTTGCTATCGCAGGAAATAAAGCCAAAAAATCATTCAAAATGTAGCTTCTGTAGAACATTATTCCACCTGAAGCACCCCAGTATCAAGAACTAAGAATTCCGAGTGCAACCATTTTTTTAAAATTACAGCCGCAAACCAAAAGCAGGAACATGAGTGGTCAGCTGCTGACAGCTGACAGGCCGAATATCCATCACTGGCCGTCAGCGATAAGAAACATGCCACAAAACTGACCATCATCACATGCCTAGGTCTTATCCCTTGCTGCACCGAATATTCGCTATCATCCTAAGCCAGTCCACTTTTTTTTGCGGAGTTGGTTTCCTGAGAATTGTGCGGTTTCTCTTGCTTCTCGAACACATCCATTGCACATCCCCTGAGGGATTGCACTTTGTTATTCAACTTTACTCTGCCGCACGGAGCCGCTGTGGCCAAGTTCAAACGCATTTCTAAAATGAAACTATTTTCTCATCAGGTCTTCATTAAGGATGCCATCGCAATGCGCTGGTTTTTCACCGTCGGATGGATTATGCCCGTGGCGCTTGTGTCGGCCTATGTAGCTGTGCGAATACAACACACCAACGATACTGAGCAGTAAGTGAAGATGAAAATAATTTGCGTCATGACTTTATTTTATCCCTATGCTCGTGGTGGAATATGCGTTACGACTAGTACCTATCCTATAACGTCTGCAAATGAATATAGTGGATATGTAAAACACCATTAATACCCATTAATTTGCCATTCCTTCCTACGCAAAGCTGCTGGATGGACGAAAGCCACGCCATGTGGTTACTCACGGTACCTGTTTGCTTCACACTAATCGCCTCGCTGGTGTTCCTTATCAGGGTAGTGCGAGTATTGCTGACCAAATTGAACTCCACCTCACCCAATCCGGCCCCTCTCGGGCTGAAGAAGGCCACCCGAGCGACACTTATATTGGTGAGTATATCCTGCTGGCGTTTTTCTCATTTAACGAAACTTGTCGTGTATTTTCCTCTGTAGATTCCTCTCTTCGGCCTACAGCACATCCTGCTACCCTTCCGTCCCGATAGGGGATGCGAACTGGAGCGCTA
Organism: Toxorhynchites rutilus septentrionalis; assembly: GCF_029784135.1. Classification (NCBI taxonomy): domain Eukaryota; kingdom Metazoa; phylum Arthropoda; class Insecta; order Diptera; family Culicidae; genus Toxorhynchites; species Toxorhynchites rutilus. The sequence goes on along the minus strand of NC_073746.1, from coordinate 304,196,751 downwards.
CTATCAGGTGGTGTCGGCCGTTCTTATCAGCCTCCAGGGTGCGTGCGTATCCTGTCTGTTCTGCTTCGCCAACCACGACGTGATCTTCGTCGTCCGCTGTCAACTGAGTCGACTGCTGCCAGAGTTGGTGACCCATCCGACCCGCGAGAGTTTCAACGGGGGACAACCGGGCACACATAGCCGCGATATAGTGGTATGATTGCTGGGGTTCCGGCGCGGAACGCCGACGGTTGGAAGCCATGAAGGCATTTGCGAGCGCGTCAACGGGGATGTTTGAGCGTTCGGAGTTCTAGTTACCTGTTAGATGTGCGACTGGATTTCTGCCATTGATGGGCGATTGATGAGAACTTGAAATTGTATGTTCGTGTGGGTTTCAATCGGTGTTCACTACTGTCCTATCACATCATATCAGCAGATTCTGGTTGCTTTCAACGCGATGAATGATGTTATTGGTAATGGCTAAAAACTTTTTTCAATGTAACTACTCTGTTGACGTATTTATTTAACCACAAAGGTTTTGAAGAATCCATCACATCTGAGCAGTTTGTTTAGTTACTATTTTTTCTGGTCAGTCGTAATATACATTTTTGTGCGAAAAAGTTGGAACGGTGCATAAATTGATGCGATCAAACCCTTTCATATTTAAATTTTTATCTTTTTTACTCTAAATGTTTACAGTTTTAATCCATTCTAACATAGGTGTACCGGTAAGTTTCTTCGGTTTTACAACAGATGGCGTAACTTGATTATTATTCCAGTGAATCAAATTTCCAGACATTCGTTGGAAAGCTACTGTCTTTCTCAGTATATGTCAAAAAGTTGAAGCTTTTTTTGCGTTTTGAAGTTTTAGTTTTTTGTCACTTCGAATTTGTCGAATTTCGTACCAACGAGAGTGTTTTTGCGGGGAGTGTTACTTCATTATCTCAATATGAAGAAAAAAGCTGCGGAAAGTCATCGCATTTTGGTGGAAGTTTATGGTGACCATGCTCCAACTGAGCGAACGTGTCAGACGTGGTTTGCACGGTTTAAAAGTGGTAATTTTGACTTGGAAGACGAAGAACGTTCCGAACCGCCAAAAAAAGTTCGAAGATGAAGAATTGGATACTTTACTCGATCGAGATCCGTCACAAACAAGTGAAACATATGTTGGAAATGTCCAAGGTAACAGTTGCATGTTTAACAGAAACCTGGTTGAATGAAGTGATTCCCGACAGCGCAATCAAGATACCCGGTTATAAGTTATTACGAAATGATCGGTTGTACAAGAGAGGCGGAGGTATAGCAATCGGTATTAAGAAACATGCTCGAAGTAAAATAGTGCACAGTACCACGTTTGATGTTAACTCCACCCTTAAAACTGAGTGTTTAGCTGCCGAAATAAGCATTGGTGATGTTATTGTTCTTCTGCTCGTTGTTTATAACCCACCACATAGTGATTGCTCACTTTTCCTTGAAACGGAATTGGCAAGCAAATTATGAGCAAATTGTTAGCTGGGTGACTTCAACACTGATCTGCTGCAGCGAAATAAAAATGTGAAAACTCAAGTCTATTGAGACACGATCTAGTCCTTTACCAGTAACATATCGAGACTGTGTCAATTTTGAATCTCTAAATTGGGATCAGTTTTACTCTTTGCGCGATGTCGACCAGCAATCAAACTTTTTTATTAATACTATTATGAATACTCATAACACGTGTATCCCTGTCCGTGTAGTTAGGCATCGTAGACAATGTAACGGATGGTTGAACGAAGACATTATGCGTGCTATGTATGCTAGAGATCTTGCTTACAAGGATTGGAAAATCGCATCACCAGAACATAAGCCTCGATTGAAGACTGTTTACAATCGGTTAAGGAACAAAATCAATCTCTTAACTCGACGTGCAAAAGTGCAATACGTAAACGATCTGTTTGGCTCCGAAGGGACGGTGCAAGATTTTTGGAAAAAAGTCAAAACACTCGGCGATCTAAGGAAAATGAAGAGTGTCTTTTCGATCTGGACTCCGTGAACGCATAATTTTCGAATAATTTTACTGCTCGTGACTCACTACCTTCAGACTTGGTTGTTCAACGCTAGGGAGGAAACGCCACTAGGTTAGGATTCCAACCCATTCTTACTCATGAGGTTGTAAATGCAATCTACGAGATCAAATCAAATGCGGCTTTTGTAGACGGAATATCCATGAAATTTTTGAAGATAATTCTTCCGTTGATCGCTGATCATATTACCTGGTTCTTCAATAACATTCCTGCTGATGCAATGTTTCCATCTTTCTGGAAAAAAGCAAAAGTATTGCCACATCGCAAGAAAAAGCACATCAATTGATAATTTGCGTCCTTTAAGTCTTCTGTGTGGATTATCTAAAGCTTTGGAAAAACTAATCAAGAGACGGATAATAATAACACATATCAAAAGATTTACCCTTCTTTCTGATCAGCAGGCTGGTTTCAGAGAAGACCAGAGCGTCAAAACAGCCTTACTTTGGGTTTACATCGCAGTAGCCGTTGATAACAAGTGTTACCAAAATCTTCATCCTATGTGCGCTCTTGGCGCCAACATGCATGCAGTAATTAGAAAAGAGGGTCACCCCGCACTCACCAGTTATTTCCTTTTGCTGTCATCATCAGACCAGCGCCGCATGGGTCGGCGGAACCTCCGCAATGCTGTCCGGCTGTCGTCGCTCGTGTCTGCAGTAATTAGCGGCGGGGATGTTGCCTCGCTCTCTTCCCTCAGATGGCGGCCGCAAACGCCCACTGGAGCTCGCAACGCCGAGCGCGTCTGGTTCCTCCTCCGCAATGCGCACCAGCGAGCACTGGTTGCCGATTCCCCGTGCGGCAGCTTCGGCAGAACTTATACAGCAGCCACCACTATCGAGTCGTTCTGCGCTTCTGCCGGTAGTTTTCCACCGACTCTGCACCACCAAAACATTCACTAGCCCCACAGTTCACGTCCGTGTTGGACCACCAATCAACGGGCCATAAAAAAACAAACGAATCCCAAAACTCAGCGCACCAGCGCTGCAGATTCGTTTCTCACCGCCGACTCAAAAAGCCACACCAGGTCGAAGAAAAAAACTACGCGCACCAGAGCCAAAACTTGTGTCTTTCTCGGACAACAGCTAGCATAGAAGAGAGAATACAAAGCGGGCTTCACCTTTTCCAATTTTCTTTGTCACCCTTTTTCTTTTGTTGCTTTGGCGCGATGCTGTCTCCGTGACAGTTGTGGTGATCGATATTGTGCAGGGGTGTACTGCATGCATGCGTCTGATTCAGACGCTCAAACATAACACAAGTATAAAGTGATGTTGTTGGACTTCTCAAAAGCGTTCGATACGATCTCACGTACTCGTTTATGCAACAAGTTGTTCAACCGCTATTTCATTAGCAACACAGCTATATCATTGATTCAATCCTATCTGAGTGAAAGAACGCAAGTGGTTGTTTGTAACATCCGGTGTTCCGCAAGGCTCCATGCTTGGACCAGTTCTTTTCGTGATGTACATTGACGATCTTCCGAATGTATTGAGGTATTGTGAAGCCCAAATGTTTGGTGGTGATGTTCAGCTTATCTGTATATGTCCTGATAAAGCGCCTTCTGAGTTGATACATCTGATTAATGAGGATCTGACTAGACTTCATCGATGAGCTATGAGAAATAAGTTATTTATAAACCAGAATAAAAGCAAGGCTTTGCTGTTTGGAGCGAACAGGGACGAGAGCATAGTACTACCAGATATGGTTATTGATGGTAATAACATCGAGCTCACCAGTGAAGCAGTTAATCTTGGGATAGTGTTTCAAGACAATCTAAAATGGGATAAATCTGTTTCACGTCAATGCGGAAAACTCTACAGCGGATTGAGGACTTTAAGAGCAGTGACGAAGGACATGCCTATGCAAACGAAGCTAAAATTATTTAAATCACTGCTGTTACCGCACTTCATATTTGCGGATGTTATCTACATGAATATGACCATGGGACAATTTTCTAGACTTGTTGCTTTGAATGACTGTATAAGGTATGTTTATAACATAAATCGATGGACATCAGTACGTCATCTTCAAGGTACTCTTCTGGGTTGTCCTTTTCGCAACTTTCATGCTTTAATGTTTGTTCTTGAAAAAGATTCTGAATCGGAGAGCACCAAATTATCTTTTTTCCAAGTTACGCCACTTCGAGGGAGACGCACTATGGGTTTTGCAAACCATATCCGATCGTTTAAAAGCAATGGGAATTATCCGAAAGATAGCACATTGGGTGCCGTATGAATTGAAGCCACAAGACGCGGAACGCCATTTTTTCATGTGCGAACAACTGCTCCAACGGCATAAAAGAGAGGGGTTTTTTTGCATCGAATCGTTACTGGCGATGAAAAGTGGGTCCATTGCGACAACCCTAAACGTCGGGCAACGTATGTATACCCCGGCCATGCATCAACATCGACGGCCGCGCGGAATATTCACGGCCAGAAGGTTATGCTGTCTATTTGGTGGTACCAGCTGGGTGTGGTGTACTGCTGTGGGTCTGCTAAAACCGAATGAAACCATTACGGGGGACCTCTACCGACGACAATTGATGCGTTTGAGCCGTGCACTGAAGGAAAAACGGACACAATACGAGCAAAGACACGATAAAGTTATTTTGCAGCATGACAATGCTCGGCCGCAAAATATGCTTGGAAACGCTGAAATGGGAGGTCCTATCCCACCCGCCGTATTCTCCAGATATTGCTTCGTCCGATTACTACCTTTTTCGATCGATGCAACATGGCCTGGTTGATCAGCATTTCTCCAATTTTGATGAAGTCAAAAATTGGATCGATTCGTGGTTAGCCGACAAACCGGCCGATTATTTCCGCAAAGGGATCCGTGAATTGCCGGAAAGATGGGAAAAAGTTGTGACTAGCGATGAAATACGTTCAATATTAAATTTGTAACCATTTTTGCAGAATGAAGTATTGATTGTTGAAAAAAAAGAAGAAACTAAAAGAAAATAATCTGTACTCCTGGTAATACCGGTATATAAAGCTGGTCATGAAAAAGACAACGACGATATCATTTTTTTGTTCATATGATTTCTCATTTCCTTTTTCTAAATGTGATTGTCAAATGTCCATAATTGAACGGTTTATTCCGTGCTAGTACACTCTGTCCAACTTCTATAAGACCAGGTGATGATCATGCTGCTTTGTATCATTGTAAACAAACAATGCTTCAGTTTATATTCTAGTGTGTAGGTATTGGAGACTATCATACACTGCATGATTTTAATGTGTGTGTGCTGGCGCTGAGCGTAAAGGAATGTTATCGTATTTTTCAACTGTCCAGTTTCAATAAGACCAGTTACATTTTCCGTTGTTTTAGTTGTTTTGATCAATAAATCTGGAAAATGCCTAAGGGGAAAGTGCTCACGGAGGGAAAAGAAAGACAAATCGATGCATTTCACCCAGAAAATGTTGGTATCTTAGAAATTTATCGTCGGATTGGACGATCCCATCAAGTAGTGCTCAACTATTTGGCGAATTCTCAAGGATACGGTAAGAAGGAAAGAGCTCCACGTAAATCGAAGCTCTCTGACCGAGATAAGCGGGAAATAGCTAGAACAGGTTCAAATATCTCAAAATCGCATGTGCAATTAAAGCAATATTTCAACTACTCAACTACTCGGGTGACAATTCGTCAAATTTTGGTAAAAAAATCCTCACACAAAGAGGGCCTGAAAGGTTAAAGCTCCTCATCTTACACCATCTCACATCGGAAGACGTCTGAGTTTTGCCAAAGCTCACATGAACCGACAGTGGGACATGGTATGTCATGACAAAGAACGTTTCCAAAAGAATACATTTTATATACCACAACGAATAGTTTTCCGATGTATATGTTATCTTCACTGACGAAAAAAGGTCAATTTGGATGTTCCTCATGGTTTCAACCGGTACTGGTGTGATTTACGGAAGAAGGAACAGTACCTTTCAACCAGGAATTTTGGTGGAGGCTCGTGCATGGTTTGGACTGTGCAACCGGAAAGTTCATGATAGTTAGGTCACATCAGCGCTTTCCATGCTGACCACTTCAAGAAAGCGAAAGAGCACTTCACGGGAAACGCTTGTGCAATATCAGTCCGTGCCAGTGTCAGTCCTAGCTCCCAAAGATAATTATTTGATAAGGATAAAAAATAAAATGATAAAAACTCAAAAGTAGTCACATTCACATCCGAAAACAAACCATTTTTTCATTATTTTCTCACTTTGTAACCCTATCGGTCCCAGTGATCAACGCTCTCATAAAAAACCGTACATTGTCGGTCCACAGCGGACCAAGAACGAGAATAGTTAAAAAATAGAATTTAAAAGGATCAAGTGTTCTAAACTTCTTTACAACATGTTATGCTCGTCACAGCATACGAAACCTAACCGCCTACGAAAGTATCCGAAAGAATGATTGAAATATTGTTACCTCTCTCTCAATAGATCAGCCAGAAGGGCTAATCACAAATGTCCTCGATCCCTGGTCTAAGCCGCGGGACCATTGAGGGTGGGCTCTAAAGAGCTCTTTTCGATGGCTAGCTCGAGCTTGAAACGCGGAGGATCAAGATCGGCATATTTCACATCCGTGCACAAATCAAGGGATCAGTTGACAATTGAATACATACTAAATTTTCCTTTTTTACAAATTTTTATTAACCTACAGTGTTCGTATGAAGTGTGAAGTGTGTGGAGGCCGACCGGCAAGAGTCGAGCGAAGGACACTTGTGACGTTGTTGGCGACCGTCGTCGCAAGCTGGGTACCACAGCTGTGTTGCGCGTAGAGTTTCCAACGAGTTGCCGACTCCACTTCAAGTCTCTCGTTGACCGCTGGCTTAGCGATGACACCAATTGTTGCCAATCTATTTGAATTGGTGCCGATATTATTGGGTCCTGTTGGGGATAGGAAAGCACTATTTACCACTGGGTCTAATTCTTCTTTTATCAAATGCCAATTGGCGATCTAACGTACAAATCTACACCTAGGCGGCGCTGCGGTGAAAGTGATGATGGTTTTAAATTTTGCCATGTGAGCTTATGGAAGGTTTGTAGTTCTTTCCATAAATTACAATGTTTTAATAACAAAAAATTATTTGATTGCGATGAGTTTGTAAGAAATTTAATTCTGCGCAATTTTATATATAACATGTTATTTATTTACCTCTTTCAGTAGTGAAAACTATAAAAATGTTGACAACCGTTGAATTAAAGAAGGAAATTTGAGAGCACAATCAAACACAAGTAGAAAAATGCACGATTCCTGCATGTGAGAACTACCTTGGAAAGCCCGGAAGTAAAATATACGTGATTTGTTTTTGAGTTTTAGGTTACATTAGCATCATTATCTTAGTTCAAAAACAAAATCCAGATGTCTCACCGATCGTTTACGTTTTGCGTTAGATCGCCAATTGTGGTTTAATGGTATATCGCTCAACTCCAGGTTTGTGTATTTGGTGTGTATATGTGTGTGCGTGAGATTATAGCTAACTTATGTCCTAGAGTAATTCTAATGTTTTACATTCTTATTTCAACCTACATATATTTATTCATTTATATAAACTAATTTATTTATGTTCTTAAAACTACTATATTCCTGAACGGTAACAATATATAGCATTTCATGATTAGCTAAATTCATTTAAACACGCGTTTATGGATTTGTAATTCGTGAAGATTATACACTGCGTGTAATAACTATAGAATTACTGCATTTTTCTGAATTTCCAGAGATATGTAAGAAGTCGTATGAATTGAAGTATATAGTGTAGGATATAATAACTATATTCATTTATAAGTCTGATGATTTGACTTTATTATTGTGTCCAGGCGTGAAACATTCGAAAAACAAAAATTCCAGTGTTTTATAACTATAGAACCAGATGGAAAAACTCTCACTTCTATACAAAATTAACGTTAATTTTACATGAATTACAATACTAACGGTTATCATAAAAGTTATCATTAGTTCTCAATCAGTTCAAATAATCCATCCGGGGTGGTTTCGACCAAGGTGCGTCATTTTGTAGTGTGTATCTCGTTCTACGCAGAGAATACTGCTCGTTTGAGCTCTTCAAATCACTCATACTGCTTGTAAGCTGTATCAATTATTCGTACGATCACTCTTCATAAGTTTTTGACAGGGTTTTGATCTGGTAAACAAGCTGACCCGTCCATAATCTGAAGGAGAATAGGAGATGACTTTCCGGATTTTATGAATTGATGCCAAATTACCCAATTATCACATTATTGTTGATACAAAAATAGCAGTAAATGATTCTAAAGTACTTCGTTGCACTTCTGACAGTTCATTCGTGTTGATGGTAAGCTATCTAAACCAGGGCTTTTTGAGACAATTGTCCTCAAACCATAAAAATCCCATCTCCAAAGATGCGAGTCCAATAACTAATGTGGAATCTAATCCCATGGGTTTCACTATTTCAGTAGAACTTTAGTTAAAAATAAAAGCAAATTTATTTGGGTGAGTGCGAAGCACCTTGTATATTTAACACTAAAAAGGGACTGTCGGTATGTTACTGCCTTACTGCGCTATTTATGTTCATGCTAGAATCCTACAAAATTTACCTGGCTCTAGCATTATCTTCTGTATTATTCTTATCCGTTTATGATGTTTATAGCTGTTTATGATTTTATGGAAGGGTGCGAAATTCTAGGGTCCGGGTTTTATGACGATTAATCATTTCAGCATGAGTGTTGATGTTCGTAGTTGTTAAAATGGTACAGTACCGATTGCTGAAATGTATATTAGCTCTACTCTGATGAAGAAAAATTCAACTTCAATAGAACTTCTTCGTACTGAGAGGACTCACGGAACATGTCATGAAATTTTTCAACTTGTAACTTCGCAGGCAACAGTTTGATGGTTTGAGGAAAATATTTTCAAAAAGTCCTGGCTAAGATAGCTTTTCATCAACACGAATGCCCCCGAATGGATTATTTGAACAGATTGAGAACTAAAGATGACCTACGAATTGCAATTCATGTGAAATTGACGTTAATTTTGTAAAGGAGTGAGAGTAGTTCCATCTGGTTCTAGGGTTATGAAACACTAGAATTTTAGGTTTTTGGATGTTTCGCGCCTGGACACAATAATAAAGTTCAAATGGCCAGTCTTATGGATGAACATAGTTATAATATCCTACACTATAAGTGTAGTGTAGTTTAATGATCCAAAACTACATCACAATACGCAACATTTTCATAACTAAGATTGTACGTGATGTAGCATGTTTGAGAGCTACAATGTAGAACTGCTTGACAAGCATTTGGTGGAAAGTTACGAATACATTTACTGTAGCATTTGTGGACTATCGACCCATGACTTCTTTATTTTTTGAACATCAGCATATTTCTATTCATTAAACATCATCATAGCTTGTTCCAAAATATTTAAATTAAAATATAACGAACATCGTAACGTAATCCTACGTCAACTATGTTGTCATGGTTCGGACATAATCCTTCAACTTTCTTGTTTTTCAAAAAAAAAAACATAAAATATAAATAGAAACAAACTTCAAATGAAATTCAAATGCAACTTAATTATTTTCTTTAATGTTTCTACAAAAAAATGAGTGGGTTATATCTATGATATAACCGCAAGGTTCACGTGGAACTACCTTAGCTTAGCAATCATTCGTTTGTATTGATTAAATTCTTGATTGAATGAAACAGTTTCCAAATTCAATTGAGTTCAATATATTTGCTCTGTGAGTGAAAAAAATGAACAAATGCCGTGTAAAGTCAATTCATTTATTGTGATTGATTGTTCTTCGTTACAAGTAAATTTAATGACGGACCTTTTACGTTTGGTATGATGACTAGAACAAAATATATGTACGGAAGAATTATCAAACGTTTGATGAACCAGCCTAAGGCTGAAAATCTTTCCAATAAAGACAAAAAAAAAAAATTATCAAACGATTATTTTATTTTACATTTCCCTCTGAAGTTTACATCCCAAAAGTGTTCATACTTCTCGAATCTCGAATTTGCTTGAAACTGGGAAGTTCATTCGCTTCTAGTGGCTGCACGATTTTCCCAGGTTCCTAAGTTTAGAAGATCATGTTAGGACAGACATATTCCACTCTGCACAAAGCCAAGCGAGGACAAAAGTACTCGCAGTTTGCATTTATTTGCAGAGCCGATTTCCCCAGAAACCTCGGTTTTGAAGTCTGTGTTAGGGAAACACATTTCAATCGGAACAAAAATACTCCCGATTTGTATGAATTCGCAATGCCGATTTCCCCACGCTTCATGGATTTGAAGTCTGTGTTAGGGAAACACATTCCAGTCGGAACAAAAATACCCCCGACTTGCATGAATTTGAAATACCGATTTCTCCAGGCACCTTGGTTTAGAAATCTCTATTAGGGAACACATTTCGGTGGGAACAAAAGCTCCCCCTACTTTCGTGTGTTCTTCTTCTTCTTTTTGGCTTTAAGAGGGTTTAAACTTTTCAGTTCACTCGCCTCTAGGCTCTTTCGTGTGTTCTTCTTCTTCTTTTTGGCTTTAAGAGGGTTTAAACTTTTCAGTTCATTCGCCTCTAGTTTCGTGTGTTTGCAATGCCGATTTCGCTGCTTGGTTTTAAAGTCTGTGTTAGGGAACATTTTTCGATGAGAACAAAAGTTCCCCTACTTTCATGTATTTGCAATGCAGATTTCCCCAAGGCTGCTTGGTTTTGATGGCTGTGTTAGGGAAACCGTAAATCGGGCCAATCAAAACGATGCAGTTAGGGCGTTTAGATAACGCCTAATATTTTACAGTTATTCAATTGTTTATCTAATGAAAAACAACATTTTGTTAGTTGCGATAGATGCGTAGAAATATTCCCTATCAAGTGATGCAAACATCTCTCCTATCCAGTACGAAATGTTCGAGCTATAAGCATTCGAAATCTTTCATTTTTTCCTGCATGTTCTGTGTTTAGGTTTTCATTTTACCCTCCATATATTCCGGTTAGACGTAGTCCCACGTCAAAAATCAGGAATGTCCACGTGAACAAATTATAAATAAATAAAAATAATATGAATAAGAAAAAAAATCTTCCACGCTTGTCCACGGATAGGGAGGGGGGTGTCTGAAACGTGCTTTTTCTGTCCACGTGTCTCTTATGAAACGCAGTGTATTCAAATGAACAACCGACAAGGCTTAAAAGTTTCACCGTCATCTGCAAATTCACACACAGATGGCGACATCTGCGGGAAATATTTCACTTTTATATGTGACTTTTTTCACGTTGGCGCCCCACGCAAATAGAATAGCAGGTACAGTGATACAAGCTCGAGTTCGTATGCCACCATGCAGTTTTCTTTTCCCTTCTATTGAAAGTCGAAAACAAGCTTTCGGAACATTCTTTTTAGATAAAGTCATAGTGTCATATGAGAATGAAAAGGATTGTTATTTATTTCAGTATAATGGTTTTTATTTCTCTAAAAACAGAGAAAATGTGTGCGAATGTATACAAATTGACTCAAACCCATATTCGTACGGTATTTGAAATGATTTGAATTCTATTCCGAAAATGATGATAAATTTTATGATTGTATATAATATGCCCAGATACTCTCATAGTTTTTGAGTAATTGTAATGTAACCATGGGCGAACTTTATGTTCATTGTGCTTTGGGTTATTGTCTTGGTAAAACTTGAGTACTCGATTCAATCCCATTTTGTTGACACTTCGTTTCATATTTTCCTTCAGGATGTTCAAGTAAACATTCTGATCCAATACACCTTCGATGAAAACCGCATCACTGTTAATCACTTTAGCATTGAGCAAGTCGCACACCGCATCACTGTTAATCACTTGAGCCAAAAAAGAAGGAATTTATTTTTAAAACATTCTCGGTTTGTTCGACATCGTGAAGTTTATTTTCAAATATTATGGGCCTGATTCTCGAATACACTTCACGGTGGAAACGAAATAAACGGCACGCCATTAAACTACGTTTTACGAGTTAGTGAAGTGTCGAAGATAATGATGAGTTTTCAGGCAGAATGAGCACTTTTCAAATAAAAAATCATAAATGAAAATTAACTTCTTCGTATCAAACTGGTATTCAATGTGAGTGGAAAAGTTTGTTTTCTTCATGTGATATAATAATCTCATACAAAAATTTAATCTGAAGATAATGTTATATTATAATGATAAATTTAGTGGGAAACTAATCTCGCATCCAGATGTGGACACCGTACCGTTGTCATAGCGAATGCGTTTCATACCTTTTCCACCGAGAATCAGGCCCATAGTGTCATATGAGAATGAAAAGGATTGTTATTTATTTTCAGTATAATGGTTTTTATTTCTCTAAAAACAGTGAAAATGTGTGCGAATGTATACAAATTGACTCAAACCCATATTCGTACGTTTTTGAGTAATTGTAATGTAACCATGGGCGACCTTTCAGTTCATTGTGCTTTGGGTTATTGTCTTGGTGAAACTTGAATACTCGATTCAATCCCATTTTGTTAACACTTCGTTTCATATTTTCCTTCAGGATGTTCAAGTAAACATTCTGATCCAATACACCTTCGATGAAAACCGCATCACTGTTAATCACTTTAGCATTAGCATTAGCATGGAGCAAGTCGCACACCGCATCACTGTTAATCACTTGAGCCAAAAAAGAAGGAATTTATTTTTAAAACATTCTCGGTTTGTTCGACATCGTGAAGTTTATTTTCAAATATTATGTGTTATGACTTGTTTGAAAACATAGAAAAAGTGGCCACATTTGAAGCAGATCCGGTAAATACGATAGTGTATCGGCCGTATGCTGCCCGCAGCCTGATTTGGAAGATGGTGAAAAAATAATTTCAACAGACGTTCTCGTTAGTACTACAAAGGACTGTTTCCGCTATTGGTTCTACTCTGCTCACACTCACATCGATTCATGAGAGTTTGATTGATTTGTTTCCATTAATAAAAAAAAGTAAAAAAAAACTTTTTAAATTAAACGGTGAGAGATCATAATTATAATGCAGATAATGTACTACAAGCTAAAAAATAATTAGGCAATTAGCAGTTAATAGTTATCACACCCCTTCCTTTAATCTAGGGTATTGATGAGACTAAAATAAAATCGTGGGGTATATGATAAAACTATTAAGTGTGGATAACGGAAATCTAACGTGCCCCACGATTTTATTTGAGTATCATCATTACCCTGGATTGAAGGAAGGGGTGTCATAACAACTAACTACTAACTTGCCTATTTTTTTTTTATTTTTAGTGTATTATCTGCATTATTATTATGATTTATCACAATGAAACCGTTTAACTTATTTTTTTTCCTTTTCTATTCTCTAGTTTTTAGTACATTATCTGTTCTAATTTTATTGTATTTTTCTACAATAAAAACATGTTTGATTTTTGCCTACTTTTACGGCATGTTTTCATGATCTATTGTATTCTATTAGTCAAATCATTTCATTTGATACCAATAATAATGAGATTACAAAAAAATACATAGTCGACCATTTTGTGCCAGTGACCTTTCTGAATTTATGCTGTTCATAATGTAGTTTGTTCTCCCAGTCAAGTTCATTCATTTGATACACATCCCAATTAACTTTTTTGACGTGGGACTACGTCTAACCGGAATATATGGAGGGTAAAATGAAAACCTAAACACAGAACATGCAGGAAAAAATGAAAGATTTCGAATGCTTATAGCTCGAACATTTCGTACTGGATAGGAGAGATGTTTGCATCAATTGATAGGGAATATTTCTACGCATCTATCGCAACTAACAAAATGTTGTTTTTCATTAGATAAACAATTGAATAACTGTAAAATATTAGGCGTTATCTAAACGCCCTAACTGCATCGTTTTGATTGGCCCGATTTACGGTTTCCCTAACACAGCCATCAAAACCAAGCAGCCTTGGGGAAATCTGCATTGCAAATACATGAAAGTAGGGGGACTTTTGTTCTCATCGAAAAATGTTCCCTAACACAGACTTTAAAACCAAGCAGCGAAATCGGCATTGCAAACACACGAAAGAGCTTAGAGGCGAATGAACTGAAAAGTTCAAATCCTCTTAAAGCCAAAAAGAAGAAGAAGAACACACGAAAGTAGGGGGAGCTTTTGTTCCCACCGAAATGTGTTCCCTAATAGAGATTTCTAAACCAAGGTGCCTGGAGAAATCGGTATTTCAAATTCATGCAAGTCGGGGGTATTTTTGTTCGGACTGGAATGTGTTTCCCTAACACAGACTTCAAATCCATGGAGCGTGGGGAAATCGGCATTGCGAATTCATACAAATCGGGGGTATTTTTGTTCCGATTGAAATGTGTTTCCCTAACACAGACTTCAAAACCGTGGTTTCTGGGGAAATCGGCTCTGCAAATAAATGCAAACTGCGAGTACTTTTGTCCTCGCTTGCCTTTGTGCAGAGTGGAATATGTCTGTCCTAACATGATCTTCTAAACTTAGGAACCTGGGAAAATCGTGCAGCCACTAGAAGCGAATGAACTTCCCAGTTTCAAGCAAATTCGAGATTCGAGAAGTATGAACACTTTTGGGATGTAAACTTCAGAGGGAAATGTAAAATAAAATAATCGTTTGATAATTTTTTTTTGTCTTTATTGGAAAGATTTTCAGCCTTAGGCTGGTTCATCAAACGTTTGATAATTCTTCCGTACATATATTTTGTTCTAGTCATCATACCAAACGTAAAAGGTCCGTCATTAAATTTACTTGTAACGAAGAACAATCAATCACAATAAATGAATTGACTTTACACGGCATTTGTTCATTTTTTCCACTCACAGAGTAAATATATTGAACTCAATTGAATTTGGAAACTGTTTCATTCAATCAAGAATTTAATCAATACAAACGAATGATTGCTAAGCTAAGGTAGTTCCACGTGAACCTTGCGGTTATATCATAGATATAACCCACTCATTTGTTTAAAACTAATATGAAATCAGCCATTTTCTAGCGACGATCAAATTGGATTTTTCAAGATAATGGAATACACAGTATTATAATGACAGCAGAGATAAAGGTGTGTTCCAAATTTCAGATCAATTAGTCAAAAGGAACGGGGTCAAATTTTTATAAATGAGGGACAACCCTACAGACATACAAACATACATACAAACAGGTCAAGTTGAATGAAACCGTTTAAAAAAGTTATTGGCTAATTTGTTACACAGGCCATCTTGGATTTCAACTTTCCATAAACAGCTGTGTCAAGCCACTTCATTTGATACTGATTTTGATGGGTTTTGTTTTGAGAAAAAAATTAATCCGTCATTTTGTGGTGGCGGCCATTTTGGATTTGCATTCCTCATGGATAACTGTGTTCTACTAGTCAAGCCCTTTTATTTGATACCCATATTTGGGTTTTGGCAAAAAATATATATCACTATTTTGTGGTGGCGGCCATTTTGGATTTGCATTTTCATCAATAACTGTATTCTACTAGTCAAGTCATTTCAATTGATAACCATATTGATGGGTTTTTGAGAAAATATGTAATCCGCCATTTCGTGGTAGCGGCAATTTTGGATTTTCATTTTTCATAAATAACTGTGTTCTACCAGTCAATCCACCATTTTGTGTTGACACACATTTGCATTCCTTATGAATAACTGTGTTCTACTAGTCAAGCCCTTTAATTTGATACCCATATTGATAGGGTTTTGGAAAACCTCATATTGATGGAGTTTTGAGAAAATATGTAATCCGCCATTTTGTATCTTGGATTTTCAAAAAAAGGGGTGTTCCAAATTTCAGATCAATCGTTTAACATGAAAGGGGTAACATTTCTATTAACGTGGTACAGCGCTACAGACAAACATGTTACAAACATACGAGGGCAGTCCGATAAGTACATAGCCTACAAAAAAAAACAAAAATTTTGGAAAAGTGACGATTTATTTCTCAACATAGTCTCCTTTTGAGCTCGATACACTTGACCCAGCGGTGCTCCAACTTCTTTGATCCATCTAAAAAATACGTTTTCTCGAGGTCTGCAAAGTAGGCCTCCGTGGCGGCGATGATCTCATCATTCGACTCAAATTTCTGCCCGGCGAGTGACTTTTTCAAGTTTGGAAACAAAAAAAAAGTCGCACGGGGCCAAATCTGGAGAATACGGTGGATGGGGCAGCAGTTCGTACTGCACTTCGAATTTGGCCGTGGCGACGGCGGAGTTTCCATATTTTTCTATTATTCTAAAATCCGCGGGAAAGCCCACTTTCAAACACGGTCAAAACAAAACTCCGAGTCCGATTCAGCTGAAATTTGCCGTTTACGAGAATGTACTACACGGTAAGTAATCTTTCTTGCGATACTGACACCAGCGGGCGATGAGGCTAAGTACTTCTCGGACCGCCCTCGTACATACAAATTACAGGACAAGCTAAATAAAACCGTTTAAAAAGGTTTTAATCTACAAAGTTCATTCACCTCTACCCTCTAGGTCTATCAATCAATGAAGGTCCTGGGAATCGTACGTGTAGCCAGGGTTGCCAACTATAATTTTCAAAAATCATCAAACACTTTTTTGGTAGGCAAACTTGCATTTATTCAATGTTATTCTACATTGTTATTATTTCGTTCTACAATCTTTTGCCATGGTCCACGCTGGTTAAAAATTCTTTCTCCATAGAACACGTTTGTTCTCCCTTATTTTTCATGCTGGCCACAGGGTTGAAGTTCTTGCCGTTGAGAGAATTTTGCAGGGATCTTCTGTTTTTTCCCAAAAACCTACAGTATTACTACATTGATTCGCTGAGAAATCAGTTTTCAAAATTTCTTTGAATCCATCTTCCATACTTTGGAATGGATCTTTACTCATCAATTGTAAATTTGAATCTGACGATCAAATGTTATAGAAAAAATATATTATTTTGACTTTGAATTTTAAAAAAAATCTCTTCAGTAATATTACACTCTCAAACGTATTCCTTCATAATTTTTTTTGCGGCCACTCTTATATATACAACGTTATACATCATACAAGGTAATGTTGTTCTGCAAACATGATATTGTTTTAATTTCTTATAAATTTATCAATTTTTTTTATATTTCTTAAATTTATCAAATATTATGGTTTCATGAAACTATCTAGGATAAACAAGGATCATTTCTGAAAAAGCAGGCAAAATTGAGTGTTTGTCAGGATGTCAGGGAACGTGCCAAAAAGACTGGGGAATCCTGGAAAATCAGGAAGGTTGGCATCTACGGAGAACCCCATTCGTGTGAGTAGCGTTAGTAGCTGCTTTTCAAGTTCCTTGTGAGAGAGTAAAGAATGCATGAAAGCGTAAGTCCATCCTTCTTATCGCAGTGTATTAGACCCGTATTTTTTATTTTTTGTTAGGGTGACCATTTCTATTTTCCCCCTAGTCCTCTAATTTTTTTCTCATTTAATTCTTTTGTACTACTGTACCAATTCAGATGATTGTCTTCTTTGGAAAAAATGCGAAAAAAATATTTTTCGGACAACTCCAAAATCCAAATGGCAAAACTAAAAAAAACCCCAATTTAATAATTTACGATAAGGAACAAAAATAGCAATTTTAACGAAAATATGAGACCCACTATAACGGTCTTATCATTTACTGAAATGAATTTAAATTGAAATAAAATGAATACTTGCGACCAAATCTTGCTTTTAACACTGAAACTACCGACCGGTTGTATCATTTGTTCACAAGATTTTGTCTCGAAATTTCATTCATTATTTTCTAATAATGTTATGACTTTTTCTAAATGTTGTTTATTTCCTTTGATTTTATCTTATATTTTGACAACTAAAAATCACACTAGTCAGTATGATCGGTTTGGTAGAAATGGCGATCTAAGGCAAAACGTAAACGATCGGGGAGACATCTGGATTGTGTTTTTAACTAAAGGTGGCCGTACACTGTTTGCCCGGAGGTCAAATATTTGATATTTTTTGACAGATAAGGTTTGATTTGATATTTGTACAAACACTATTTTGTTTGCCACTCTTCAATTTTCAACAGTAGTAAACAATATCAAACACCGAACATGGAAAAAATCAACTGAAATATTCAAGGTAACCTAACCATGTACCGACAGGTTCGAAGAACAGACTGAAAAAATATTCTAGGCATCCAATAATTGAATATTTGCTTGTCGTGTTTTGTGTAAAAAATATTTGATCAGTACACGTTGACCAAATTTTATCTGTCAAAAAGAGTCAAATATTTGGCTTCGGTCAAACATACACCCTAAGCACCCTAAGGAAATGATTATGATGTAAGAAAAAGCTCACGCACGAATTTGACGAATTTACACAAAGCTGAATCAGCTCATGCGACAGCTACGTTAGAGCTCAGAACCACAAAAGTGATGATGTTTGTTTATTCTACACATTGAAGAGCAAGATTCGGTCGTGATTATTCATTTTATTTCTATTTGGATTCATTTCAACCATTAATTGTCGTCAGTATATGGTAAAAAAGTTAGAGCTTTGTATAGTTACGATGGTTTCAACACGCGATTGGACGAAAGTCGTTGAAAATCTTCGAAAATTCTGAGTTTGATAATGCATACAGGTTATGAATACTGTGGATAATGGTGATGAAAATAGCTGTATGGCCCCCGCCATGTTTTTGGTGCCAACATCTCAAACGTCAAAAGTATTTGTTTTCTTCAAAACAGCGATCCGCGTTTGAGCTTCGTTTACTAGTTTAGGAGATGGTCAAAGAATAGCTGATTTTCAGTCGGAATGAACGTTTTCAAAATTAAAATTATGAATGATAATTAGCTTTTCCATATCAAATTAGTATTCTATTTAAATTAAAAACATTTTTGTTTGCAGCTGGGGAAAAAGTCTCATACGAAAATTGTTTATGAAGATAACTTTGTAAAAAAAATGAAAAAAAAAATCAGTAACAATGTCGGAATTGTATAGCCATATGGTTGAATGAAAGTCAGAAATACGTGTTTCAAGTAATTAAATAACATGATAAGAACATTTTAATTCAAATTTTAAAATTTAAAAACCGGCTTCGTGTCTTCTAATCTGATTGAGATTACACTAACGAGTTTGGGACCCAAATTATGGCCCTAATTTGAAGTCACCACCAGACGTCGACACCATTACCACCATTTACCACCATCTGACAAATAAGATGATGTCGATGATGAACTTTTACAGCAGAGTGATAGTGAGATAGGCGGTGACGGTAGGTAGAGTGAGATAGTGAGAATCGTGCCATACAGCTGGATGAAATCGATTGGCGATCTAACGTACAAATCTACACCTAGGCGGCGCTGCGGTGAAAGTGATGAGGGTTTTAAATTTTGCAATGTGAGCTAATGGAAGGTTTGTAGTTCTTTCCATAAATTACAATGTTATAATCATTAAAGATTATTTGATTGCGATGAGTTTGGAAGAAACTTAATTCTGCGCAATTTTATATAAAACATGTTAGTTTCTTATCTCTTCCAGTAGTGGAAACTGTATAAATGTAGACAATGGTTGAATCAAAAAAGGAAATTCCAGAGCACAATCAAAAACAAGTTGAAAAATGCATTGTTCCTGCATGTTAGAACTACCGTGGAAAGCCCGAAAGTAAAATATACGTGATTTGTTTTTGAGTTTTAGGTTACATTATCATCATTTTCTTAGTTTTCAAAAACAAAATCCAGATGTCTCACCGATCGTTTACGTTTTGCGTTAGATCGCCATTGACGAATTTACGTTGGATTTACAACCAGATGGCGCAGCGACTAAAATGAGGATGTTTTGTTTTTTGGTATGAAATTCGTTCAGATTTTCTAGAAAAATCAGAATTTATCTTCAAATTTCCCAGTTTCATGTATACTTTCCACGCTGAAAAGGTTAGAAAATCATCATTTTACAATGTCCTATGTATATTACGAGGAATGGCTTGTTATAAGTATTGTAAGTTTAATTTTTTTCAATTAAGTAAACGATGAATAGGGTGTTTTGCGCTAAAAATACTGCAAATCCTTCTTGTATCGGCCCCCACATAATCAATGATATCAGCCAATTTGATATGATATCTATTTCATCGCAATTATCCATAGTATCGATAACCGGTATGCATTATCAAACATAAAATTTTCGAAGATTATCTATGACTTTGGTCAAATCGCGTGTTGAAACCATCGTAAATATACAGAACTCCAACTTTCTTACCATATACTGACGACATTCAATGGCTGAAATGAATCTAAATTGGAATAAAATGATTAATCACCACCGAATATTGCTTTTCAGTGCGTAAAATAAACAAGCACCCTCACTTTTGTGGTTCTGAGCTCTTATGTAGATGTCGCATGAGCTGATTCAGCTTTGCGTAAATTCGTCAATACGTGAAACCGGAAAATTTGAAGATAAATTCTGATTTTTCTAAAAAATTAGAACGAATTTTATACTAAAAAAACAAAACATCATCATTTTACTCGCTGCGCCATCTGGTTGTAAATCCAACGTAAATTCGTCAATTATTTTCGGGCATTCCAAGGTAGGTAGTTACCACATGCAGGAACCCTGCATTTTTTTAACTTATTTATGGTTGTGCTTTAGAATTTGCTTTTTTGATCCAGCCATTGTCAATATTTATACAGTTTTCACCACTGGAAGAGGTAAGAAAACAACATGTTATACAGTAATATACATTTAATGCGACATTTTGCTAATTGGACAGACCTGTAATGCGACACGTGTAATTGGACAGTTTTACCTCTAATTGGACATTTTTGTAAACATCGAGTTCGGGGCCCAAATTATGGCTCCACATCGAAAGTTGCCACCAGACGTCGACATTGTACCACTCTCATCGAAAATGTCCAATTACAGGTCAAAATCGACTCCAATTCGACACTGAATAGTGTTTCGGCATGTCGCATTGAATGTAAATTACTGTATATGAAATTACGCAGAATTAAATTTCTTTCAAACTCAGCGCAATCAAATATTTTTTTATGAATATAACATTGTGATTTATGGAAAGAACTACAAACCTTCTATAAACTCACATTGCTAAATTTAAAACCATCATCACTTTCACCGCAGCGTTGCCCAGCTGTAAATGTTTACGCTAGATCTGACGAATTTACGTTAGATTTACAATCAGATGACGCAGCGAGTAAAATGATGATGTTTTACGTGTTTATTTTCCCTGCCGCAGAGAACGCGTCATTTTCTACAGCACTAAAGAGATGTTTCTAATGTTGCTAATTCAAATATTTCAACCTAATTAGCTCTGCAGAATATTAATCTTTTATTCCACACTTATCATTATTAAAATTTAATTCATTACTCTTGTGAAACTAATTGTTAAAATACACAACTTTTTGCTTTGCGTTTTGTTTCTATTTGCTTCATGTAAACTGGCTGTCAAACTCAGCTTCGATGTCCCGAATTGACGCAAAGCTGTATCAGTTCATGCGGCACCTACATTTAAGCTCAAAACCACATGTTCCATTTTTCCATGCTTCCTATGTATAGGGTAAATGATCTTGGTTTGTCCGATTTGGGGTGTTTTTACGCAACTAGTGCAATGCAAATCGATTTTTCTTCATGGAAATCACATATAATCGATACGAGTTTGGGTTTGTTGGAAAGCCCCAAGTCTCTAGTTGCTGATACTACCATAAGGCGTTAAAATTATTCAAATTTTTATGTTTTTTAACGATTTTCCTCAAAGAAGAATTATGATCATGGTTGGTGCAAAAAATGATCATGGTTTGTCCGGCTTTAGAAATCACCATTTTTGAATGAAAACATTCGAATTCTCAAGTAGATGTTGCATTTATCATTGCTTGAGTTTACTGTCATCATATTGATCCATTCATAATTTAGGCTTTATTCAGAATATTGCATTTTAAAAGTGTTCACCTTAACACACTCAACATAGAGAAACTTTATTTCTGCTATGCGCGAAGGACACAATAAACGAACTGCAGCGCGCCAAGCGATTGCCATAGAAATCATGTGGACAAAACAACATTATTGAATTGGACAATTCATCAAATTGCGTTAATTTAATGGTTTAGCTATGTAAATCTGATACAAATGGTGTACAAGCATGATGTTTACAATATTTGTAAATGTTATAATTGGGAAAAGGTCTGAATAAGTGCGAAATAATCATCTGGTGATCGAAGAAAAGCTAGCTCGAATGAGGGGCGCATTGACACCAATATATGGTGTATTTTATAATTCTCAGAAACATGAAACTACTATAAATCATGAAAAAGACAATTTTATTTATATGTTTTGAAATATTCGAATACCTGATTTGACAAAGGTGTGCTGAATTAGAGCATTCAAAAAAGTGGACAAACCATGATCATATTTTCGACTGGACAAACCAAAATCATTTACTTTAGTGCAAAACTTCTTGAGGGCAGTATTCTAGTCCAGAAATTTGAAAAAAAAACAATCTTTTTCCTTCATATTTCTGTAGTTTAAACATTCAAGAATATACCCTAGAAAGGACTTATCGAAAATCCCATTATTTACCGAGTTGGAGCCATAACAATGAACTTCAAACGCGTTTTTCTCGAAACTGGTTTTTTTCAAACTGGTGTACACGATATCTCAAGTTCTACTAAACCGATTCATGTCAAATTTGAATGGATTCAATCTGCAGGCATCTCACTATCGCATGAACCTTTGAAAAATTATATTTTTTAAATTTTACTATTTTTAAAAAATCGGGAAATGTAAGAAAAACGTTTGAAACCGCATTTTGTTTTCCAAGCTGCCGCCATTTTGTCAAAAAAGATATTTTTGACTTGTCCGAGGTTCATGCGATAGCGGCATCTTTACAGATTCAGAATCTGTTCGATTTTTTTTTTGTTTCAGATAACCAGAAGGGATGGAATCGTGTACGCCATGGCATAACTTTTTTTAACCCTCTCACTTCACCAGCTCTTATCTATTCTAGATATGAGAATTTTTTCTCCGTTCAATTTTTGTTTTTTTGTTAAAAGATAGATGAACAAATAATGATGATGATGATGGTCCCGCCTCCTTCCCCTACAGAGGTTTGAGCAAGACGAGTTATCTAAAAGATAATTTTTTTTTTCAACATTGAAATCAGTTTAGCAAACATGAAAAACGAACTGATTTTATTTACAGATATAAGTTCAAAAAATTGCAATGTCCAAAAAAGCCAATACTCAGTCATGTCCGCCACAGAGCCGATACGGTCCCGACGAGGCCCTTGCAGCCAAGTGGTCCACCAGAGCACAAGTCCAACCGCCAGCCTTGTTTTAGATTGACTTTGAATACCCTCATTCAGAGAAATCGAGAAAATTTCCTTTACGAAAAATTCCTAGACCGGCACTTAAAAAAAACTTTCAATTTAATATCCTTTATATCTGTGTCTCGCGCGCGACGCTCAAACTTTTGTAGACTACTTTTATTTTTTTTTTTTAAACTAATACAACTATAAGAACGACAAAATAAAAATAAAAATAGTCCATCATCACCAAGATCATGACAGACATAATAGAGATCAATACAAATTTAAAAAAGATGATTTAAAAAAAATTAAATAATCTACATAATATAATCCGTTCAAAAACTTCGTCAGATTCATTGAAAATATTGAAAACAAACTGCAAAAAAATTGTCCACATTAAATTATCCGTTCGTATAAAACTTCGTCAGTAAAGATCTTCGTCATAAAAATAAACAAAAACTCTAGTGTTATAACTATGAAAGTCAATTCCTCTTTCAACTCGATCACACAAATATCGAGGCAGCAAACCTTTAACTACTTTGAAAATGAACACCATAGTTAAATAAACAATCCTTTGCTTCACGGATAACCATTGCAGAGCGTCCAACATTAAAGATGAGGAAGTGAATCTGTTACATTTTAGTATCAACCGCATTATTTTGTTTTGCAAGCGCTGTAATCTCGATATTTGTGTGTCATTGGCTAAAAATAAAATGGAAGAGCAAAAGTCTAAATGAGGAGAGATGATTGATTTGTATAGCTGTATTTTGCTGCAAATAGTTAAATCGTTTTTCAATCGACATAAGATTCCATACTTCTTGGCAATTTTCTTGATGACATTGTCAATGTGAGTGTTGAACTTGAGTTTGTCATCAATAATCACGCCAAGATATTTAATGTCCCGAACTCGATCAATAGTCTCATTATCAATAACGATGGAGACGTTTTCATTTAAACGATTTCGCGAGATTACCATATATTTAGTTTTACTTATGTTCAATTTCAATTGCTTATACTTCAACCATCTACTTAAAGAATGTAAATCTCCATTCAAATGTAAAACGACCTGATCTAAATCATTAGCTGCAATGAATAACACAGTATCATCTGCAAAAAGATTGATATCACAAAATCGTAAAACTCTTCCCATGTCATTGATATACATAATAAATAAAAGGGGCCCTAATACACTTCCCTGAGGTACTCCAAGATTATTCCCTAGGGGATTCGAAATTGTATCAATAAAAATAGTCCGTTGAGTTCTGTCATTTAAATAGCTTTCGAACCATTTATATGCAGTACTCGTAAATCCAAAGCGCTTAATCGTGTTCAACAACAAGGGCCTAGAAATTGTTTCGAAAGCGCGTTTTAGATCCAAAAAAACAGCAATGATATTCTCTTTGCACTCGATCAAATCCTCAAATTCTGATGATTTCGATTCTGATCACTCCAGTTTCTTCTTTGTATCTGTCTGTTGTCTGTTGGTTCTGTAGGAAAAGCTCGTACACTGAGAGAAATAATTAGTAAATATAACGAATTTTTTGGTAAACACTACCAATCTATAGTCATTTTGACCGTTCTAATAAACACATATGTCAAGCAGAACAATGATTCGGAAGCCCAATATCGGCTACATATTCTCGCCGAAAATGCACGTATCAGAATTATATCCTAATTATACCTCCGTATTGCCTTATAGGAACAATGAAAATGGTTAATACGCGCTTTTCTCACCAATTTTCAGATATGACAATATCCAAGCTTACTAATGTTATCGAGTAAAATATACTAATCTCTGGTAGGGATGCGGGTTTGTTGACAATATGTACAAAAAATTTGTACATTCTACTAATTTTGCATTACCAAATGTATTTAGTAGTTTTCGACCGAGGATTTTTCTAAGGGTAGACAAAAGTGTGACGTCTTTGATTTTCAGGAGCAAGTTCCATTTTGGGTATAAAAAACTCAAAATAGCTACCCGTTCAAGTTATTTCGAGCTTCCTTCACAAAGCTCAGTTTCTTGACACTGTGGGTATATTTAGCAACATTTGTATATATATATATGCGGACTCGCCTTTGAAGACATTATCTGTGCCAGGGTACGAAAGAGAAGTTTTTGAAAATTTAACTCTATTTCAGTAGTTTGTATCGTTATTTGTAGTTTTGGACCAGCAACTCGACTAAACCATGAATGCGAACGCACACGAACACGAACTGGGTGATCCCAAAGTACTGAAGCAAATTAGTTGTGACTTATATCGTGAAGCTAGCTCAGCTCGTGGACCTCTGTCCCGGCGTCTTCGCAGACGAATTCGTCGCTTACCTAAGCATGTACGAAGGGAGGTGGCTAACGCTAAACATGGTGGTTGTTCGTCGCTGTTCATCGCCTGTCGCGAAGGCAACTTAGAAATAGTTGACTACCTATTAAGGGTGTGTGATGCCGACATCGAGCAAAGAGGAATCCTTACATATCCCCCGGATGAGGAAGATGAATTGCCTGAGATGAATACGATTAACAATGTTACTCTACTGTGGTGTGCTTGCGTTTCAGGTCATCTTTTACTAGCGACATACCTTGTCATGGAGGGTTGCGATGCAAATGCTCCCTCTGACACCGGCTCAACGCCTGTGAGAGCTGCCTGCGCAATATCAAACATCAAAATGGTTAAGTTGTTAGTTGAGTACGGAGCGGATATCCACAAGCCAACTTCCAACGGTACAACCTGTCTCATCGACGCTATAGAATCTGTCCCATTATGCAGCTATCTAATAAGCTTAGGCGCTGACGTAAATGAACGCGATTCGTATGGCAACACTGCTCTGCACTATGCGGTTGAGAGCAAAACTCGTAATATCGAAATGGTTCAATTACTGTTGAATCATGGAGCCGATCCGTTCGCTAGAAAAAGTTCCGGGGATGACGCACTGCAGCTAGCATGCATTGTGGGATCTGTACAAATAGTGGATTATCTTTTGAGCAGCGTAAATTACTCACAAGAAAGAAAGGCCGATGCTCATATGCTGTTGGGTTCAACGTTAATCTATTATCAACACAACGTGGAAAATGTATTACACCGCTTGCGGTTGGCTTATGAAATTCGAATGGGTGGAGGAAATTCCATTCGAAACAGACCATCAATCCCGCCAAGAGTCGCCTATGGAAATATGGTTGAGTTTACTACTATTGCCGAATTTGAAGGAATCGCCCATGATGTGATTGCATTGACAATGCAGGGTATGGTCATTCAAGAGACGATATTGGGAGTCGACCATGAGTACATACTACATAGACTAATGATACGAGGATATTTCTACAAAGAATCTAGACAGTTCCAGATGTGTTTAGACCTATGGATGCTTGCGTTGCAAGTGCGAATTCGGAAGCATACCATATTGGACAGTGAAACGTGTGATTCAGCTCGGGCCGTCGTGAAGTTGATGATGTATTTGGTAGTTGAAAATGAGCCCGATATGCTACAATTCAAAGATGTCTACGAGACGTTCCAGTTTTTGACATCGGACCTCACTGAGAGCCACCAGTTGCTCAGTATTGAGCCGGCTGATCAAATCCAACAGAAAAATTACGATTGTATACTCCATTGCCTGATACTTCTGATGTACTTTCTACTTACCGTTGCCAATAGCGAGGATGAACACCGTTTGATCAAAAGCTCTGTTCAAGAGCTTGTCCGTAAGGATATTCGTAGTGTAGCCGACGGAACACTGCTTCATCTGTCAGTATCGAACACATCAGTGCTACGCAGTAAATTCTTCTCACATGACCGTGAAGAAGACGACTTATTTTCCAACTTATTCGTCACAAAGTTGCTGTTGGAATGTGGAGCCCAGGTCAATACGTACGATAATACAAAATCTACGCCACTGCTTCTGGCTTCCAAGCGATACTATTATGAGAAAGAGATAGTGCACACTCTGATCGCGCATGGTGCCCATCTGGATTCTACGAATGTGTTCGGCGAGCGTCCTTCGTGGCTACTTAAGCGGAGTCTGGGGAATGGTATTCTTCCGAATGAACCCGCTTCCCTAAAATGCCTCTGCGCTAACGTCATCACCGCGTCAGGCATTCCCTATCGGAACAAAATTCCCAATGCACTGGCACAGTTTGTTTGGGTGCACGATACATGTGTTAAGCGATTGTAAATGAGTTAATAAATCATTATGTTTAAACCTCGCATTGAAATTTATTTTGTATTTGTGATATATCATAACACAATCAAAAGTTGTGCTGCAGACATTCATATAAATAAATAAAAAGTATGTCAACGCAATTGTCGATATCCCGAATCATTACCTACAGTGACTTGCAACGATCAAATGGGTGGGTTATATATATGATATAACCGCAAAGTTGACGTGGGACTACCTTAGCTTAGTAAACATTTGTTTGCATTGATTAAATTTTTGATTGAATGAAACAATTGCCCAATTCAATTGAATTCAATATATTTGCTTTGTGAGTAAAAAGATTGAACAAATGCCATGTAGGTAATCTAAGGTAATCTTGAATAATTTTTCGACCAAAACACTCAATAGATGTCTTATTATTGTTAAGAAATAAGATGAGCGTTTATCAACTTTCATTGAGCGGATTACCTCTGCTGAGCTGAGGCTGTCTGAAAAAATAAAATAATGGTCGATGGGTAATGTTTCAATGATCCCATATACTACGCACAACCTAAACGCGCATCTCTATCGCATAGGGCTCGCAGCAAACAATCTTTGTGATTGTGGCGATGGCTACCACGACATCGAGCATGTTGTCTGGTCGTGTATCCGGTTCCATGCTGCCCCTTCTCAGCTCTCCCGCGAGTAATCGGTTACATATTACTGACATAGTTGTAAGGCAAACATTGTCGAAATATTGAACTCCCGGCCCCGTCAGGCTGACGCCATATGAGCCTTAATAAAAATATATATTTTGGATAAAAAAATGCCATGTAAGGTCAATTCATACTTTTATTATTCATACTGTTCGCTTTCAGAGGTTCGAGGCTGAATCGCGTATCGAGAATAAACACTGTCTCAACGGTAGGGTTTCCTTTTTGGGATTTTCAAAACTACGCTCTCAAATTTTAAAATTGTATATTCGATGAAATTCGATCTTCATGCACGTATATTTCTGGATGCTGTCTGTCGTTCTACTGAACGCAATTAAATCCTCTGTATTCACAACTGATCTGCCTAATTTTGGGTGTGGGTGTGTGTGTGTGCTGGACAGTATAACGGTTATAAACAGGGATGTTCAATTTGAGCCATATTTGGTCATCGAAGATTACTAATGTCTACATATAAATGCCAACATTACCGGCCCCTTTGAACTAGCTTCAACTAAATATGCTTATGTTCTAAACTATTAAAACTAGTTAACTAAATTCCTGGTCTGTTTTGTAATAGATCACAATTCGATGGCAATGGACATATTCGGCACACAGGACGCTTGTAGATACCGTTTTTGGTTCTTACAGTAACCACTCTGACGACTCCATCATTTCCTGGATGCACGTTAGTAATTCTTGCCAAGGGCCAATATAGGGGTGGTTGATTATCCTCACGTAGAACAGACAAATCTCCAACATCAATGGAAATGTATTGCCGGTTTTTGTTAATCATTTGCATCTCGGTGAGGTATTCCTTACTCCATCTCTGCCAATATCGCTGGAATAATTGCTGCCTTTGCTGGTAGTGGGTTAGTCGATTCGTAGGGATGGCGCGCAGATCGGTTTCGGGGAGTGCCGTCATGGTAGAGCCAATAAGAAAATGGGCTGGAGTCAGCACATCAACATCTAGAGGGTCATCCGAAAGCGGAACTAATGGCCTTGAATTGAGTGCTGCTGTAATCTGAACGAGAAGAGTAGAGAAATCTTCAAAGGATAGGTGATACGAGCCGATTTCCTTTTTGAGGGCACTTTTAACAGTGCGCACTGCAGTTTCCCACAAGCCTCCAAAGTTAGGAGCTCGTGGGGGTATAAAATGCCATGATATACCTTGTTGCGCTAGCTCGTTTCCAATCATAGCGAACTGTTTTTTATCATTCAGCGTCTTATATAAACCATATAACTCATGCTTGGCGCCGGAAAAATTCTTGGCATTATCTGAATGAATTTCAGATGGAACTCCGTGATTACCAATGAATCTACGCAGGGCTGAAATAAACCCGACGGTCGATAAATTGCTGACAATTTCCAAATGTATGGCCTTCGTGGTAAAACATATAAACACTGCAACGTAAACTTTCGGGGCGGCAGCACGACGATAGGGTGGTTTTAGATAAAACGGACCGCAATAATCAATCCCAGTTATGACGAATGACTTGCTTGGACACACACCTCCTGAAAGTGTTAACTGCCGACTACCATGAATGGTTTGATGATGAAAGTAATCAATGAGCATGCGAGTAAATGGATGGTTACTTGGAAGTACTGATGGATGCTTTGTTGTAAAATGTACGTCTGACTGACGCAGGCGTCCACCCACTCTTATGACCCCATTTTGATCTACAAAGGGATTGAGAAGTTTCAGTGGAGATTTGATCGATACCTGATGATGCTTTCGTAAATTTTTAATATCCTCTGGAAAACATTCTAGTTGTACAAGGCGCACCAAAGCCAGTTTTCCAGCGTTAATTTCATTCGCTTCTAAGAATGGGGATCGACGAGCTTCATGAGGTTGGCGACAGTTATGTGCGAAACGGAGGCAATAAGCTACAATGCGCAGTAAAGGTTTGAGAGTCGAGCGTAGGAAGAACAAGTCATTCGTTTCAGAAATTATGGTCCCCATATGAACAGTTTTTCGGGTTTCTAGATCCAGGTCGGAATGAACAAATTCCTTGCTTTCCTTTGGCCACGTATCAATGGATTGCTTTAGCCATGTCGGTCCGTTTCTCCATAATTGACTCTGGAGAAATTCCTCCACAGATATTCCACGAGACACTAAGTCAGCAGGGTTTTGGTTCCCTGCTATATGTTGCCAACTATGACCATAAGTGAGCGTTTGTATCCTAGAAACACGATTCGCAATGAAGGTTTGCCAAGTGTTAGGAGGTGCCTTCAGCCAGTGCAAAACAATTGTTGAGTCGGACCAGAAAAACGATTGATATTCATTCATTTTCAATGAGTTTACAACTTTTGAATATAAGTGGGTAGCTGTATCTGCAGCACAAAGCTCTAGGCGAGGGAGTGTTAATCTTTTTAATGGTGCAACACGAGATTTTGACGAAAGTAGCTCGATGCGCACATTGCCGACTGTATCGGTCGCTCTTACATAGAGACACGCTCCATACGCTAACTCAGATGCATCCGCAAAACAGTGAAACTGTATTCCTGTCCATTCCAGACTAAAGGCGATTCGGTCTATTTGCACTTCTGATAGCAGATTCAAGTTGCTGACAAATTCTTTCCATTCATTATCCAATTGAGAGGGAACAGCATCATCCCAGCCAGATTGCAGTAAAGATAGTTTCTGCATTATGATTTTTCCCTTCACAATTACCGGAGAAATTAAACCGAGAGGATCAAACAGTTTCGCAATGGTAGAGAGGATACTTCGCCTTGTCCAATCCTTCACGTTATTGACTATATCGAAGGCAAAACTCAACTGATCCGATCTTGGATCCCATGTAACACCAAGTGTCTTTACTTGTTCCGTGGAAACTAAATCGAAGCTTATTTCCAATCCTTTACCCAATTTTTCCATTGGCAATCCCTCCAAAACTTTTGGGTGAGCAATTCGTATGTACCTATTGGATCTGACTGGGAAAACCGCCAAAAAATTCTTTGCAGATGCGTATCATCATCGTGTAGACGGATTTGTCTATACATTTTTTCCACGTCCGCAACGAGGGCGACTTTATGTTTACGGAACCGTAGTAATAGACTGAGAAGCTCATCTTGTATTACAGGACCTTTCAAAAGAGTATCATTCAGCGAGTATCCGCTATCGGTGGAAGCCGATCCATCAAATACGACCCGTAACTTAGTTGTAGTGCTTGAATTTTTAATGACGGGGTGGTGAGGCAAATAATATGCTTTTTTATCCGTGGATCCCCTAGCTTCTGATTGTAAATCTTCTTCTGTAACTTTTTTCATGTGACCAAGCCTAATATATTCAGTCATGAATGCATGGTATTCCTTTTTTAATGATATGTCCCGTTGCAAGCGTCTTTCCAGTTTTCTGAACCTTTCCAATGTCATTATTTTTGATTCACCCAGCATATTTCCGAAATGAACATGTTTGGGTAGTCTTACTATGTAGCGACCATCGTCAGCACGCGAGTGAGTTTTAACAAAAGATTTTTCGCAGTCTTGTTCCTGCTTAGACCAAGGCGGTTGATCATCATAGCTCTCTGTTTTCCAAAATTTTTCCATCAGACTCTCTAGATTATCCGGAGTTGTCGCGGCATGACAGTGAACAGATGTCCTATTTTGAGTACTCGTTTTACCCGTTACGATCCAACCAAGTTTTGTTTCAACCAAAGTGGGAAGTCCTGATCCCATATTAATCCGTTTTAGTCCGTTTTCATTCAAAAAATCATAGAAGAAGAATTCCGCACCAATTATCAAGTCAACCCGTTTGCATGTGTTGAAGTCAGGATCAGCTATCAGATTGTTCAGAAATTCTCCAGTGAATTATTGGCACGGTAACTGAAGGCAACTCAGAAGTAACCCGTGGCAATATTAAAAAATCCATTCCCACTGTGTAATCTGTCACTCGAGAACCTATTGTAGTATTAACTGCATGTCTTGCTCGGGATTCAACCTGGCCAATTCCATAAATTGGAACATTTATCGCACGTCGTTTCAACTTCAGCATCTGACACATCCTTTCGCTCATAATATTCACCTGAGATCCATTATCGAGCAATGCTCTTGCCAAATGTTTGTTACCATCTCTATCCTGCACAATCAATACCACCGTTGAAAGAAAAATGTTCGATGGTCCAGATTTGGTCCCAATACTAAATGAACTAACTGTCGATTCATCCATTGCTTCCGTTTGATCAGCAAATGTACTTCCTGTACCTCCAGTTGCCAAATTCGTTGCCATGCCTCGTATATCGTTGCTTTTATTTACTGTGGAATTCATGCTATCGCTGTGCCCCAGTGGATATCCGGGATGAATCAACGTATTGTGCCTTTTTCCACACGTTCTACAATTAAATTTAGAGTTGCAGTCTCGAGCCCAATGCCCTGATCGAAAGCAATTACTACACAAGCGCTTGTTGTTTACTATATTCAGTCTTTCAGATAGATTCATCGTCTGGAATTTAGTATAACGTGGAGTATAATGAGCATCGCCGCAACATTGACATGCTGGTACATCATTCACAGCATTTGTGGCACTATATGAAACAATATTGGTACGTTTTATGTTCGATCTTGTGGGATGATTTTTGCTTTCGGTACAATTTGATGATATGGCGTCCAATATTCGAGTCCTTTTCTCTAGAAAATCCATTAATGATGAGAAACCAGGTTCTTTTTATAGAAGCCGCGTGGTCTTCCCAAAGTTGTAGAGTATGACCGTCCAACTTGGAACAAACCCAATGTACAATAAGTGCTCCCCAATGCTCAGTTTTTTCACCCAACTGCTTTAGTATCTTCATTCTCTGTTCGAATTCGTCTACCAATCCGTGAATTGCTGCAGCCGATTCCTCCTTCAGTCTTGGATATTCCATGAGCGCGTGGATATGTCGCTTTTTGAGAAGATATTCGTTTGAGTATCGCTTCGTTACTGTTTCCCAAGCAATTGAGTAGTTTTCATTCGTGATCGTGAGAGATTCTATAAGCTTTGCCGCCTCCCCTTTCAGTGCTGTTTTCAGGTAGTGAAATTTTTGTACGTCGCAGAGTTCTGTCGATTCGTGTATCATGGAAACGAATATCGATTCAAACGAAAGCCACACTCGATAATCACCGTCGAACTCCGGTAGTGTAATCTGAGGTAGATGCACCCCGGTATGAATACCCAAAGCGCTGGTATTTCTGGCAATCGTGTTGTCAAGATTTGCGGTAGTCTGAACCGGTAGAGATATCTTTGCTGATAGTGCTGCTCCCTCCTTTTAATTTTGTCGTTAACTTTTCGTTCAGCCATCATTAACACCACTACCAGACCAGCAATGCAGTTGCTCCAAAATAACCGAAAAGAGACAAAAGGAACCAGGAAGTACCGCAAATTAAAATTGTAGTATTGGACAGGTGCTCACCTGAGGCCTGTCCAAAATAGGCCTTGAAAAGTAGTATGGAAATAGTCCTTCCCGAATATGCGAATCGTTATTGAGTCCAGCTAAATTATTACGATATAGTCCTCTCTCACAGCCAGTAGATGCAGTAATAATCCCGAATCGTCGATGATCATAAAATAAACATAAAAGTACCAGGTAGCACAAATTGATACAGTAGAATTATTTGGACAGGCATTCACCTGAGGCCTGTTTGTAACAAGTCTTGTATAATCAATGTAAAATGTAACTATTTCTCGTGTGTGGTAGCAATCGGTTTTATCCAGAAGTGTAGTCAAGTCGTGAATATTCCTTGTCAATAGTTGTCAGTTGAATATAATTTTGTGGTGATCGCCAAATCTCGTAAAAGCAGCAAAAAAAAAAACAAAACAAAAAAGATCCAAGTAGCACCGCTAAATTTGTGGTAAGTTGTAGGAAAGCCACTCACCTGTGGCCTGTAATAATTAGACCTTGTATTAACTCAAATATTTTGCATCAAAGAAATGTCTTCAATTTATGGCATTTGTTCATCCAAGCTTCTATTATCCAACAATAATTGGCCTCAGTACTGTATGGCTGCGGCTTTGAAATAGGATAATGACCCCTTCACCAATCGTTGTCCATAGGATAATGACCTCTTCAACCTTCGTTGTTCATAGGGTAATGACCTCTGGATTCAGCCATAAATCCTGGTCACGGCACCAAAATGTTCGCTTTCAGAGGTTCGAGGCTGAATCGCATATCGAGAATAAACACTGTCTCAACGGTAGGGTTTCCTTTTTGGAATTTTCAAAACTACGCTCTCAAATTTTAAAATTGTATATTCGATGAAATTCGATCTTCACGCACGTATATTTCTGGATGCTGTCTGTCGTTCTACTGAACGCATTTAAATCCTCTGTATTCACAACTGATCTGCCTAATTTTGGTTGTGGGTGTGTGTGCTGGACAGTATAACGGTTATAAACAGGGATGTTCAATTTGAGCCATATTTGGTCATCGAAGATTAAAGGGTGTGTCACATCAAATTGCATCACGGGAAAAACGCTGTAGAAATTTAATTTTTAGGAATTATATCTTCAGCTTATAATCAGATAAGAGTGTATAGATAACGTTGGCCATGCTTCACTGTCAATTTTTCGTAAATTTGGAAAAATGTCGTCGAACGAAAAAGAGCGTCGTGAATTAATCCTGTGCACTCATTTCGAGAATCCGGAGTTGTCACATCGGGGCATCGGTAAGATGCTGGGAATCGTCCAATCCACGGTCAGCAGTGTACTAAAACGATACTTCGAGAACCTAACCATCGACCGGAGGGTGAAGAACGGCAAAAATGGATGCTCCGTCAGTGAAAAAGATCACAAGCGCGTAGTTAAGCAGTTTAGACGTGATCCGAGAAGTTCAGTCCGGGATGTCGCCAATATGCTGAATTTGTCAAGTTCATTCGTCCAGCGGACCAAGCAGCGGGAGGATCTGCGTACATACATAGTTCAGAAGGCTCCTAACCGCGACGAAAGGCAAAACATGGTGGGGAAGACGCGAGCCCGGAAGCTGTACACCGAAATGCTGACGAAGCCGCATTGCCTGGTAATGGACGACGAAACCTACGTCAAAGCGGACTTTCGTCAGCTGCCGGGCCTGTTGTTCTTCTCCGCTGAGGACAAATTCAGCGTTCCGGAGGAGATTCGCAAGCAGAAACTATCCAAGTTTGCCAAAAAGTACATGGTGTATCAAGCGATCTGCTCTTGCGGAAAGCGGAGCGCCCCCTTCGTGATGACCGACACGGTAAACGGGCAGGTTTACCTTAAAGAGTGCCTACAGAAGCGCTTACTACCACTATTGAAGCAGCACGAGGGCCCGACCATCTTCTGGCCGGATCTCGCTTCGTGCCACTATTCAAAGGACGTGTTGGAGTGGTACGAAGCCAAGGTGACCCCCTTCGTGCCAAAGGAAATGAACCCGCCCAACGCGCCGGAGCTTCGCCCAATAGAGAAATATTGGGCGATTATGAAGCAGGCCCTCCGGAAGAACCCAAAAGTTGTCAAATCGGAGGCGGACTTCAAGAGAAAATGGATTTCTGTTCAAAAAAAAAAAACTACAACCTGACGTTGTACAGAACCTTATGGACGGGGTAAAGAGGAAGGTGCGAGCATACGGGCTTGGGCTCGAAGTATGAATAAAAAGAAAATGCCAAAAGTTGTTTAATAGTTTTTATTTTACTGTCTAAAATTTTCAAAAGGATCGGTCTACTGGGCGAATTTCTACAGCGTTTTTTCCGTGATGCAATTTGATGTGACACACCCTTTACTAATGTCTACATATAAATGCCAACACATACTATTATGTTCTTCTTTACGAGTAAATTTAATGACTGTCCTTTAACGTTTGTTATGACGCTCATGACTTACAAAATATGTGAACGGAAGAGTAATCAACAGATTATACTGATTATAATGAATGATACGTCGAACGCATATTGTTCAATCAATAGTTATCGTAGTAAATGGATTCAGTGAGCAGAAGACATGAAGGCATATGCTTCAATGCAATCATGAATAACCGAGCCAAAGCGTTGTGTTCGTACCCGCTTTTGTAATCCGTGTTAGGAAAAAATATCCGGAGTGCAAAAAAAAAACATGCGGGTACAGAAGTACCTCCGGCTTGCATGAATCAACAACTTAAACTTCTACTTTTTATACTGTAGAGGGTTTAAACTTGAAAGTTCATTCGCTTCTAGTGTCTGCACGATTTTCCCTGGTTCCTAAGTTAAGAAGACCGTATTCGGGAAAAATGTTCCAGCCTGCGTAAAGGCAATCGAGTACAAAAGTATTCGCAGTTTGCATTTATTTGAAAAGCCGATTTCCCCAGACATCTTGATTTTGAAGTCTGTGTTGGGGAAACCGTAAATCGGGCCAATCGAAACGAGGCAGTTTAGATAACGCTTAATTTTTTTAGTTAATCCTGACTTCGTCTCGTTTCTTTAGTTAACTTCAGTTCAAAATCACAGAATTTTTTTTCTCTATTATAGTGATTTTCAACACATTTCGGCTGGTTCTTCACTTTTACTTCCATTTTTGGAAGAATGTCGGGAGTGAGAATTGAACTCGTGACCTCTGCGTGAGAGGTATGGATGTTACCATATGTTCTCTGATCGTTTAATAGAGAAGAAAAATCAAGGGGTTGTATCCGAGACACGGCCGCTTAGGACGTAGGACTACGCAATCTTTTTTTTTCGGATGTTATTTGCGAATACTTCGAAATTTCATTAAAAACTCTTAAGTAAAAAGTTCCGGGGACCCCGAAAAGCATTTCGAGAAGCACCGATTCTCTCTTGCCTTTGCGAGAACAATACACTAATTGGTCATATGTCGCAATTTGTTTTTTGACGTAGGACTACGTCTTTCATTTCTATACCGGGGTGTAAAATCAAAGTTTCGAAAACGAAAGCGTTACGCCGAAGACCGAGATTTTGAGTGTCAATAGCTCCTAAACAACTGAACGAAATTGTATGATAAACACTTCATTCGAAAGATAAAATGTCTACGCGTTCTATACTTGTTACTTTCTGATCCAAAAACATGTTTCAATAGTCTTGAATTTGCTTTCAAAATAGGCTATTGAAATCACCAATCGGTATATAAGCGAGCGCCGCTCGGAAATCCACTCAGTTCTAATTGAACAGCGATTGGAGCATGTTGTCGCTGTTGTGGTGAAGCTCTTCATTTATCATGAAAGCGCGGATGAACGGTGTCACCAAGAGCCTGTTTGTGCACCTTAGGCCAGAAGGGAATCCATCAGGAGGAGAGTGATGCTACAAACAGTTCCCCGGGAAGATCTCGCAGCAGCCGCTACACACACACACATACACGCACGGAATTCTTTCCGTTTGGATCGAGAAAGATCCGGAAAATAATCTGCCAGTTCCTCTAGGAATTTGAAAATACATTCATGTGAAAGAGTTTATTTGAATGTTTTCTATCCATGTAACACTGTGACCAAATACATTAGGTTTTGTGATTTTTCAATCAATCGCAATTAACAGGATAGCTTCTGAAGATTATTCTTCCCCATCAGTAGGATATTTCCGTATCCAATATTGGATGCATAAAACCTTGTGCCTCCAACGTAACGCTCTCGTTTTCGAAGTTCTCCAAATATTCATTCATTCAGAATGAATTCAGATTCAACTTCATACAAATGATCTCTAAATCAACGATAGTCCTACGACACCCTTGCGGTTATACCATAGATATAACCCACTTCCTGTTTTTCATCAATTAACGTATTTAACGAGAGGTCTCTTCCGTGCATCGCCATTCAACAAGCATCAAACACGCGTCTAACAGATCCACACAATTGCAACGATAAAAAGTCACAGGAGGGTTGTGTCCAAGACACGACCGCATAGTTGACGTAGGATTCCGTTAGGCTATCTGCTGCACGCTGATTTTGGATATGTTTGGAGAATTACATTGTTAAACTCTTCGATAATGATTTGGGTCCGTTTTGTCTGGTTGTTAGGTATTGTTTGTTCACTGCACCAGTGTCCATAACCAAGTGATCATGATAGAAGGATGGTGATTAGTCATTAGATGGTGCGTATCACGTACCAAAGCCGCCCTCTGTGGTCCTGGACGAGATGGCGCCTGTGTTATGTATGGATGAAATAAAGAAAAAAAAGCTCATCAATGCAATGTAAGATAATTATCATTATCGAACCCAATTTTTCTCACCAGAAAAAAAGTGTTATCTTAGTATAGAGAACATATATTTGGAATGGAAAAGTAATTTCATTCATAATTTTTTATTTTCTGAGTGTTTATTCAACCCATTTCCTTTTCGCTTTAAACCCAACGGAACACGATACATGCCTCAATGCGAATTTCAATTGGGCTAACAGCACCCAATACGATATGTAGAGCATATGTGAAATCACTTTTTCGAATATTCCTTCATTTTTCCAATTTTGCTCGTCGCATGAACTTTCCTTGGGAGAAAAAAAAATCGTTTAATATTTCAAGTCATTTTAACACAATAGCTACCATACACAATTTTACACTTACAGTTGTGCTAAAAGTTTTACGAAGCAACCAACATAAAAGTTCCAAATTTGAATTTTATTTATATTCTATCAAGCATAAGTTCTATTCAGTTATGAAACATCATTCTTCAATCGAAAGATTCTTATTGGAACGAAAAAACACTTGTTCATCGCTCCCAACTTATTCGCCAGCACGTATGCAATCAGCAATGCCTACGCTGGTTACAGTGAGCACTATCCATTTGTGCGCGTCGTTAGTTAAACTATCGAGGGTTTTTACATGCTGATTTCTCCCAGAAACCATGGATTTGGAATCTCTGTTAGGGAATACATGACAGTGGGAAAAAAAGCTCCCTCTACTTTCATGTATCTGCAATGCCAATTTCTCCTAGGCAGCTTGGTTTTGATGTCTCTGTTTGGGACCTGCCGCATATGTCGTCAATTTCGACCTATCAGAAATGGGTATTTCCGTTAGGATATGGGTTGAGATTTTTCAATTGTTCGATAGTTAGTTTCATGACATATATTATTTTATTCAATGTAAAAAATTGTTATGGAGTGCCGAAATTGATTGACGCAAAAATCTCATCAATCCATCATGAAATGACTGAACAATAAGCATTTGAAATTGGACAATTTTCACAATTTGTACCCCAATATGTTCCCGAAAGACGTAATCCTACGTCAAAATTAAACATCGCGAGAATGACCGTTTATGAAAAATCGTTTCTCGACTTTCGGTCAAAACCGTCAACAAAGCTAGGAGCTTGTTGCATCAGAACAGAGCCGATGCGTACCAGAGCAAATACGAATGGCAACCAAAAGTATCGAAGGTGTGCTATTCACATGTACAGGAATTGAACAAGTTCTAAGTTTCGCGCAACGAAAACAAGCAACACACACAAAGACACTGATGACTAGAAGCGACCTATTATTTTTTGCACTCTTCTCTTTTTTCATCTGCTTTGCCATGGCTCGGATGGTTGTGTTAATGGCAATGCCAGATGAACTTCAAGTGAAATATTCGCTAGCGTTCACAGCTCGAGGGAAACATAAAACCCAAAACTAGCAGAATAAGCAGCTTTTATTATTATGGGTACAGAAAGATTCTGAGAATTTTCCTCAGAGGAGATACAATATTTATACGCAAGCGACAGCTTACTTAGGGTACCACGGGGTGAGCTGGACATACGGAGTGATTTGGATCACCCCTTTATCTCGAGAAGTACAGCTCAACTTGGATTTTTTATAATGTCATCTCCTTCTATTGTTGAACCCTACGTACCGAACGTAAAAAAACATTGGTAAAATTTATCAAGTGGAGCAAAACGGTAGCATGAACACATTAAGCGCTTTGATTGTCATAAACTGTGAGTTTCGATCGTGGTTTTAAGGTTTTTTCTGCTGACTTTTCAAACTTTTCGTGTATTGTGCAGTAAAGTTCTGTTCACATAAGGAAGAAAAACAATTTGATGCAACAAAACTGTAAGTTTGATAACAATAAATCAAATTAATTGCATTCTAATTTTTGCATGTTGTGTGGGGTGACATGGACCCGTTTCTGTGAGGTGAATTGGTCCTACAGGTTTGAGGCTTTTCTTTGGTCTAATTGATTCCAGATGCCGCACAAAAAAGGATGGTCAGACAACATTTGAACAAGGAGAAGCTCGAAAGAGCAATATAGGTCATCAAGGACTGATTTTCGCTGACCAAGCATCGAAAGTGTTTGAAAATACTCGAACAACAGTGCAAAGAACCATGCAGAATTCGAAATGGTCTCATTGTAATTTCTCTGGTCAGGAATCTGGCCAAGACACCTGGTATCGATCCCAGAACATTGTTACTGATTGTAATATTATCTTGTATTACTTTACATGAACATAAGTATGTTTTTGACGTAGGATTACGTCTTTCGGGAATATATTAGGGTACAAATTAAAAATCGAAAATCGAACACATCGTGAAAATTGTCCAATTTCAAACGCTTATTGCTCAGTCATTTAATGATGGATTGATGAATTTCATGCGTCAATCCATTTCGGTACTCCATAACATTCTTTTATATTGAAGAAAATAATAGATGTCATGAAACTAACTATTAAACAATTGAAAAATCTCAACCCCTATCCTAACGGAAATACCCACTGATTGGTCGAAATTGACGACACATGCGGCGGGTCCCCAACAGAGACAACAAAACCAAGCTGACTGGGGAAAATCGGCATTGAAAAAATGGGTGGGTTATATCTATGATATAACCACAAGGTTGACGTGGGACTACCTTAGCTTATCAATCATTTGTTTGTATTGATTAAATTTTTAATGGAATGAAACAATTCCCGAATTCAATTGAATTCAATATATTTGATTTGTAAGTAAAAAGATTGTGAAATGTCATGTAAGATCAATTCATACATTGTGATAGTAAATTTAATGACGGTTGGTATGATGCCTAGAACAAAATTTGTGAACGGGAGAATTTTCAAACGATTATTTTATTTTACATTTGCTTCTGAAGTTTGCATCTCTCAAGTGTACATACTTATCGAACCGCGAATTCGCTTGATTATATGAACTTCAGGCACTCAGTTCCGATTTTGACATGTATGTCGAACGCATGTTGTTTAATGAATAGGCGTTATCGCAGCAAATGGTTAACTACATTTTGCCTCATCATCAAATGGTATGCGTAGAAATTCAATGAGCGGAAGATATGAAGGTATATCCTCCAATACAATAATGAATAACCGAGCCAAAGCGTTGTGTTCGTACCCGCTTTTGTAATCCGTGCTAGGAAAACACAGGACACAAACTTCAACTTCTACTTTTTATGCTATAAAGGATTTAAACTTGAAAGTTCATTCGTCTCTAGTGTCTGCACGATTTTCCCAGGTTCCTAAGTTTAGGAGACCGTGTTAAAGAAACATATTCTAGTTTGCGCAAAGGCAAGCGAGTACAAAAGTACTCGAAGCTTGCATTTATTTGCAGAGCCGATTTTCCCAGACATTTTGGTTTTGAAGTCTGTGTTAAGCAAACACATTTCA
The DNA here is from genome assembly GCF_029784135.1 of Toxorhynchites rutilus septentrionalis. NCBI lineage: Eukaryota > Metazoa > Arthropoda > Insecta > Diptera > Culicidae > Toxorhynchites > Toxorhynchites rutilus. Next base: position 304,155,176 of record NC_073746.1, on the reverse strand, counting down.
GTCGGAACAAAAATGCCACTGACTTGCATGAATTTACAATGCCAATTTCCTCAGACACCTTGGTTCTGAAGTCTGCGTTGGGGAAACACATTTCAGTCGGAACAAAAATTCCCCCGACTTTCATGTATTTGCAATTTTGATTTCCCCACGCTACATGGATTTGAACTCTGTGTTAGGGAAACACATTTCAGTCGGACCAAAAATGCCCCCGACTTACATGTATTTGGAATGCCAATTTCCCCACGCTACTTGGATTTAAAGTCTGTGTTAGGGAAACACATTTCAGTCGGAACAAAAATACCCCCGACTTTCATGTATTTGCAATGCTGATTTACCCAAGGCTGCTTGGGTTTGACGGCTATGTTAGGGAAATCGTAGATCGGGCCAATCAAAATGAGGCAGTTATGCCGTTTAGATAACGCTTAACATTTTACAGTTATTCAAATGTTTATCTGATGAAAAATAACTTTTTATTAATTGCGATAGAAGCGTAGAAATATTCCCTATCAATTGATGCAAACATCTTTCCGATCCAGTAAGAAATGTTCGAGTTATAAGCATTCGGAATCTTTCATTTTTTCATGCATGTTCTGTGTTTAGGTTTTCATTTTACCCCCCATATACTCCGGTTAGACGTAGTCCCACGTCAAAAACATGATAGCAGGGGGAATTTTTGTTCCTACCGAAATGTGTTCCCTAACAGAGACATTAAAACCAAGCTGCCTGGGGGAATCGGCCTTTCAAATACATTAATTCTAGCAAATAAAATTTAAATTTGGGACTTTAATGTTGATTGCTTCGTGAAATATCATATCAATGACCGATCGTGTATTGTGAAAAAATTTAGCACAAGTGTAAGTGTAAAATTGTATTTGGTAGCAGTTGTGTTAAAAATGATACATAAAACGATTTATTTCGTTTGGTCGTTTGGTTTAAGATGCCTGTTTTGTTGAGTTCATTTTCACCCAAGGAAAGTTTATACGGCGAGAAAATTTGGAAAAGTGAGGAAATATTAGAATAAGTTATTTTCCATATGCTCTACATAAAGTATTAGTTGTTGTTAGTCCAACTGAAATTTGCATTGGGTTGAATAAACACTCAGAAAGTAAAAATTATAAAAGAAAATTACCTTTTCCATTTCGAATATGTTTTCTCTATATTGAAGTAACAAGTTTTAACTGATGAGAAAAATTTATAATTGCGTTCGGTATTGGTAATTATCTTATATTACATTGGTGAGTTTTTTTTTCTTTAGTTCATCCATACAGAGATTTAGTTCATCACAGAGGGCGGTTTCCATCATATCTCGTTTCACTTGGGTATCTTTTATCCGATACGCAGCATCCAATGACTGTTTACCATCCTTCTGTCATCATCACTTGGTAAACACTGGTGCAGTGAACAAACAATACCCAACAACCAAACGAAACGGCCCTTTTCAGAGCCACCAAATCATTATCAAAGAGTTTAACGATGTAATTTTTAATTTCATCCAAAATCAACAGATAGCCTAACGGAATCCTACGTCAACTATGCGGTCGTGTCTCGGACACAACCCTCCTGTGACTTTTTTTCGATGAAGCACACACTGGACCCAATCACCCCACAGACGGTCAAAATCACCCCGATATTTCTAGACTTCTAAATACGAATAAACTGCTCAATGTGAACATTGGTATAAGTGAGTAGTTTTCTCAGAATATCACGATCTAAAAGTTAGTGAAAAAATCGAAAAAAGTGGTATTTTTTGGGGCGCCATTTTTATAGTTTGCCGGGCGCTGCCTACCCTCACTACGCTGCTGGTTTCATTGTCTCTGGACCAAGGGCGTTATATATATTTTTATTTTTTTTTTCTTGAAAGCTGTTAACTTTTTAAATAAAATATCCAAAAATCAGAGATGTGTTCTTTTTCGTTTTTGAATAATAATTTTCCAAAGTTAGCCGATTGTCTAAAAAAATTTTTTCCACTTTTTTTTTTTTCCAAAAATGACTTTTTTCAAAAACTCATAACTTTTGAACTACTGAATCGATTCAGATAATTGACATATTCAATTGAAGTCAATAAGCTAGTATTCTTGTAGAAAGTCATTTTTGGAAAAATGGGATTTTTCAGACCACCATAAAATAGAAACGGTCACCCTAATGAAAAAATGTAAAAAATACGAGTCTATTATTTTGCGATAAGGAACAAAACTACCAATTTTGATGAAAATGTCAGAACCACTATATCGGTTTGACATGGAATTGCTGTATAGTTATTACAGTAGAGCGCCGTTTATCCGCGAAATAGTCTGGCTAGGTCACCGTGAATAACGAAAATCGCGGATAACGAAATAAAGGACAAGAAATGAGGTGCAAACATGAAATAAAGATATTTCATCATGAAAACTTTGTTTTATCAATACAGATATCATTAAACTATCCATCTGTGAAGTTGTGTATACCAGTGGTAAGATAATGTGAATAGCATGACCAAAACAAAAGAGCAAGTGCCTACCCTACCTCTCACTGCTAAATTTCACGAAGCTCTAGAGAATTACTATGGAACTCACTTTCACGGATAATCCGCACCGCGGTTCATCCGCTCGCGGATAATCAGGGTTCTACTGTAATCAATAATTAATTATTTAAAGATATTGGAATAGAATCATTTACGAAATTGTGTTTTTGAGTACAGTTTCTCAATTTTGATTCATACTATAGTTTGAAGCTCATTTTTAGATACTGTGCTAACCTAAGAACTGCTGTACACACACAACACACGGAACGCGACAGGACACAACACTTATGGTTCTTACAAAATTAAAAAAGGTTGATAAATTTACCTTTTTAGTCGACCGGTTTCGGGCTCGATGCTCCGACGTCCGACTGATTACAACACAAAGAAACAGCTTTGTACTGGTATAGTACACGTCAGGAAAGATGAAGTCACTGGATGTTTAGTTCGGTCAAGTTGAATAAATTCGATATAATCGGAGCTTCAAACTCATTCATAAGCGGCGGCTCAGCAGTGTGAATGTACATGGAATCCCATGCATTTAGATGGGAGACCTTCCTGATCCACTTTTTGAGTCTCGTGTTGTCCCAGTCAATTTCATGGTTGAGCCCCGTAGAGTGGGCTGCTACACTCGATTCGATGGGTTGCTTATTTTCCACGGCGTTTTTATGCTCCCTCAAACGTTACTTTAGCTTACGACGGGTTTGGCCAATGTACACCGCCGGGCAAGATTTACACGGAATTTCGTAAATACCGGACTTTTCGTCCGGCGGGATCTTATCCTTGAGAGAACACAAAAGGTCTTTCAGTGTATGAGTGTTGTGTCCTGTCGCGTTCCGCGTGTTGTGTGTGTATAGTTTGAAGTCTGTCCACTTTCGAACTCTTCCCAACAGCAAATCAGATGGTTTTTGTGGGTATGATTTGACCGGGTGTTAATTTCTCCTTGAAATCAATAACGATTGATGGTGGAAGGCACCATTTTATAATTGGATGCAGGTTTAAGGTACTACCTGTTACCTTTCGAGTATATTATTGCATACGTACCAAAACGAACAATTGGATAAATATCTGTGAGAGCACCTAGAATTCTTTTGTACCGCAGGATTGTCAAAGATGTGCGATGGTCGAAAGACTGTTCTACCTGATCATTAGATGAAATTTGAATTAAGGGTAGATAAAAAAATAGATGAAATACCTACATGTAGTCCACAGAGCTTCTTGATATTGTCGGTAAATTTTACAAAAATCGTATATAAACATTACGTACTTCAGGAAGCAAGCCACAATCGATGTGAGCTCCTTGTTGGCACATTGTAAAATTGTGATATTTTTTCCTAATCAAAGTGTGAACCACATCGAACTATTTTTCATTTTATAGTGTCGCTGACAGTAGTTTCAATGATTTCCCTCAATCACCCAACGAATATGAGTAACCTCGAGCATCTGGGTGTTGCACTGTTGAGACAGATTCGTTATGACTTGTTCCAAGAGGTTAGCTCACGTACCGGACCCTTCTCCAGGAGCCTTCGGAGTCGCCTAAGACGCTTACCCAGATATGTACGAAAGGAACTGGTAGATACGGAATACGAAGGCTGTTCGTCCCTATTCATCGCCTGTCGCGAAGGTAACATTGATATGGTTGAGTTTTTGATAATGGAGTGTGATGCCAACATCGAGCAACGAGGGACTATAACCTATCACATGGATGAGACCGATGGAAAGTTGGAGGATTATACGGTACACAACGTTACTCTACTATGCTGTGCCAGCGAATCGGGTAATCTTCAAATCGTGCAATATCTCGTCAGGCTGGGTTGCGATGTAAATGCTTCGTCCGACACCGGTTCAACGCCCCTGAGAGCTAGCTGCTCGATATTGAACGCAGAAATTGTTCAATATTTAATTGAAAACGGAGCGGACATTCATAAGCCAAGTTCCAATGGAGGAACCTGTCTAATCGATGCTATTAAATCAGCTCCATTGTGCCAATATCTCATCAGCAAAGGAGCTGACGTGAATGAACGCGATGCATACGAGAATACTGCCTTGCATTATGCAGTGACGTGTTGGAGTTTCGAAATGGTTCGAGTTCTGTTGGATCATGGTGCCGATCCTTTCGCTAAAAGCCGTTTCGGGGATGACACTCTACAGCTAGCATGCATTGTCGGGTCACAAGACATAGTGGAATATCTTTTGAGCCGAATAAATTACTCGCGAGAAAGACGGGCCGAAGCCTATATGCTGTTAGGGTCATCGTTAATACATTTACATCATGGCGTACAAGAAGTTGTTCACCACTGGCGGTTGGCTCTTAATGCTCGAATAGATGGACCCAAACACATCCAAAACAAATCCCGAATCCAGCCACGACTCGCCTTCGGAAATATGGTTGAGTTCACTACTCATGCCGAATTGGACGCAATCGCCTGGGATGTGGATGCATTAAGAATGCAGGGTTTGGTGATACAAGAAAGGATATTGGGCATCGACCATGAGTTCACTCTACATAGGCTAATGGAACGAGGTGAGTTCTATAAAGCTTCCAGACAGTACCAAGCTTGTATAGAGCTATGGGTGTTAACACTGCAAGTTCGAATTCGCAAGCATACTATATTGGACAGCGATACCTGCAAATCAGCACGAGCCATTGTAAAGTTGATGGTGAATTTATTAACAAGCAACGAGCTCATGATGCCAAAGTTCAAAGATGTCTATGCCACGTTCCAGCTTTTGACAGCGAACATCACTGAGATTCAGCAGTTGCTCAGTGTCCAACCGGCCGATAGAACCCAGCAGCTAAACTACGAATGTATACTCCGTTGTCTAATTCATCTGATGTACCTCCTGCTTTCTGTGGCCAAAAGCAAGATAGAACATCTACTGATCAGAAGCTCCGTTCATAGTCTGCTCCGTCAGAATATACGAAGTGTATCCGAGGAAACGCTGTTGCATCTGTCCGTATCGAACACAAGTGTGATGAAAAGTAAATATTTCAACGACGAGGAAGGTGAGAAACGGTTATTCTCCAATCTACCCGTCACGAAGTTGCTGTTGGAGTTTGGAGCGCAGGTCAATGCGTACAATGATACGAAATCCACGCCACTGCTTCTCGCTTCCATGCCATACAATTATGAGAAGGAGGTGGTCCGAACACTAATCGCATATGGCGCCCATCTGGATACTCCGAACATGTTTGGCGACCGACCTTCTTCACTACTCATGAAGAGTTCGGCGGATGATTTTCCTCATGGTGAACACATTTCACTGAAGTGTCTGTGCGCTAACATCATCATTGAGTCGGACATTCCCTATCACAATAACATTCCCCGTGCGCTGGAGGAGTTTGTTCGGACACACGAAATATGTCCAGTTGTAAAAAATACAATTCGATAACATTTAGCAGGGAAAATTCATGTATCAAATATTGCAATACGAGTTCCAAATCAAAATGTAGGAAAATGTAAAATAGCTAGAGATCTAGGTATTGTTCTGGACTGTAAATCCATATTCATAGAAAACGACAACTCTAAAATAAATAAGGCAAATAGTGTGTTAAGTCAGTAGACCGATCCTTTTGAAAATTTTAGACAGTAAAATAAAAACTATTAAACAACTTTTGGCATTTTCTTTTTATTCATACTTCGAGCCCAAGCCCGTATGCTCGCACCTTCCGCTTTACCCCGTCCATAAAGTTCTGTACAACGTCAGGTTGTAGTTTTTTTTTGAACAGAAATCCATTTTCTCTTGAAGTCCGCCTCTGATTTGACAACTTTTGGGTTCTTCCGGAGGGCCTGCTTCATAATCGCCCAATATTTCTCTATTGGGCGAAGCTCCGGCGCGTTGGGCGGGTTCATTTCCTTTGGCACGAAGGTGACCCCGTTGGCTTCGTACCACTCCAACACGTCCTTTGAATAGTGGCACGAAGCGAGATCCGGCCAGAAGATGGTCGGGCCCTCGTGCTGCTTCAATAGTGGTAGTAAGCGCTTCTGTAGGCACTCCTTAAGGTAAACCTGCCCGTTTACCGTGCCGGTCATCACGAAGGGGGCGCTCCGCTTTCCGCAAGAGCAGATCGCTTGCCACACCATGTACTTTTTGGCAAACTTTGATAGTTTCTGCTTGCGAATCTCCTCCGGAACGCTGAATTTGTCCTCTGCGGAGAAGAACAATAGGCCCGGCAGCTGACGAAAGTCCGCTTTAACGTCGGATTCGTCGTCCATTACCAGGCAATGCGGCTTCGTCAGCATTTCGGTGTACAGCTTCCGGGCTCGCGTCTTCCCTACCATGTTGCCCTCCCGCTGCTTGGTCCGCTGGACGAATGAACTTGACAAATTCAGCTTATTGGCGACATCCCGGACCGAACTTCTCGGATCACGTCTAAACTGCTTAACTACGCGCTTGTGATCTTTTTCACTGACGGAGCATCCATTTTTGCCGTTCTTCACCTTCCGGTCGATGGTTAGGTTCTCGAAGTATCGTTTTAGTACTCTGCTGACCCACGATGGACGATTCCCAGCATCTTACCGATGTCCCGATGTGACAACTCCGGATTCTCGAAATGAGTGCACAGGATTAATTCACGACGCTCTTTTTCGTTCGACGACATTTTTCCAAATTTACGAAAAATTTACAGTGAAGCATGGCCAACGTGATCTATACACTCTTATCTGATTATAAGCGAAAGCTGAAGATATAATTCCTAAAAATTAAATTTCTACAGCGTTTTTTCCGTGATGCAATTTGATGTGACACACCCTTTATACAGTTTCTGATTTCTTTTCGCTGTATATAATCGAATCCTGTATATAATCGAGTCAAAAAAAATTTATTCGTTTTTTTACATGTATTTTTTTGTTTTTTGAATATAAAAGAGGAATTTTATTTTTGATTCATCCCCTTAAAGTCAGAAAATACCTTTCTCACATGAAAAAAATAAATTTATCCAGATTCTCTCAGGAGGTGATAGGTGATCATATTTGATGAAAAAAAAAATTCTTCTACGCATCAGTTCGAATTTTAACAATGACAGAGTTACAGAACTGTTTTTCTGTTTCGGACTCTGTTGCCTCAAACTGGCTCTACATTACAAAGTACGCTACAGAAGACGATTCTGTTGCATTGATTTGAAAGATTAGAAAATTTAGTATAGGATATAGTAGTGAAACATCTAAATTAGTGGATTTTAATAACATTTTGGAAGTGAAAATCATAAAAGTTAATAATTTTCAATGTGTTATTATTAATTTCATTCTAAAAATTTGTATTAAACTGCATTGTTTCTATCGATTAAAGAGAAGTTTTTTAACCACTCTACAATTTGTTCTTTGACACCCAACTTATATCTTTCTTAATTTGGCTGCAATATCGATATAAACTCATCAGTTTTCGCGCAATCTAAACTACAAGTAGCATTGAACGCTTGTGTTCGATATGTTTTCAGATTGGTTGTCCGTTTAGTAAATTTGCTCCGATGAGATGTTGCATCTTTTTATTCAACCTTGCAAGGACAAAACTCCCAGGTTACTTACACGAAAAATTAGTAACTCTAAGAGGTTTACGCTCAAAAAAATATGCAATTCCACGACACTTCACTTCCAGGTATGGTAACTCTTTCTTCGTGAGAGGCATTTCACACTGGAATTTATTGCCAAATGAGTTAACTCTTGTAAATTCACAAACAGTATTTAAGAGGAAATGTATAGAGAACTTTAGTCGTTAAACTCATTTCTTCAAAGCAACAGTTAATAATTTTATAATTAGTAATGCACCATTTGTATATAAATCAGTGTAACAATTATAGAGACAAAAGTCTCAAGTTACTAATTAAATTTGAATAAAATAAATAAATAAATAAATAAATAAACAATTCTTGGTGAAAATTCAAGCAAAATCTTCAAAAATCACGGTTTTTACCCCACTGTACATGTAATAGCCACTTAAATTACACATTAACGTTGAAAGGTTACATTTCTTCTTGAAATAAGTCATATTTGAAATATGAAAAAAAATATATTTTTCCAAACTATATATAATCGAGTCCAAAATTGTATATAATCGAGTCTGACCTGTATATATTACATATGTGTAAAGAAGAATTAAAAAACCCTATTTGAATTTCTGGTTCATTTTCATTTTGTTCCTTTTCCTGTATACTCCACCTTATATATTAAAGAATTTTGTAGATAAACAACTATTCAAGAGTACACACATCTTTTATTTATTCGTGGTGTTAAAGGAATCCTATCGAGGCTACATCTCTGTAGACAGGATATCACGGACGGGGGACTGGAGTTTTCACGGTGTAACGGATTTGACGTGGAATTCACCGAAGTTTTTTTTCCGGGAACACGTTACCGGGTACCATATTCTCGATTTTCCAAATTTTTTTGAAGTAAATTTTGGGGTTGATGGAAGAAAATAAGTCCTTGCAACAGTGTTGAAAGCATAAAAATAGAAGAAGGCAAAAAAAACCATCCATAGCAATCCCAAAAGACGATCTTGACCGAAAGAAAGTCATTCATTGTGACTGGGAAATGTCTGTCTGGGAAGTGCTTCTGTACCCACTATACTAACCAGGTATCGCCACTTCAGAATATCAATTATTCGGGTCCTTTGAGGGCAAGAGTTTCGACTATTTGGGCATTATTGAAAATTATTCTTGTGGAACAAAACGATGCTTTTGTTTTTTTTTTAATTGACATGAACCTTTCAGACAACCCAATAGAAGATGATTAAGAGCTGATTCTTCTCTCACTCTCACTAGTTTTTTTTTCATTCAGGCCCTTCAAAACAAGCTTCAAATTATGAACCATCGCAGCTTAGCTACCTGAAGCTCGTCTACGTTCGATTTTGTATCTACGAGAATATTAAGCACTAGCTGACCCGACGAACTTCGTCCCGCCCAAAATAGAATTTTTTGATTTAAATACTTTCAAACATCCACGTTTTCTTACTAAGTGAACGTTAGTGAGTCCAATCACTGAACTCTTCATTGATTGATTACCCTTTGACCCTTTACAATTTCCTTTTACTATAAATTGTCTAGTACTTCTACAAAAATTCGTCCTAAAATTATTTTCAGACACAATTTTCGTTCCAGATTCTTGAAGCATTTGGAAATAACATGAGAAATCCGTTGCATGAAATACATGTTTGATACAGAGAATATTACAAAATAAAGACAGCTCAAATCGGACCATTCCTTCCTCGGGTTTAGGGCACACCAACATATTCCGTCTGAAAATCCTTTTCCACTTTCGAACAAAAATCAATTTCGTTAGCGCCAACATCAAATGGACTAACTTATGGCTTAGCTAATTGTAGAACATATGGGAATTTAATTTCCGAATTTTTCGATTTTTCTCTCCGCTATATTGATCTAGAGACGAATACAAAGAAATATAGATGACTCAAATTGAACCATTTCTTCCTCGGGTTTTGCGCTTACCAACACATTTGGCCTTCCATTTTTATTTATAGATATAAGATATAGAAATGCGTTATTTCGCCTGAAAATCCATTTCCACTTACGAACAAAGATCAATTTCGATAGCACAAACATCGAATTGGTCTAACAACGCTTATTATGATGCAATTTTCGAACATGTGGGAATTCAATTTTCCGAATTTTCCGACCTTCCTTCAGGGTTTTCCGAAAATTTTCCGATTTTTCTCTCCGTTATATTGATCTACGGGAAGAGACGAATACAACAAAATACAGGAGGCTAAAATCGGACCATCCCTTCTTCGGGTTTTCCGCTCAGCAACAGATTTTGCCTTACATTTTTATTTATATAGATTTTTAGACCTTGAAACTTTGTGCGCTCATTCTCAACTATATTATATAGGGAGTCGATTGAGACGAAAAAATCGATTTTGATCCATTAAATCATTCAATTTTGGTCTTGAAAGAATTTATACTAACAGCGCTAGAAATGAAGTAGAAAGTTCGTATTCAGTGTCAGTCACTGATGACCGACACAGTACCATCGTGATACTCCTGTATCAGTAGAGAGCCCCACGACTGCTCAATATATTAAGGGGCTGTCCATATACCGCGTGGACAACTTTAGGGGGATAGGGGTTACGAAAATGTCCACCCTTGTCCACGGTAAGGGAGGTGGGGTTTAGGAAATATCCACGTGGACACGTTAGATGAACATTTTAAAAAATATATTCACGTCCAAATTTTAAATCAAATACAATTTGTTCTAAATTTTCAAGAATTTTCAAATATTTCGCCCACTTTGAGTGTTCCGTATTTATGAATTACCCTTATTCTAGATTCCGAACGAATCAGAATTACCTGAACGGAACGCAATTTTGTATTCCAAAATCCGTTCGACTCAAACACAACTTGACAGAACTGGATTTGTTGTGCAAACGAGGCAACCTTGCCACACAGTTCGACAACGACGGTATTTAGCATCGTGTTTCATTTCTGTGAAGCAAGCAAAAGTAGTAAAGATTTTTCGAGTGAAATAAACACATTTTTGGGGAAAAAAGTTTTGGATGAAAATTAACTTTTCTGTATCAAATATGTATTCTATGAAATAGAGAAACATATTTCCTGCAAGCGTTGATAAAATCGTAAATTGCGTCTGATAAAAATTTTATATCAAAATGATAAAGTTTCGGCAAAATTACTTGAAAATGTTTAGAAAAGAAGTTGGTAGTAGTCAGAACTGCTTCTGGTAAATATTAAAAAAAATCGAATAATAATTTTCATTCAAATTTCAATGATTTGAAATTGCTTTCGTACAATAAATCTATTCACATATATAGTATATTATGTTGACATTTGTTTTGCGTCAAAGTAAGATTGCACTATTTGGCTAGCTCGATTGAATATGAGTGGATCGGATTGCAGCATGTAGAAGTTATCATTAGAATTTTAAAAAGTGGAATCTCATTCGTAATGTTAGCTGCAATAGGTATTTTCTTTTATCCATTATAAAAAATTCTATAAAACATTGTAACTGGATTTATTCGGCAGATGTAATCGTGTTTGAATTCAATGTATTTTCAATTCAAATGATAATATTTAATTCAATAAACTAATTGTTCACGTATACACACGCGAATTTCTTTTGTTCGTTCTATCTCTCTTGTGCGAAAGCAGCTCGCGTTGTCGGTAGAGCTATGAGGGCAGGGCGGGTCTGCAACGAAAAGAGAGAATGTCACGGTGCCACAACGTTCACCCGTCAAGTACAGGAACTGATTGCACCTAATCGCTCCTCGCACGCTCAGTGAGGACGCTGATTCAGGTCACAATCAGGTTCAGGCTTACCTCCACCAACCGCTCCCGTCGGTTCAGGATACGTCTTGAAGGATGCTGCTTCCACTTGTGGGGACTCGATGACTCCTTGGCGGTTATCCTCGCGATCCACCCACGACCTCTTCCGGTTGGCTTGTTTGACTGCGGCGATCAGCGGATGCCTCTACTTAGTACACAACTTCCACTCGCGGAAATACAATGGAGAAGGCAAATTTCGACAAGCTAATAAGATGAGGATGTCGATTAACGTGTTGACTCGCTCACGGCTCAATCCAGAAGAACTCGTCACTCGTCGCGTATCCACCATCAGGACTCTTCGCCCTGTCATGGCTGTCGTTTAGGGCTTTCGCCGAGGACAGCCATTTCACAAATGACAGCTGATGTAGGGATAGGACTGTGAAGTTTGGTTTTAGGGAATAAAAGGATAAGGAAATGGATCGAGAACAGTGGGATTCAGCTTACCATCACCTTCATGATTACTTCCTCGTTATCCTCGTGGATTCCTCGTGTTCCTAGCGACAGGATACAACAGTCCAAGCAAGTGACGTGCTAATTATCACGTCACCGATTCTGCTCTCTCAGAATCGTTACAACATTTTAATTCCGTTTTATGTGCAACCGAATTTGCCTAATATAAAATATATAAAAAATGCTACTTAGCTCAATTAGCATAGTTCCAATCGCAAGCATTTCACTAAACAGTTGTCAGATAATCCTGCCAGTTAGAGTTTTTGAAGGAAGTTCGTTATTCACCTCCAAAACAAAGTAATTATTATTGTGTTCCGATCAACAATATTAACCCCTTGAACGGAAATGACGTGTCGAGCTCGTCATAAACTTTCCTGAACAGACTGACGTTATGCATTAAATGACAGATATGGCTAAAAGAATGAGCGATATTTTATGCGAAAGTCATAATGACTGTGTTGAATTGAGTGAGTATGAACCGTAAGTTTCTATATCAATCCCTATTCTTAAAACTAAAAAAAAATAAATCGTCTGCCAGAGCAGTGCTGACTGAAAATAAATTGTCATTCAAGGGGTTAGTACACGTATACTGCGCTTCGAATCGTTTTTGACCCCAAACTACTTTACTATTGCTGCAATTTCATTTCAAATATCAAAGTGAATACAATGTAGTATGATTCGTGATTTTTGTAAATGCTGAAAATGAAAACTTAAAACTGCAACGAAAGTAAAAGATGCAGCAGTTGGGTATCGAAAAAGGGATCCTAGAGGGAGGATTAATTGGGTAAACCAAGACATTAGTTCGTTTCCGTTTTCATTCCTAGGAAAAATACCAAAAATACAAACTTTAATTTAAATTTTTAATTCTGGAATATTACTTCATTTCACATAGAGAGAATGTGAGGGTAGCGTATGTTTTTATTAAGAAAGAGTTTTAGACATGCATAGCTCAAAGCTAAAAAGTTCGACACTGATAAAAGTATAGTGAATCTATGTGTAGGAGAGATGGGGGTAAGACGGACATGTTAAGGAAAACTTCGATTGTATCTTTGGAAACTCATGTTTGCCAAAAGTTAAAAGCAGTTTCTTACAGTTCAATATATACTGGTTTTAGAAATAATTGGCCAAATGTTTTATAAAAATGTATTTTTTCACGTTTTTTACTGAAATTAAAACAAGCCGAAAAGTAGAACATTTTTATCAATGCGGGTATAATGGACATGTAGTGGAGGGATATGGACAGGTCAATAATATACGAAGCGTAGAAGTTTAT